>NW_027395534.1:0-513545 GCF_047715705.1 Aspergillus ambiguus | reverse complement strand
TGTTGGGATATGAGAGATCAAAAAGTGATTGATTAGTATGGAATACGGAGGTGGAACGCCCGCTTGCATGGAACGTTCGCTTACCGAATACGTTATAGAGCTCTAGATGAGTCATCTTGATCAGTGGGAAGTTCCAAAGGCGATCTCCAACGGCAAACGCCGAAGGCAAACTCCACTGTGGAAAGTGCCATCACACCTACCACCGTGCCTCATGGCATGTACACTATAGTAAACTAAAGCAGAACAACAATGTAAGCGACGCAGCACCTTCTCAAACAGCCATTCAATCAATCCAACCCAGCAGCTTGGACATAGACACACGCATACTGTTCGTAATTTAGCACTCTAATTGTCAAGATAAGCTTTAACACTCACTACATCCGCATCTAGGTGGCGTTTTATCAGAACTTCCTTAGAATCCCTTTCAAATAACTAACCGAAAACAAAGTATACGAGGTTATAAAGCGATATACAGATACTTAGATAGCTTGATAGATGTATATATATAAGTAATGATAATAATAAAATCAAAAAATTTAAAAGATCAGGAAAAAAAAGAAAAAAAGAAACATAGCATGTCCTGGTTTCGATCCAGGGTCCTATTGTCTGTTAGTTTCATGATGTGCCGAAACATGGCGAAGTATAGACGTACCTCCGGGTTATGAGCCCGGCGCTCTTCCTCTGTGCTAACATGCTCTGATTGGTGAAAAATTTTACAATTTAGAGTAGATGGAGATTTTACAAGTCAAAAGTCAGAAAGGCGACAAAAAGATAGCATGTCCTGGTTTCGATCCAGGTCCTATTTTCTGTTAGATGTACGTTGAGACGAATTATGGGGAAGTTATAGACGTACCTTACCATTCAGGTAGAATATAACACTAACAGACATATGGCCGTGTCTCCTAACCCGGAGTACAGTCAAAGCATGTTAGCTCAGGGGAAGAGCGGTACGTACACATATTTCGGCCATTCAGGTGGAATGTAACACTAACAAACATATAGCCGGGCTCATAACCCGGAGGGCCCTGGATCGAAACCAGGACATGCTAGAATTTTTACTACTCTTTCTCGTTTTTTACTAGTCTTTTGTGGAAAATGCGGCTGTCGGTAACATTATGTAATTTCCACTATATTCTGGACTGTAGCAGGGACTTGAATTCTCCTAAATCTACTGCTAAACTGGCCATCTTTATACCCTGGATTCCAACTTCTATTCTGACCTGATTCCTGGGCCGGCGGTGTGACTATCTGCGAGAGTGCGGAAGAATCACACCGTGATTTTGTATGGCCAGTTGAGCCTTGGCAGTAATTACTGGTCTTTCCGGCTGACATCTTTTAATCTTTTTTAATTTGATTGACTCACTCGATCTAAAAGAAATATCAATCTAGAGGCTCAAGATATCGAACTCTCGGGAGATTACGAATATCTCAGAAGACATATCCTGTGATGGCACTTTCCATAGTGCAGTTTGTCTTAGGCGTTTGCCGTTGGAGATTGCCTTTGGAACTTTCCACTGATCAAGATTACTCATCTAGAGCTCTACAAAAGGGCTTCAGATAGCGGAGGGACTTCTCTTCCTTTCCTTTCTCTTTCCATAGTCACATGTCTTCGTCAAGGTGCCAGAATCGATCCTTTCCATCATCTTTCTGAATAGACCGTAACAGATATGGACTGTAAATCTAGAGTGAAGGGTCTGAGTCAGAAGGGGCATATGTAGAATGAATGACGAATCAGAGTAGAATGAATAGGGAATAGATGAAGAAATTAGTATGGTGTGAATAGGGATGATTCAGCGAATAATGTAGTGATTCAGAAAACAATGGAAACATATAAATAACTCGAAATAGACAACTTCAGACATCAGACCATAGGTCTGACACACCTCCCCAGTTTCTAAAACATTTAGCAATTGCAGTTACGGACGTATGAGAATCAGTTCACTTTTTCTATGAGATTCCCACATGAAAGGGAGCTGAAATGAGAGTTAATTCAGATTAGGTGGGTAACGTTCTCCATATTCATTTGCTTTATGAACCCGCGGTGTTTTAGCATATTGAGATAGTTGGTAAGGCTGTCTGCCATCATCTGATTGGTGGGTATCCAATGAATCTGGATAGATTGGTTTTGAACCTCTTGTCGAAGCCAGTGATAGTGAATGTCGACATGCTTTAATTTTGATAGGTATACTGAATGAGGCTTGGTAAGTAGGTCGATAGTGTGCTTATTATCACATTAAATGGTGAATTGTTAGTGTGGATGGAATCGGATGGCTTTGAAGAACCGCTTCCACTATAAAGCTGCTTACTAGCTGCAGATATAGCTAGTGATTCAGCCTCGGTGGTAGATAACGTTATCGTTTTCTGATTCCGAGCAGTCCAATAAATTGGACCTCTATAGAGACTAAAATTATAGCCTTCTTAAGACTTTCTGCTTGTGGAATCACCAAAAGCGGCATTGCTGGTAGCTCTAAAAGGTGGGATAGGGCTTGGTGATTGAGTTGATTCAGGTCTTGAATAGTCAATTGAATGAAATCGGGTTTGACAGAGAAAAGAGACAAGACGATTGGCTGCCTCTATATGCCTCGTTGTAGGCCTTATCATGGATTCTGATAGCTTTTGGCAGGCGTGCGCGCAATCAGGAAACACATAAATAACCCGAAATAGGCAACTTGAGACATCAGATCATATGTCTTAACACATACAGCCGGGAGGGCCATGGCTGGACTTTCTCTTAACTATTTCAGATTCAATTTGTAAATTTCCACCAATCAGAGCATGTTAGCACAGAGGAAGAGCGCCGGGCTCATAACCCGGAGGTACGTCTATACTTCGCCATGTTTCGGCACAACATGAAACTAACAGACAATAGGACCCTGGATCGAAACCAGGACATGCTATGTTTCTTTTTTTTCTTTTTTTCCCTCATCTTTTGAATTTTTAGTTTTATTTATTACTTACACATATACACATCCTTCGAGCTATCTAAGGATCCGATAAATATATAAATATACCCTATAATTAGATCGAGAATAAATTAAATAGTCTTTAAAATTAACAGAACTTATTTAGTCATAGCTTATTGTTATCACGCGCAGATGTCCTGAAAAATTATCTCTTGTCCCACATTCGTAAACAGCTCACGAAATTCTCCATAAATGTGTTGCTATCATGTTGAAGCTCTCACATTGATGGCTTTCTGGTATCCCACTTCTTGGATGAAGGTCAGAGCCACGCTATATCGCTTAGAAGTACAGGAGAAGCACCTAGTCACACTGGCCCGGGTACTTTCTATCGTCGAGAGGACTTGGGAAGACACCATTGGCAAGCAGATCCTTCATGTCCCAGCCAGGGGCACCCTGCTCAGTCTTCCAGTTCCAGAACAGCCAGCCGCTCTTCATCTCGTAGGCGTCCAGCTGCGCCTCAATGAAGCGACGGATGTTCTCCTGGTCCGCGGCAGACACTCTGCTCACACTGCCAGCAGAGAAAGCGCCGCAGTCGCCGACCTTCTCACCGCCCATGGTGCCGTCGTAGCGTGCGCCCTCACCCCGGCCGTTGAGGTAACGAGCACAGTCGGTCATCGCACCGGCCCACTCGCCGACGACGACAGGCTTGGTGGCGGGCACGAGCTGCTGGCGACCATAGTCGCAGGCGGTCTTCACGTGGTCGTCAACGCTCATCCGCAGGAGGTTGATGTCGAAGACTTCGTAGTGGTGGCTGTCCATGACGATGTCGCCGCTGTCGCTGATGAAGCCGTTCCAGGGGGCGGGGTTGATGAAGGCGTCTGAGAGGACCAGGTCGACGTCCGAGCCAAGATCCTTGATGATTTCGTAGGCCTTCCCGTAGTAGGATTTCAGCTGGCCCTCGTCAAGGCCCCCGGGGATGAACGGCTCGTTGAGCGCTTCGATGGCGGCCACCACGTCACTGTGGGGGACGTACCGCTCCGCCAGCTTCTGGAAAGCATTGACGGTCTGGCCCACGGTGTCTCCCTGGCCCCATTGGACGGCTCCTTTCTTACCACTGTTGTCGAATCCATTCTGAGAGCCCGGCGCTGATACCCTGTTAGCGGCATTTCTCGTGCTGGGTGTCCATTGACAGGAGACTCACCTGTGTGCAGGTCAACGATGACCTTCAAACCGGCAGCTCCTGCCCATTCAATGGCCCTGTCGAGGTACTCCAGTTGACCATCGACATACGGGTCACCGGGAAGAGATTCCACAGCCCAGTAGCCGACGGGGATCCGGACATGGTTCATGCCGGCCGCGGCGATGTCCATGAAGTCCTGCTCGGTGATGAAGCTCTCCCAATGGGGGATCAGTCGGGCTTTGGCTTCGGCCTTGCCGAGAGTTGCGGTGTATGTAAACTCGTCGATGGCACCAGCAGGCGCCGCATCAAAGAGGCTCGGTGACAGCCACGGTTCAAGAACAAGCCAACCACCGAGACAGACACCACGAACCTTCTCATTTTCGTAGTCAAAGGAGGCCGCACGTTTGGCGAGCCGACTGTCCAATCAGTGAGTGGACGTAAACTAGATCGGAATGTAGATGCCCGTGCAGGGCGGAGAGCGGTCACTCACAGTCCTGCGGCCTCTGTGCTGGCAGCCAGCAGAGAAAGGGCCAGAACGGCCTTCTGGGATAGATTGTTCAACATTCCGACAGAGCCCAATCACTCAGATAAGAAATCACGAGGCTGGGCGTGGCGAATAGCTCCTGACGAAACTCTGCATAAATGGAATGGAAAACGCCTGGTTTAAGTATACGAACCCTCGTGGTGTGGGAGACCGAATGCAGATCGCCCGGAATCCGGCCAAATCCCAGGGACGTCGACCCGAGTCAGTATCACCAGACAGACTGCTTTCAGATCTTTGGGTCTAGGCCTGGATTCTGGGGTTGTAGCCTTGCCGAAAACAGGCCGGTGGGGTGGGGAGTAGAATAGGGTAGCAAACAATAGCCTAAAGATACAATGAACGAGCGGACGGCAGACAAGAGCTTTCTTTTGTGACCCACAGCAACGACACCGCAGTCCCGGGAACATGAGATCGAACAAGGTGGCTGGCTCTACCAAGGACCCCGGTCTCACTTGGTCTCTGTGATCGGCTTCGTGTGAGACGCAAGGGAATGTGGGGGGTGGTAGTACGTAGTAGGTATATCCCATTCTGCAGTCACCCCGGCGAAGGAAGGAACCAGCCTGCGCGATGACATTCAGACT
This sequence comes from Aspergillus ambiguus, assembly GCF_047715705.1. NCBI lineage: Eukaryota > Fungi > Ascomycota > Eurotiomycetes > Eurotiales > Aspergillaceae > Aspergillus > Aspergillus ambiguus. The sequence goes on along the minus strand of NW_027395534.1, from coordinate 508,340 downwards.
GAAAGATCCAGCTGGATAATCCCGAGCCATAAGGATGGGCCTGGGGAAAGGGCGATGAGAATCCCTAGTTGTTCCCTGTCTCGTCTGGACGGACGGTTCAACCTGTTGACTCGGGGACAGTCATCACGGCAAGCCGCATTCCCATGGGCCAAATCATGTAGCTCTTGCACAGTAGGATTCATTTCTCTGGAATGCGATCTCATGACGTTGGCCGTCCTGCACGGCATCCATTGGACCGATCTTGATCTCGATCTTGAGAACTTGTTGGATCTTACCTTCCTTGAGCAACGTGGTTGAGCATTCCTCTGCATCCGGCAGAGAGACTTGCCACTGCGCGTCCCTGTCGATCAATTGCGATCAGTATCATTCAAAGTGCCGTGGCACGACAAGAAAGGGAGGTCGAGGACAGTCGTCGAGACGCATTCGGATGTCACGTGACCCACACAGTGCAGGACCCTTGAGCCGATGCTTGGAACCCAACATAACATTGTTGCAGCGGCTGTAACCTAGATCCGATCTCAATGGCACGGCATGTTTCGATCTTGCATAACTTCGAGGTCGCATTATGTACTACGTAGGAGTGCCTCCTTTCCTGCAGATAGAGCGTAGCCCCGGAACAAGTGCCTACTTCGTATAACGAATTGACAGTGAATCGGGAAGGGAAGAAAGCAGAGATAGTCTCTGCGGTTTCCTTTTCCTCAAGAGACGGAATTTAGTGCCTCTGTTGAGGTGCATTAGCACTGGTAAGCGTCTGTAGCAGCATAATCGGCATATCCACTCCCTGCGCCGGAAGTTTAAGGTGTCTATCTTTTCCAGGAGTAGTCTGGCGTGTATATGGTGATACAATGATGCTCCCCTCGGATCACCTAGAGTGACGCCGTACTGAGTACAGCTTGGTCTCCCAGAAGTAATTTCTCGCGCCCGGCTGCCTCCGCTAATCATGGGAGACTATGGAAACCAACTCCGATCCCCTCTCGGCGATCATCAAGCATTATTACCCGTCTGGACTGGAAATCCGCGCCTACCAGCATCGGCTTGGAATCTGAAACTCTCGTGGGTACGGCGATAAAGCAAGAGCAAGATGGACGTGACTGTCGACTTCGCCCCAGCTGATCTCCAAGAGGACTTATCTCCCGCGAGTGGCCTACCTACTGGGTGGCTGAAACACACGCTTTGCTCAGGCCGCGAGGAACAAACCGGCTTCATCAACGAGGACGAATCCCCCGCATTTTATCTGTTGACGAGTCTGCAGACGGCAGGCTTTGGCCGAAGATTGAATTGCTCTTTGAGGATGACTGACGTCTCGGGAGCATTTCCGGGGTTCCGTGAGATCCCAGTGTCAGAGACTCTTCGAGGCCTTGTAGATCGGCATGCGCGAAGATTAGAATGGCCGTCGAGATCCTCTACGCAGCAGGCTCCAGGTCCATGCGCTTGCTTCTCAAACATCCCAACCGTGGTACCGAGATGGGCCGGGGTAACTTGGTTCGACACATCATTTCGGCCGTCCCCACGCGGGTAGTCAACAAGGGAGATGTGAGCGATCAGCTTGTTGGGTTGGAGATGGAGGATACGGGAGGGTGTTGAACCCATTGTGATTGTGCATACGCAGCACTTAGTTTATGAGGATAAGCGCGACACATACGGCCGTGCTACCCCTGTCCGGTTCATAGGCCTTTTATGGAGAACTACTATAATTTGTGAAAATTAATTTCAGGAACTCACCATCCGCCCGTACGTGGAGACTCGGCAACCGTTAGTGGAGTCCAGCGACACCCGCTTGAGAATTTATTCTGCGGAAGTTCGGCTCGGACAGGGTGAGTAATGATATCCAGCTGGTTTGATTAACCAGGGGGTTGCTATCCCGCCTGCAAATGATCCTATTACGCTTTTTTTTTATCTGCTTTTTGATGCTCTGGCGGCAAGCGGCCTTGGTTCATCACGCCGATCCTTGTATCAGGTAAATTAGCAATCCGAAATGTCAGGCTTCCATGACAGAATGCCATGCATTCGGATTGATTATCCCTGTTGTTGCCAGAAGCCTAAACATACATCGCGGATCCCATCACCAGTGACCGATATCCTGTCTTCCCACTTTCTACCCGGAAAGGCTCGTTTAAGAGAGGGAAAAGGGAGTCGGTGTGACCGGAATCCACTCTTCTAGATAATAAACCGGTTCGAGACGCATCAGGCCATACGGGCGCCGTAGGCAGTGGGACGAATTTTCTTCAATTTTTCACGGAATTCCAGAAAGAGCTTCGCATCATAGGCAGAGACCTAATTCTGGCAGCATCATCCCACGAACCGTCCAGTCCACTCTGCCCCGATCACGCGACTGTGAGTCAAATGGTGGGTTAGTGCGCTGGTAATTTTTCCTAATTAATTGACCTGTGGTTGTTGGTTCTTTTGATAATTTCGTCTTTCCGAAAGGGTCTGGAGGGCATTTCGCTTATGAGAAGTTGGCGAGGCTGAAACGAGCTTTGACGGTGAAATCAATATAAAAATGGACTGAAGAAATAAAAAATCTAGAATAAAATAATGCTGTAGAAGCGGGCCCAGGACTAGTCGAGAGCTAATCTCCGTACAAACATGAACGGGGTCGATTGCCCACGGCTTCTCTAGCATGCCTTACGGCGTCCTTCTATCCTATCCACTCCGTACCGCTCGTACCCCAAGGACTACCGCCATCCGTAGATTAGTATCTAATATGATAGCATTGCTGACGTTGAGCTGCCCCACGGTACCACGTGTTTCATGGGCAGAGCCATGCATGCTGCAAATGAACAAGAGCGGGAAATAATCACTGCTCCATCACACCACCGGCAACCTGCCCCGTCGTCATCCGCCAAGATTCCGGATCCTTTCGAAACTCTTCACCTTTGATCCTGTCGGACCACCTCCTCTAGTCTGAAACAGACCCTTTGATGGGCAGAATGGAACTGCGGAGGCGGGTGGGGATGTGCCCACGGCCAGGCCGGGTTGATGTGATGCCCCGACGATCTAGTATATAATCATGCCATGTCGCTGGTCACTCCCATGGATTCTGTTCTTCGTCTCTTCCATCTACTTCGATAGTCTTTCTGGCTTCGATTACCATCACTTGTGTCTAGATCGCTCGGCCTCGTCATTGGGATAGCATCCGGTGTCTGCTATCCATCACCACTCCTCAACCTTCCCAACAATAGCCTTCAAGCTGGACCAACCAAAGAACCCCGAAACTATGGAGATCCCCATCGATCCGGGCCGTCCGATAAAACATGTCGATCGCAAAGCCATATACACTCGGCTTGAAGCTCGGATCAATTATCTGCGCGACATGTTGGATTTCAACTCCAGTAGGTGTCTGCCCCAGCAGTCCCTTCGGGCATAGGCTGACCGCTCTGCAGGTGACGTCGAGGCCCTGGTCGGCGGGGCCAAGTACATCAAGGCGCTGATTCCGGCCGTGGTTAACATCGTCTACAAGAAGCTGCTGGAGCAGGACATCACGGCGCGGGCCTTCCACACGCGAGACACCGCAGATGAGACCCCCATCGAGGAGTTTTTCTCCGAGGAGAGCCCGCAGATTAAGCGTCGCAAGATGTTCCTCCGGTGGTACCTGATCCGGCTATGCAGTGATCCGTCGCAGATGGATTTCTGGCGGTACCTGAACAAGGTTGGGTGAGTTACCTTTTTGCGCTGCCGCCTTTTCCCTGGTGTGGGATGCAGACTGACGTCCAAAGCATGATGCACTCGGGCCAGGAACGCCTTCACCCCCTCAATATCGAATATATCCACATCGGGGCCCTCCTCGGGTTCATTCAGGATATCTTCATCGAAGCCCTCATGTCCCACCCGCACCTCTCGCTGAGCCGCAAGGTCGCCCTGGTTCGGGCCATCAGCAAGGTGATCTGGATCCAGAACGATCTGTTCGCCAAGTGGCGTATCCGCGACGGGGAGGAGTACGCGGAGGAAATGTCTGAAGTCATCCTGGACGACAAGGAAGGCTATCTCGGGGAGAAGAAGATCCTGGGCGACAGTAGCACAACGGGCAGCTCGAGTGACGACGACCACTCGAGTATTGCCAGCACGGCAGCGTCGGCGGCGTCGGTGTGTCCATTTGCGGAGATGTCGAAATCGATGTCCAAGACGATGCCTCCGACGGTGTCCGAAACCAAGATCTGGGCCGGGAAGTAGGAGTGGATGTGTTTTGGTATTCAAGCATACTGGCGTATTGGGATCAGGTTTTTGTCTTTGTCTTGCTGTTCATTGAAGCGACACATGGTGTTGAGGGTTCAAGTTACGATATCCCGTTGGTTTAATATACATCCGACACTCAAATGTTATACACGTTCAGCCTCCCATCCATGGATAGTGTTCTGCCTTCTGCCTTGGGCCTTATTGATTAGTGATGCTTATTGTTGCTTGCTAAGATGGTGCCTGAGGCTGCAATGTGATTGGTCAGCGCGGAATATTTCCTCGTTCTCCTCGTCTTCTTCGACTTCCATCTTCGACTTCATCCTCGCCCTTTTACGCCCTTAGTCGCCTTCTGTCTACTCTGAATTGACCACATCTCAATAGTTGAAGAGCTGTCGCGCATATCCATACCCTACGTCACCCACAAACCGACATGAACTGGACGATCAACGTCTGTGGGGAGCATATCCCGAGGCCAAACCATCGCTCTCCGACTCCCCCCCACTACCCGAAGTTATGATGAAATTATTGGAAGAACGTGGAACGGTCGACCAATTTTACGGTGCTCTCGGCCTAGTACTAGGCGTTCCAAGCCGGTCTTCGGTTTGCTTGATAAGATGGAGCCAAAGGACGGCCCCTCGTTCCCTTCTGTCTGCCCCTTACGTCCTATCTAACCAGAAACTCTTCTGGCCCCCTTTTCAATCCCATCCTGTCGTCTCTCCCACGAGAATCCTCACCTAGAAAAATGACCGCTGTCCCCCTTATCATCAACAACGAGTCCGTCGTAACGGACACCGTCTTTGACGTCCACAACCCGACCACCGGGGAGGTCGCGCACCGCTGCGCGGGGGCGTCCGTGGACGACGCCCGCCGGGCCGTCGAGGCGGCCAAGGCGGCGTTCCCGGCGTGGAGCAAACTGACGCCATATGCGCGGCGCGACATCCTCATGAAGGCGGCGGACGTGATGCGGTCGCGGCGGGAGGAGCTGATCGGGTACCAGATCGAGGAGACGGGCGCGCAGCGGCTGTTCGTGGAGAAGACGTTCGACCTCGGGGCGGACTTCATCCGGGACTTTGCGGCGCGCATCCCGTCGATCGAGGGGTCGGTGCCGTCAGTGTCGGAGGAAGGCGAGGGCGCGATCGTCTACAAGGAGCCCTACGGCGTGGTGCTGGGCATCGCCCCGTGGAACGCCCCTTTCATCCTCGGCACCCGCGCCGTGCTGCTGCCCCTCGCGGCCGGCAACACCACCGTCCTCAAGGGCTCCGAGCTGTCCCCCAAGTGCTTCTGGGCCCTCGGCGACATCTTCCGCCAGGCCGGCCTGCCCGCCGGCTGCCTCAACGTGCTCTACCACCAGCCCGCCGACGCCCCCGCGGTCACCGAGACCCTCATCGCCCACCCGGCGGTCCGGAAGGTCAACTTCACCGGTAGCACCCACATCGGCGGCGTCGTGGCCTCCCTCGCCGGGAAGTACGTCAAGCCCGTGCTGCTGGAGCTGGGCGGCAAGGCGGCCGCCGTCGTCCTGGACGATGCGAACCTGGAGCGGGCCGCCCTGCACTGCGCGCTGGGGGCATTCATGCATGTAAGTGTCTCTGCAGTGGGGGAATGTTCCCTGATGTCGTGCTGACCGACTGGACAGGCCGGACAAGTGTGCATGTCGACGGAGCGCATCGTCGTGCAGCGGTCGGTGGCGGAGAAGTTCCGCGGGCTGCTGGTGGCGGCGGCCGAGAAGGTGTTTGGCGCGAAGTCGCCGGCGCCCGTGCTGGTCGCGGCGGCGGCGGTGCAGAAGAACCATGCGCTGGTGGCGGATGCGCTGTCCAAGGGGGCGGACGTTGTGTTCGGGGATGCGAACGCGCGCGAGGCAAACGGCCACAGCATGCGACCTCTGATCGTCGGCAATGTCACCAAGGCCATGGACCTGTACGCGACGGAGTCATTTGGACCGACGGTGTCGCTGATGGTGGTGGACAGCGAGGAGGAAGCGGTGGCGCTGGCCAACGACACCGAGTACGGACTGACTGCGGTGGTGTTTACGGATAACCTGTTCCGGGGGCTGCGGGTGGCGAAGCAGATTGAGTCCGGGTAAGTAGTCTACGGGTGTACTTTTGGAGTCCGGAGTATCAGAGTGCTGACGTGATCTAGGGCGGTCCATATTAACGCGTTGACCATCCATGATGAGCCGGTCCTCCCGCACGGCGGCTATAAGAGCAGCGGGTTCGGACGGTTTGGAGGGCCGGCGGCGTACGATGAGTGGCTGCAGACGAAGACGGTGACATGGGTGCAGTAGACCGTTCTGGAGTACAGGGATGATGACCGGATGGTTAGAGACCGAATCTAGTATCTTGTGCGAGGGTGCTGGGTAGTTGCATCCGGTTACATGAGAGATGGTGATGGTAAATGTCATTGTGACATCGTCGGACCCTGTTGGGACTAAAATAGGCCGGGACTAGAGTAGACTAAAGGGACGAACTAAATCAATAGTGCGATGGAGTTCGCCATCGAGATGATGGGTGTACTCTGTAGGGATGTACCAGGTACTATGTATAGGTTCGGTCTTTTAGTATGAAGTCTAAGCGAGGGTTTTGCACACCGCACCTGGGCACCTGGCAGTTAGTGGCGCAATCGGAAGATTTCACACGTTTTATTATTATACGACATGATACGCCACAATCTTCCTGTGGTGACTCCAGTTTAATTACTCTCGGACTGACTCCACCCGCCAGTGAGGAACAAGAAATGAGCGACACCACGATGCGCATCTTCGCCCGTTAGAGCAGAACTGCGGGGAGGTTCATGAGGATGTTCATAGATTATCGCGATGATCCCGTCTCTGGTCTCACCGCTGTCTTCTGTCACAAAATCATCTGGATCTGAAAAGGATCACGGTGGAGCGGCCTCTCTGGATCAATCGCTTCTTCTCACCCTAAGCGTTAGCTCAGCCTCTTTCGGATAATATCCGGATGAGACATGTTCCTGATTATCTATATTCATCCAGGATAGTATCGTCTGCGTAGGATCATCATACCAGGTATAGAGTAGCAGTATCAACATCAATATCAACAACACTAACCCTATATCAATCCGCAGTCCTCTGTAGATATCAACATCATCCACCACCACCCAACACCAGCAACAACAACAACAACAACAACGACCGCGTATATTGTAATACTCCTCCCACTCCCGCTAATCTCGTGTCCAAACACTAATCTCCGAACTAAATCCCTCCACCATACAGAACACATTCTCCCCGGCTCTCTGCCTTGGACGACCACATTCCTCTCTACCCTGATCCACTCTTCCTCCGGCCATGAGCCGCAATGTCCCCCCCAAGCGAACGGCGACGGTGCTCGCCCTAATCACTAGCTGCTGACCTCCTGGCCGTATTTCACCAACGAGATCCCTCTTCGCCCCTCTCCTTCGCTTCCAACTTTGCCTCCTATCTTTTCTCTTCCTCTCTCCGTCGCACCTACGTTCCCTGCCTGGCCTTCAGCCTAGTCACTCCTTAAGTACCACCTCCAACTCCCTCCAGTCCTTCCAATCCATTCCTAGTCTCAACCTTCTCTCGAGATCTCTCTCTCGTGCCGCTCGTTTCTGGCTCCCCTCCCCAATCATGCGTTTCTTCACCACCGCTCTCGTCTCGGCCCTGGCCACGCTGGCCGCCGCCGCCTCCTACACCCAGCCTGACTACTCCAAGGCTCCCAGCGGTAACCCCATCCTCAAGCCCGGTCTGAATGAGCTGGTCCCCGTCGGCCAGCCCTACACCATCACCTGGACCCCCACCACCGAGGGCCCCATCTCCCTCGTCCTCCTGCGCGGCCCCAGCTCCAACGTCGTGCCCCTGGAGACCCTCGCCGTCGCCATCCCCAACTCCGGCGAGTACACCTGGACCCCCGGCGCCCACCTCGAGCCCGACACCACCCACTACGGCCTCCTCCTGGTCGTCGAGGGCACCGGCCAGTACCAGTGGTCCACCCAGTTCGGCATCAAGAACCCCAACTACAACGCCAACCCGGGCAGCAGCAGCAGCAGCAGCTCTGCTTCTTCTACCTCTGCCTCTGCCTCCGACGCCGCCACCACCGTCGTCGACCAGGAGACCACCACCATCTGCCCGGAGACGCAGTCGACCACCCCCGCCGCTCCCACCACCATCCCCGTCGTCGTGCCCACCTCCGCCCCGGCCGTCTCGACCACCCTGAGCAGCTCCGTCGTCGCCCCCACCTCCACCGCCGCCGTGACCCCCTCGACCAGCGCCCCGGCCGTGCCCACCTTCACCGGTGCCGCCGACCGCAAGGCCGTCAGCTTCGGCGCCGTCGCCGTGGGTGTTGCCGCCGTGCTCGCCTTCTAGGCCATGCGCATCCGGTCGATCTAAACTTGTATCTCTTCGTCCGCACCTCCATCTGGTAAAGTAGGATGGGGGCGTGCTCTTTATGTATTTACAATATGAGTCATGCGATTCTTTCTTCTCCACTTTATTCTCCATGTGTGAATCGTAGATAGAGATATAGATATAGATATAGATTTATATCTACCATCAATAGACATCACGATGTAGATCGAGATATAGTTGATGTAACACGTGGGGGTGACCCAAAACCGCAGGAACCACCGCTGCACGTGACCGCCACCGATAAGCAATTTTCTCCACCACTTTTTTCCTCCTCATCCTTCTTCACCATCCTCCCCTCCATCTTCATCCTTCATAATGGCCCAAGGTCTCGTCAAAAAGAAGGCCGCCCCCGCCTCTGCGAAACGGTACCGCAAATCCTTCTCTCACCCCCCTCCCCCCTCCCTCCCATTCAGCGTCTAACTCAAACCAGCGCAACCCAGGCCCCCAAACGGATCGGTCCGCGCAACGTCGCCCCCAAGAAACAGTCCCTCATCAAACAGAAGAAACTCACCAAGGTCCGTGCTGACTGCCCCCCGACCGACCACCGACCACCGACCACCGTCGTTGGATGATGCTGACGACCCTAGAAACTCACCGCCGGGTTGACCGCCAGAACGGAACGGAGTCTCGCGGCGCGTGCGGGCCATCTGGAGATGCTGGCCGGTGGGAAGAAGGACAAGGAAAAGGCCGACAAGGGGAAGAAATAATTCCCTGGGCGATCGTGTCAAGTGTTTTCATGCGCGGTGATGGTCTATACTCTACAATAATGATACCCTTTTGATACTTGTTGGTACTCGAATCCCATTAACATCATCTATACCTATGTACTAGAAGAGAAGAGAAAGATAACCAGAAATCGTCAATCGTAACCGTCAAAAAGTCAAAAAAAAAATACGCTGAGGGTATCGTAATCCATTATCTATGCCTTCGAGATCCGTCTCGGGACGCCCGCCTGCTCGATCAGCTCGCGCCCGCGTTCCATCCACCGCTGGAACCCATCATCCGTGGGATCCACAGGGAAATCGTCCCACACGGCCTGCTCCGAGTCCGCATACGTCGACCACACACCCTTGGGCACATCCGCCACCGACCACGACGGCAGCTTCGCCAGAACGCACGTGTAGTAGACGTACAGGATCCGGCAGAGCAGGTCCACCCGGTCCACGTAGTGCTGCTTGCTGGGGTCCGGCTCCTGGCCGCCGTCGCCGAGTCGTTTCCACCACGACACCCGCCACCGCAGCGTGAGCAGGATGTGACCCAATTCGCGCAGGAACCGCAGATGCGTCTCCTGTGAGATCTGCTTCCACTTGATGTTGTAGAAGTCGCGCTCCAGCTTGCGGAATCCTTCCACCTCCAGCATGCGGCAGACGATGCGGGACAGCTGCGCCGCCAACAGGATTTCGCGGCGGTCTTCGGCGTTGTGGATATCCATCAGACGTTCCTCGCTCCCGGGTTCGAGTGGGACGAAGCTGTAGCTTGCCCGGCTGGGCATGTTGTTCCATTGGGAGAGGAGAGACTGGTGGAGGTTAGTCAACCGGTAGGGACGGAGACACGAGGCACATACGTAGACATTGTTCATCGGATCGCAGTCCTTGACGCAGGTCAGCCAGTTCTTCGACTTGTCCTTCGACTCGACGATGCGTCGATCGATGAACTCGAGGAAGTTGGCCCGAGAGTTCCCGTTGTAGTCGCTCAGGCTTCGCAAGAACTTGTATGTCTCCGACAGATCAAGGACGTAGAGAGATCCCCAGGACTGGCTGGCACGGATGTTGAACCGCCCTTGGCGCTCGCCGAGGAACGTCAGAAGGTTCTGAAGGTCAAACTCGGCGGGGATCTCCATCCGGACGCGACCAGATCGATCGACCGTTGGATGATTGACCGCTCGTTGAGCTAGAATCGTTAGTCAGCGGCACATCTTGCGGGGTGAATCGGAAACCCTTACAAATATAATTGCACGTTCCGTACTCGACAATGTTGGAAAAACAGGCCCGCGCACACGGCTGTTCGTGAAGCGTTGGGCGACAGGCGTCGCACGGAGAACTGCCATCACACTAATAACTGCGTTAGTCAGTGTTCCTCCCACGAGACAGGCATTCCACCAACCTTGCGCTTGTTGAGTCTGCACTGGACACAAGTGTCCTTGTTCTTCCGCCGCAATCCGGCATTGGCACGTCCCACCATGCTCAACGGGCCCTTCCGGCGTGCCCCGCGAGGCGGCGAGACAAAGTCCGCTGACGCGATGGATCCTCCCTGGCCATCTTCCTGGACAATTTGGAGGGGCTTGGGTTGGTTCTGATCGACGGTGATGGCGGGGTTCCGCTGCTTGCGCTTGCGGACCGTAGCCATGGATTGGAGGGCGAGGGCTTGGGGACGCGTTGTTGATCGCTGGGCGGCATTGGACGACGCACGAGACCGAGAGGGAACGGAAACCACAAAGGACTCCGCGGGGTTCTCACTGACCATAAAGGCGGTAGTATTAGAAACAGGCGGGGACAGGGCGGGAGATGTGTCGTCTCGCTGGGTCTCATCCAGCTGACGCTCCGCAAAGGCCGGGACGTCATCGCTCGTGGCCGAATACGAGCACTCGTAGATGTTGGAAAAGTCTCCAGACACGGATGAGGACTCGGACTTGTAGTGGAACACATCTGGACCTTTGGGCTCTTCTTTGAAGAACGCAGCCGACAACGAAGCCGGGGAGGTCAGGTTCGTAGGCAGTTGGGACTCGAGATTGTCGAGCCAGTGGGATTCGAGGGACCGCATGGTACCCTGATAGTCGCGGAGAGGGTCCATGCCCTTTCCTGGGATCTGTGAGCCCACGGACATGGAGACAGGAGTTGTCTGGTGGGCCATGTGAGAAGCGGAGGCATTCTCGGGCCAGGACTCGGTGTAGGGGAACTGCGGCGGAGGGAGGTTCTGAAAGGAGAAGAGCTGGTCAGGCGGCAGGTCGGAGTAGCTCTGATCCTGCGGCAAAGCACTGGCATCGTCGACAATCACGGTGTTGGAGGTAGCGGTGGGCTCTTTCGCGTAAGGGAAGAACAGTGAGGACTCCATGGGCATCCCGGTGGTCATTGGGTTGAAGAGCTGGATGTGTGGCCATGACTCATCGAGATGGAGGTTGTCGTCGGCGGAGGGTAAAGTGCGCGGGCTGACAGTACCACTGATGGTGCCTTCGACGGTGCTATCCAGGCAGCCGAACTTGTCTGGGGAGGTGGCTTGGTTGCTGTCGGACATGATGGGTCAGCGTTGAGGGGACTGACAGTCAGGGGTTTGGGAGAGAAGCGCACCTGCTGGCGACACTGTGGTCCTTCGGCGGGTGAGGGAGATCGCCCGGCTGCCTCTCCTTGGGCAAGGAGGATTGAGGGGGGTTCACATCGACGAGGTCTCCATCGGCTTCGCTGGAGTCCTGACTGGTGTCCCAATCCAGCGGTTGTTCGTAGGCGGCGTGTTCCCAGGGGGAAGGGAGGGTGAAGGCAGGATCGGATTGCCAGTTATCGAGGATTTTGGGGTCAATGCCCGCGGGAGTAGCAGTGTTCCTGTAGTCCATCCAGGGGAGAGGTGGGGAGGCGAGCAGGAGAGGAAGATCTTAGCGCGTTTCGCGCTGTTTTGGAGAGGGGGTAGACGGAGGGGTAGAGGGGGAGACTGGGGAGGGGTGGTAGACGGTGGTAGACAGTGGTAGATGGTGGTGGGAGATGAAGGATAGACGTTGACAAAATGAGATGGTGAGTGCTAGAGAGATGGTGAGATGGAGGAGAGAAGAGGAGGAAGGAGTGAGAGATGAACGTGGCTCTGACGAGGAAGGAACGAAGGATCCCCACCAGAGATTTTGCGACGATCGGCTGAGTCGGTGCCAAAGCGTTGGTGATGTGATCCACGGCAGAGTATGGAGTATCAGCCGTCACGGAGAAAATATATAAGGTATAAGATACGAATCAATAATCATAGAGGGAAGGAGAGAATAAGGATCGGTCAAAGTACGGAGTATATGAAGGGGATTGACGGAGAAGAATCAGTCATGGACGATCGTCGCACGAGGATCAGCTCTATGCTGTCCGATAATTGCCCTCGATACACAGTCGCACGGGGGGCATTCTATTTGATTTTTATTTGTGTATTATTTTTGTATTATTTATTTTTATTACTCCGGCTGATTAGGATGATCGCCTGCAGTCAGGGTTCCATCAGAGAAAAGAAAAAAAGAAAAAGAAAAAGAATAAATTGAGAAAAAATTAGACTTTGAGGGACCCGCTGATTGGTCGCCGGCGGCTTCGGTGAAAGAATCCAGAATAGTTAGTCTAAACGGATTATCTCATTCAGTGAATAAGGAATTTGAACAATTCTAGAAGAGTAGAACAGAAATATAGAATCGAACGTAGAATAGAATATGGAATCGAATATTCTCATAACTCTGAAGAATATACATGTATACCTAACATATACCTATGTAGGGAGATCCATATATGACTACTATCCCACGTCCTGCCTCCATGATCTCACTACTCCGTACGGCGTACCTCGTAGGACCCCGCAACTCTTCACCGTCACCAGAATTGGCGATGGAGTCGCCTTCTTCCCCGGTATGTCTTCGGTAAGTCGGGCTGTCTGCTGGAGAGAAAACGGGCTCAACTCTTATCCAGTCATTATAAATAAGACCAGCACGAGGACTGTAGGCCCTACCATCGTACTCTCCGACTCCCTAGGATCTTATACCTCCTCCCGCCTCCTCCCTCTACTCCCTCCGTATACCCCGTCCTTTCTCCACCATGCATATCCTGGTTTGTCTCATTGCTTTTTCACCCAGTCACCCGACTTCCTACTCACTCTTCAGGTCGTCAATGATGACGGTCCGCCCTCCAGTCGCCTCTCCCCCTACATCCACCCCTTCGTCAATGCCCTCCAGGACGCTGGTCACCTCGTCTCCGTCGCCATCCCCGCCGCCTCCCGATCCTGGATCGGCAAAGCCCACCTGATCGAAGCCTCCCTCCAAGCAACCTACGTTCCCCCGTCCGCCTTCCGCAACGACGGCTCGTACGACTCCTCGGATAACTCCCCCGCCTCGACACCCCCCTGGGTCGTCGTCGAGAACGGCACCCCCGCCAGCTGCGTCCAGCTCGGCCTCTTCAACCTGTTCACGGACCGTCCCCCCATCGACCTCGTCATCTCCGGCCCCAACCACGGCCGCAACGCCTCCACCATCTACAACCTCTCCTCCGGTACCGTCGGCGGCGCTCTCGAGGCCGCCAACTGCGGCAAACGCGCCATCGCTATCTCCTTCGGCTCCAAGGACGAACAGCCCCAGGACACCATCCGCGCCGCCGCCCGTCTCGCCGTCCGTCTCGTCGACCATCTCGTCCGCGCCTGGGACCCCCGCGTCGAGCTCTACAACCTCAACCTCCCCATGCGCTCCGACGTCGAATCCCGCCCCATCCGCTACACCCGCGCCTTGCCCTACTACTGGAACCGCGGCTATCTCTACGCCGAGACAAACGCTGCTGCGGTCAACGGCGCTGCCCAGACCAATGGCGTTCCTCCATCCCCCCTCAAACAGCGCACCTTCACCTGGGGCGCGCAATTGTCCGATATGAAAAAGGCTCTGCAGGCCAGTCCCGAGGGCACAGACGCCCACACCGTCTTGAACGGGATGACCAGGTACGTCCTCCCCTCTCCCCGCGTCTTAGCCTCTCCGCGACTAACGACCGCGCAGTGTGACGCCGCTGTGCGCCAATTTCTGGCACGTGCCCGACCTGGACGGCCCGCTCGTCCTGCAAAAGGAGCTTTGAATCACTGAACATGGAGTTGGTCGTTGATAGATAGATACCCGCACCGGTTCGCCTATTTGTTTCGGGGGCTGGAGTTTGGACTGTCCCCATCTGGGCTTTCTTCCTACCTTGCATGAGTTTCGTAGCATACGCATAATGAATGGAATTGTGGAGTTGGGCTTTCCGTCGTTATGTACATGCGCATGGATGTCTGCATTAGGGTAGCTAGTAGGTGAACAAGAAAGCCGCAGTAAGGTAGTAAAGTAAGTAAGTCGGTAGCATCATCGCCCCCCTCAACCTCCACTACAACGCCCGCGCCGCCTCGCCCGCGCCGCTCTCCACCGCCGACGCCGGCTCCGCGCGCATCTTGCCCTTGGCCACGCCCGCCTCGCCCACACCCATGCGCCGCGCCACATACCGCTGCGCGACCACCCCGACCGCCAGCGAGAGCGTCTCGTCGATCCACTCGGCCGCCCACTCGCGCGGGTCGACGCCGCCGCTCTCGATGATCTCGGCAATATCCGCCGGCACCGGCGCGCGCGCCGACCCCTCCGGCCCCTCCGTCCCCGGCGCGTCCAACCAGGCGATCCACTTCTCCGGCACGGCCTGCGAGAGCGCGTGGAAGGCGATGCCGTGGATCGGGTCATGCAGGTACAGCGCGAAGACGACCTCCTCCTCGGTGGCATCGGGGACGTCGACGACACCCGGCGGCGTGGCCTGGTCGGTGGTGGGGCCCGCGCGGAACAGGTCCGGGTTGGATGTCTGCGCGATGGCCTGGATCGCGAGGAAGATGTCGCTGCTGCGCACCGGGTTCGACTCGCTGAGCACCTGCGTCGCCTGCTTGGCCGCCTCCTCCACCCCGCCGCGCGGCGCAAAGTACTCGCTCGCGTACGACTCCGCGCTCGCGCGCGCCAGCTTGGTCGCCTCCACCGCGCCGCGCACCGCCGCCACGCTGCGCGCCCGTCCGCTCCGCCACCACGGCCCGTCGTGCCACCCCGCTGTCGTCGTCGACGGCCCGTTGCCCGTCATGTCGCCGTCGCCGTCTGCCCCCCGCTTCGGCGATGCCTCCTGTCCGCGCTGGATCACCAGCAGATCGCCCCCCTCGACTTGCGCCATCACCCGCGAGAACACCGCGTACACCATCGGGTCCAGGCTGGGGTAGCCCTGTAGGTCGTGGGTGACGTGGATCTGGAGCCGCTCGTGCGACGAGATCGGCGGCGCGAGCGTGTGGATGAGGGAGGTGAAGGTGGGGAGGGCCATGTTGCGGAGCTCACCGCCTGCAGCAGTCAGTCAGTCAGTCAGTCAGTCAATACTCCGTACCGGGAATGCATGGGACGGAGGGTCGAGGGGACGTACCTAGGTCTCGGAGAGCACCCACGTTGCCTTTCACCTGCTGCGCCCATTTCTGGGCCTCTTCGTTCTGTTGGATTTCCTTGACGGCCGCTTCGGCTTGCTTCATCGCCGCGCTGGCCGTCGCGAAGATGCCTCCCCACCATCCGCCGCCGCCGCTGGAGCTGGACGGCGTCTCCTGGGCGGCTGCCGGCTGCTTCTCAGTGTCCGGTGACGCGGCGGTGGGTTTGTTCGCGGCGCGGGAGGCACGCGTGCTCTCGCCAGACTTCCGCGGGGCGGCTTTGTCCTCGCTCGTGCGACCGGAGGCGGTGGTGCTGACGGCGGGCTTGGGGGATCTCGTCTCCTGGGTCGACAGCCGGGGCGTGCCCGGGCCACTGCTGGGACGTTGGGAGGCGAGATGGTCCAGTTCGGCGAGGATGTCCTGTTCGGACTGCGCGGCGGGAGCGGTGGTGGAGGATGGCTTGGAGGGTTGATCGGCGGACGAGTCAACGCCGAGGTCGTCGAATTGGGCGAGGAGCTCGTCGCTAGTGGGCTTCGAGTTCTTGGGACGCATGATGGATGGGGGGGTGTTGTTGCAGATCGGGGATGGATGAAGGTGGGAGATGGAGAGGGTGTCGGGCGGAGGTTGTTTTGGGCGGTGGAGACGGATGACCTGTGCCAAGAAGCGTTAGTCTGAGTGATGAAGTATGCAGTGTGATCTATGAAGTAACTATTTATTCCAACTAGTGGGACTGTGCAGGTTTGCTTTAATTGGAGCTTGATGAGCTGTAAGGGATATGATTGTATCTATTAGTAGGTGTTAGCAGTAGATGTACGAGGTATGTATGTGGTTAAAATACTCCTTGATATATATCCGCCGGTACAAACAAGATACGGCCTAGGAACCCACAGAATTCTTCTAAACGTCAAATTACCCTACTTTACCTCTGCATATCGGACAGCATGCCGAACTCCATATGCCTGGCTATGCACATCCTCAACATCAGAATCACCTCACATACCCCGCAGCCCGCGGAATCGGCCCAGGACAAGTTCCGCGGGACGTGGGGTTGACTCGGCTTAAATAGCGTCTTCCCTCGGGTTGAGACGAGAATTGGAATCCATCTCGCTGACGGCTGTTACGAACAGACTCCCCAGGTACGTGTATACATTAGAAGAACCTGAGCAGTGACTTACGCCTTATAGGATCTATACACTCGACAACATGCGTATCCCCTACGTCCCCAATCCGCCTCCGACCAGCACGCCCGAAGAGGCAGACATTCTCTCTCGGGTTCAAGCCCGCCGCGGTGCTGGTGGTCTCATCCCTCTGGACCGGGCGCTCCTGCACTCGTTCCCAGTCACCGACGGGTGGAATTCATTCATCGGGACGATCCGCACCCGCACCAGTCTGACGCAGCTCATCAAGGAGCTGGTGATCTGTCGCGTGGCTGTCCTTAATGGAGCGTGGTTTGAATGGGAGCAACATGCTCCGTTGCTGCGGGAGGGTGGCCTGGACGAGGCGGGGGTTGCGGTGGTCCGGGATGAGGATGCGGATGTGTCGGCCAAAGAGCAAGAGGGGGCGTTGACTGCACAGCAGAGTGCAGTGATCAAGTACACGGATGCCATGACGAAGACGGTGACGGTTCCTGAGGCCGTGTTCCAGGAGGTCCGGGGGTTTTTCACGGAGCGCGAGATGGTGGAGATTACGGCGACGGCGGCGGCGTACAATTGTGTGAGTCGGTTTCTAGTGGCACTGGATGTGGGCGAGAAGAACATCACATAAACAGATGGGGGATGTATATAGGCCTGATATCTCTGAGAGGGTTGGAGGTGAAAGTATACATAGAATTTCCTTTTCCGGAACAGGCCCGTTCGGGTATAGCCCCATACCGCCCCTCTCGCCAGCCAACCAGAGACCGGCCAGAGGGAACTTTCTTACTACGAACTTCCCTACAGTCTTTTTTTCCACCTTCATCATTTGTTATTCAACCTCCATCTTCTCTTCGTCTCTTCTTCTTCCTCCTCGTCTTCTCTTCTTCATCTCTCGCCCTCCCATTGTTCTCCCCCCCCGTCTCGTCTCTCCTCTGCCCTTTTGCCCTCTCTTCTTTGTTCTCCCTCTTCTGTTCCTCCTCTCCCTCTCCCTTTTCTCTCCCTGTACTTCCTCCCCTCTGTTTCTGGTCCGTTTCATACTTCCAGTACCACTTCATCCACTCTCCTCTGCCCTCTCCTCTCCTCTTGTCTAGTTTCTCTTCTCGACGTGTCTCTCGTCGTCTTTCTTCTCCATTCCATCTACTGCGTACTCTCCATTCTCCCCACTACATACTACCGTACCCGAGCTGTGTTGGCCTCTGACAACACCTCTCCCGTATCTTCCAATTTATTTCTCTTCCCTCTCTCTCCTTCTCTCCATCTTCTTCATCCGTCAAATTCCCCCTTCTTCCATTCCTCCATCATCGCGTGGTCGTGTCCTTCATTTACTCGTGTTCTGGCTGACCCGCTCGGTTGTTCTGTACTTTTCCCGTTTGAGCCAACCGCCATCATCCACTTTTCTCCAGTCTCTTTACTCTTTTACTACTACACCTACTTCACTTCTACCTATTACTTACCACTCTCCCTCCCAACCTCTCGCAACCACCCCCTCTACCCTTCTCCATTCAGCTCTTCCTCTTCTACCTGACTCCATCACTCTCGACGACTAGCTATTCTCCCCCTCTATCGATTACGTGGACCATCAAGGTACGTACGTCCATCGTCGCTTATCGCGTGCCGCTGCGCCTACAACCTTCCATCTACTTTTCCCTTTCATCATCCACTCCCATCACCTCATACCTCCCTTGTTTCCCTCGTCCTGACTCTCAATCCCATTCAATCCTCTGGTCGCTTCCTGTTCCTTCATCCCATCCTCGGCCTCTGACCCTTCCCCCTGCTTTGATGTTCTCTACTGGCGTCTTGGCGCCGCAACCGAACTTTTTTCAACCCAAGGTTTACTCGACCTAACCAGTAACCGGTTTAGTTCTTCAGGTCCCAATCTTGGGCGCTTCAGTGAACATCGTTGATCATTGATCTTCGACCATTGTCATTTTTCCCCCCCACCATCATCGCCACTGGGTCGCTTGACGCCCCGTGGCTGCTCTGTCATGGCTCCCGTCGCCCAGAGCGATATTGAAAGGGAGAGTCATACTTCCGATATGGCCAGCCAGGATTCTCCACTGCGCCGACAGTTCTCCGAGCCCATCCATGCTCGCTCAGCCTCTACCCAAGCCTCTCCCTCACCATCCCCCATGGCCCAAAAATCAAAATGTGCCTGGTGTGGTGAGTATTTCGAGTCCTCTGGACAGGATTCCACTTCTCAGAAAGAGGCTCTCAAAGAACACATCGCCACTGTCCACCCGCATATCGCCAAATTCTCCACCTATGACGGCGCGGCAGATGGCGATGACAGTGTCGACCTCCACGACCATGGGAATCATCTGGCCGATGTTGATGCCGATGATTCCGCTCCTGCATCGGAGGATGAAATTAACCATGCCGCTCCCGAAGGGGAGGATGAGACCGGCGAGGTCATCGAAGATAGTGTCGTCGAAAGGGCCGACACTACTGAAATAGATGATGACCGTGACGACAATGGTCTCGATCGGGAAGAGCCCGATCTAGAAGGTGAAGGGGAAGGCCCCGAGGCCGACTCGGAACTTGCCCTCTCCAACCAACTCCATGAATTCTCTCGCGAACAGGACGCCGTCTCGCTGGACAAACGTCTGCACAACCTCTGGAACATCCACGATGTCCGCAATTTCACTGAAGATTTCGAGGAGCTGTCTTCCGGCCTCGACCGGACCTGGGCGGCTGTCTTCCACGACACCAAACGGAGCAAGAAACGTGACGCGGCCGATTTCGCCGATCGACCGGGTCCATACAAGCTGACCAAGAGCGTGAGAGGTGAATTTCTAGAGATCACCGCTCTAGAGGACTTCCTCTCTCAGCTCCGTGATCCCGAGTCCCGTTCGTCCGATGAGCTTTACGCCATCACGGAGAACGTTGCCTATGCCCTGAAAGCATGGCAGGATGAATATATGGCAATCGAGAAACTTCATAAGCTCGCAACCCGACACAATGCTAAACCCACAACCAACCCACGAAAGCTTGATCGACCAGCCGTGTTCGAGGACAAAAAGGAGGCCACGCTCTACGGCTACAAGCACGATCCTAAAGAGGATAAAGTGGGATTCCAGAATCCGTTCACCCAGGGTGGCTTCAAGCCGACGGGAGCTCAAGCGAGACGGATGGCCATCAAAGCTGGCTCCGATCCGAATCCCGATGGCTGGCCCGCTATTATCAAATTCGGCACCCGTCATATCCCCAAGTTCCAAAACCCTCCCCGTGAAGAGTTCGTTGGGAAGGCTACTCGTAAACGCAAGGCGGCTGAGCTGGAGGCTGCCAGCAAGGCCAACGAGACCGATGAGACCCAGGTCGAAAGCCCGGCCCCTGCTGAGCAGGAGGAACCTCCGATCAAACGGCGCACGCGCTCTCGTCGGTCGGATATCATGGCAGAGCCCCAGACAACTGCCCCTCCCCGATCTTCTGGGCGCGGTCGGGGCCGGGGCCGTGGCCGTGGAGGTGCGCGCGTGAGTACCCGGGCCATTTCTGAGGCTCCCCAGCCTGCTGCTCAACCCGCGGTCCGTTCGTCTGGTCGAACCCAAGGCCGTGAACCCACTACGCCGACCACGACGCAAACGCGTCCTCCAGCTCATCTAGCTCCAATTGAACCGGCCCCGAGCGGCGGTGCCCCGACTACCACTGCTCCTAGTAGCACCACCCCTAGTGGAGCTGGTCCGAACGAGGCCCTGGACCCGGCAGAGATTGCCCGGCGGGAGAAGATTGCCAACTCGAAGAACCCCAAACGCACCGAGGCCATGCTCAACCACTGGGCACGATTCAACCGGGAGGGCCGCACGCGGAATCCGAAACGGTCCAAAGCGCAGATCGAGGCAGACCGAGCAGCGGAGGCTGCCAGAAAGGCGACCGAGCCTCCCAGGATGGGCAAGAAGAAGAAAACGCCCAATCTGGTATTTGGCAAGGGCCCGACTCGTATCGATACCGGTCTCGCCCCGGCTCCTCATATGCCTCCTCCGGCGTCACTGGCCCCTGCTCCCCCGGGACCACACCATCAACTGGCGCCGATGCCTCCGCACCGGCCTTCCCTGCCGCCGTATGCCCCAGTGGACCCCCGGTCTATGGCTCCTTTCCCTGGACCGCCTGGACCTCCGAGCCATCTCCAACCCCCGCCACAGCCTTACCATACGCCATACCCATACATGTCACCGTATGGGGCACCGCCGCCTCCGCCTCCGCAACTGCCCCCACCAAGCCACACACGGCCTGCGTGAGAGTAACGTTCCTCTTTTTTCTTCTGGCCCTTCTGTTTTTTGGTTCTAACTACTAGAGGTGTGGTAATGTGTACATTGGGTTCCGGATTTCTGTTAATATGTATCACCATGCGATCGGGATGGGAGTCGCATCTGCTTGTCATTAGCGTGTCATTTGCTAGCGACCGGCGCAGGGATGGTTTCTTTTATTGTACATTGGGGTCAAAGTCATCGACTGTTCCGAGCGGATTGTATATTTAGCTTAATGGGAGGATTATTGCGTCGATCCAGAGCGAATTGAAATTGTATTCAACTGCAGTCCAATGGACTCTTAAGCCATGGCCCGGGATATATGATCTGCCTAGATTGGTAGTTTTATTTCATTCTCTTTCTTTTCTTTATTAGTCAATAATATTCTTTGGCTGATTGCTTCACATTAAGTAGAGATGCAAAGTATGTACTCGATGGGGGTATTCGTTAATATCGTCAGAACAGGTACAGATTGGTACAGATATAGTCAGGTAGGTAGACCGATTCACAAATGCCCACCCTGATTGCGCCATGTATCCCAGCCGGACCCCAGTATCTGCGCCCATTGCGCCTCGGTGAACGTCTCGATACCGGCTGCAGAGAGATCCAGATCTTCGCCGTCGTTCGGGGTCTGGCCGGTCGTCGGCGCGGCCGGGGCCGAGAAGTCCCACGACGGCGGAAGCGGGATGGACCCGTCCGAGGCGGTGGAATCCAGCGGGGTCACTATGCCTGTGGGCAACACGCGCGCGGACAGCGGGATATCCATGTACGGATCGATAGCGGAGCCCAGCGGCAGCTGGTCGATTGAGGCCGGGTTCTCGAGCGGCGGGGGCTTTTGGGATGTAGATTCGAGGAAGGCGGAGGTGGAGGCGGAGGCGGAGGTCGGATCGGTCGTACTGCTGGGGTCGGCGGTGTATTCGGGGGCCATGTCCATGTCTGCGATGACGGTGCCTGTTGCTGTTGTTTGTGGGGGGTGGGAAGGGTGGTAGGATTGCTGCTGGCGGGCGAAGTCGGAGACGGTGGAGGAGGAGGAGGCGGTGGTATTGGAGTCTAGATGGAAGGAGTTGGGGGAGGGTTGCTTTTGCTTCTGGCGACTGGGGAGGGAAGAGTGAGGCGTGGGAGCGGCTGCTTGGTGCTGGTGCTGGTGTAGTTGGGAGGCGTAGGAGCCGGTTGCTTCTTGGACTTTGTGGAGATTGCAGTTGCCGATGACTTTGATGTAAGAGGGGTCGTCTTTTTGTGTTGTTATGGCCTGGATGAGTGTCAGTTGGGGCGCTGGGATAGGGGTGTATGAAGTGCAGGTAGGTGGCCTACTGTGGAACTGCGGGTTGGACGGAGGTCCCGCAGTGAGGTGCCCTCGATGTCGACGTCGAGCTGGACGAGGAAGGACTCGGTCAGGGGGTTCTTGCCTTTGAGGGCGTCCAGCGCCGAGAAGATGAATTGGAGCGAGGAGCGAGCGGCCGTGTCTTCGGGGCGGGATTTGAGATACTGCACGAAGACGCGGGCGGCGATGAACACGCAGAAGGACATGAAGGGGTTCATCTGATGGGTGTGAGCAGGGATTGCACATTACGCGGTGGTTTCGGAGGGTTACCTACCGTCGTCAGGTCCAGATGGCTGATCATCTTCATGATATTGGAGATTTGGTCCGCGGCCACGATGCACCGGCGCTTACTCTCGATGATGATCTGCGCGGGCATCTTGTTCTTTTCGGCTTTGAAGATGGCCGCCTGGTGGAGACAGACGGTGGACGTGTGGATCGCCATGTTGCAGAAGATCACGTTGGGATCGAGGATGCCCGCGGGGAGGCGGAGATGGCTGGGCATCGCGAGGGCAAAATGGAGCAGGACGTTATCGTACGACCGGTGCCGTTGCCAGTACCCTCCGTTGAGATCGTGGTCGTTGTCCTGCGACTCCGGCCGATGGAGATGCGCCAGATGGCGGCCGAACAGGACCGCCATGATCACGACGCCTCCGAATGGCGACAGCGTGGACAGCCCGTCGCCCACGATGATATCCTCGAAACGGCTGGTGCGTTGTGGTTGGCCCTGCACGAACGCTTCTTCCGACGCGGGCAGATTCGTCGTGATCTATCCGCAGTGTCAGTCCGCGGCTGGGACGAGGTTGCGGCTATCTGGGTACTTACATCACGCTCATCAAACAAGACCGGCCACCCGGTGCCCACGCTTGCGTAACGGTCGATACAAAACGCCATCCAAAACACCCGTCGTCGTTCTTCCTTCTCGGTCCAGTCTTTGGGCGGGGCCAGCGACTGCTTGACCTCGAGCGCGGCGCCATCGACCCGGTTGAGGCCCAGCATCAGCGCCAATCGCGAAGCCTTCCCACCGCTTAACCACGCGCGCGGGAAGAACATCATCCGGAACTCATAGGAGCTGATGAGCAGCCACGTCTGGCAATGCGCTAGCGACACAACACCCTCGCCGAGGCCCTTCATCTCGTCGAGTTCGGCGTACTTGCGGGCCCGCTGGTAGAACAGCCCGTGCAGATTCGAGTACTTCTCGCTGACGGATGCCGCATGACACCAGGTCATATACTGCAGGCACACGGGCGGGCGGATATTGGGGGTGAGGTCCATCGACGCCATGTGGCGGGGGCGGTGGATGAAGGGTTGCGAGGGGTGGATTTTCTCGAAGTAGATGTGATTCCTGTCGAGGGTGTTAGAATCCGAGGCAAATGTCAATGGATCAATGCAAGCCATATCGAGACGTACAGCTCGTCAATGACTTCGCGAGTCGGGAGAGGTTCTTCCAGCCCTAGGCTGATCATATCCCATCCGAAGGTGCCCGTGTGGTCGACCGCCGGAGGCAAAAACATCTGAGTACCTTGATTAGGATTTATCGCGCCGGTGGCCGCCGGCGAAGGGGGTTCGTCGATGTCATTTGGGAGCGTAGGGAGGTCAGGAAGATTCGTAGAGTCGTCGGGGGCGGCGGCGAAATTGTTGCCTTGCGACGGCAGCGGTTGCTCCTGGGTTTTCAACAGAGTCTCGACCTGGGCTGTGTACACCATGAAGAGCGCAAAGCGCCGTCAGAATGGGCATCATCCCGCAATCCTCGACGAGAGACGGCCACGTACCGAGTCGAGCCTCCAACTGCTTGACGTAACCCCGCTTAGGGCCGCTTTTCTTGCGCACTTCATCGTAGGCACACTCATGGCCCAGCCGCGAACACGTCCCACAGCTCGGTCTCTTCCCGTCGCATCTCAGCTTCCTCCTGCGGCAGACGACGCAGGCGATGCGCTTCATGCGCGGGATATACGTGGAGCCGTCGGCGGCGTCGGGGTGGCCCGCGGAGACAGATGCTGTCGGGGGATTTGTGTCTGTCGGGGTAGGACGTAGCTGGGACGAATTTTGCGAGGGCGGCGGTTGTGACGGGTTGTTGAAGAAATCTGCCATGGCCTGGAGGGAGGAGGATGAGGGAGAGAAGGAGAGCGATGGGGAGTTGGAATGGCGGCGAGTGGTGGTGAGTCTTACGTAGTCGGTCGATCGCTTTTTGGAGTCAATGCCGATCACGAGCATCAGCCACCATCACACTTTGATATATGTATAACTGTATGTAGGAAACTATATAATATGTACTTCGTCGGGTTTTTGAGTCTGCCTAAACTGCAATGGCCATCTGCTGAGTTCTTGGCGAGTATATTGCGGCTCCAATGTGCCATTGACCATGACTACGTATGGAAGAAGTATATGGAAGGCCACGGAATCAGGATGACCTCGTATTGCTACGCCAGGAGATGCTCCTTTCCAGTGAAATAGATTTCAGCCCATATAATACAAAACGCCACATCGCGAGACAAGCAGATGCATGAAATCGAACGGTGCAAGCAGAAGGCGACGTGTCTAGATATAGTACAACTGGCGTAGACAACCCGTCTCCGCGTGGTCCAAGCAGGATGAGACCAGCAGCTTAACTGTATCCTCTGCGACGCTTGCCCTGGTTGCGAACCCGGGGAACCACCACAGCCTTGTTGACCTTCCACTTGGGGCGAGTCTTGTAACCGGATTTGGCCTAACAGAGTCAGCAGCTAGCTAGCATATAGGGGAATCGCACCCATCCAGAGATGCAGGGTACATACCGGCAGACCCCAGGGACTCTTGGGATCGACGTTACCCTTGGACTTGCCTCGTCCACCACCGTGGGGATGGTCGGCAGCGTTCATAGCCAGACCGCGGACAGTGGGACGAATGTTCAGCCAGCGGGATCGGCCCGCCTTTCCGAGTTGGCTATACTGGTAGTTGGGGTTGCTGGCCACCCCGACGGTAGCACAACAGTCCTTGTGGATGAGACGGACCTCACCGCTCTGTAGACGGATGGTGACGTGCTCGGCGATGCGCTGCTGCTTTTGCTTCTCGCGCTGGGTCAGCTTCTTGACCTCCGCGCCTTCTTCCGTCTCCTGGTCTCCCGGCCGAGCCTGGGAGTTGGTCCCCTTGGCGATGACCGTCGCAAAAGTTCCCGCACTCCGGCAGAGCTGCCCGCCCTTGTTGGGACGGAGGCCAACGTTGAAGATAAGCGTTCCGACGGGAATCATATGCAACGGCAGGCAGTTTCCTCTCCAGGCTGTTCGGGCGGCCAGGACACCGGGATCCACGACACCGCCCATGCTTTCCCACAGATCCTTGGGAATGCCGGACATGTAGCTCTGCACGACGTCACCCGCACGCATCCCGTCCGCGGCGAGGATGTAGCTCAGACGCTTGGTTTCCTGGCTACGAACCAGAGCGATGTGAGCGCTTCGGCCGGGATCGTGTTCAATGCGCTCGACCACGTGAGGGCCCGGGGCCGCGCGCTCGAAATCGACCATGCGAATCCGACGCTTGTGACCACCACCGCGGTGTCGGATGGTGACTCGCCCGGAGTTGTTACGGCCACCCTTGGCGTGGCCCCGTTTGGGGAAGGTCAGCTTGTGCACGGGACGGCCCTTCCAGAGGTGATCATTGATGGGACGGCGCAGGTGACGGATACCAGGGGTCCGGGGCTTGTACGATCGGAGGAGAACGCCAACCTCATCACGGGTGGGCGGCGGAGCGAAAGCAATGCTGGGATCGAAGGTCGCAGACGAGGATTCCTCCGTCGAGGGGGTTTCTTTTTCGTGGATCGTCGTCGAGTAGGCTCTGGGGAAAGTGGTCGACAGACAGCGGAAGGGGAGACGAAGGCTGCTCCAGGCCAGACGAGGTTGAAGCATCATGATGAGGGAGAGCGGTCCAATGGACCTGGGGGTTCGGAGTGGGCGCAAGTAGGCGTTCGGGGAGGAATGGGGTGTAGAATGGCGAATCAACAGTCAAACATGCTTGCTGTGAGAAGATGAGCAAAGAAAATGAGCGACAGAGAAGATGGAGGAATCACCCGAGCAGGAATTGGTTGCGGAGAGGGGACCCAGTTCCTTTGCGTGCAATTCGGGATGAATTCATGATGCTTTTCGGGGGACGAAAATGTCGGAGGCTGTGGCGGGTGCATCACATGACTTCGTGGCTGTGCAAGACACACCGCCTCGAGTGAGTCAGCGGTCACGGGACGGCGCGACACGGAAGGAACGAGGAACGAACACGTCGAAAAGCGCAAGAAGTCCGAGCGTTGCCGGGCAACGGCGTTTGTTTTGGCGATCGCGTGTCGCGCATTACCGTACTGTATTACTTACGGAGTAGGTACATCCTGACCTCAGTAGTATATCCAATATCGATGGTAAACACGACGATTAATTCAATTAGTCTGAATACTCCATAGTAGGGAAAATCCTCCTAGCGACGGAGTAGCAACAGCCGTCAAAACTCGTCGCTATTACCAGTAGGTAGTACGGCTGCCCAGTATCGTAAATTACCTCCTCTTCCTCGGCGTCTTCTCGGTTTCTCCCTTCTTTTCTTCTTCTCTCCCACTTTCTCCTCTCCTCTCCCTCTTCCTATTCTCTTCTGTTCATCCACCGATTCTTCATTTCTTAACGATTCAATCCAGCCTCCCAGATCCTACCAGGTACCTTATTTGTACCAACTACCGGCACATACCGTACGGTCCGCGCGAAGTGTGGTGTGGGGCCCGGCCAAGTTCCACGCTAAGTAGGGCCAAACATCGCTTTTGCCCTGTCATCTTCAACGACAACCTTTTCCCTCTACATACCATCCCATCAACCTCTCTCCACGATCCCCCTTTCAACCTCCTCATTTTCACCCGTTTCTCGCGTCTTTCTCTATAGTATTCGGTCTGGGTCCTCCTTTCACCCCCGTCGTGCGCTCCTCCAACGGCCAGCGCCTTCAATCGACGTGATTCAGGTCTCCCAAGACTCTTGTCAACAACGTCAACAAGCTCTTATATGCACCTTCTGGACGCTCCCGAACGACCAACACCCCTTTCAAATTCCTGCCTATCTTACCTGCAGGAATCTCCCGCTGTAACAGCCCGTCTGGTTGGACAGTAACACGCGAGGTACGTGCAACTCGTTCCCCTAACGTTCCCAGGCATTTCGGATCCACTGGGGTAGATTCCCGTTGGAATGCTGACAAGCCCTCCTAGCAATAATTATATTCAACTTTCGATCTTCTCTTTACTCTTCTGCTCATCCCTCTCTCTCGTCGTCTCATAATGCCTCCGGTAAGCCGTTCCCCTCCATACGCGTCGTGGTCGATGTCCAGGCCGTAGTTTCATTGGCCTGACTGCTTCTGCCCCAGACAACCGCGTCCCAACTAACCGCCCAGCAGGCTCGAAGCCTCCGTACAAGGGGTACCATGAACGAGAATGATGAGAACGGACCTTCGACGCGTCTGACCCGGGCCAAGGCTGCCGCTCTCTCCGCAGGCGACGTCCCAGCCGCCAATGCCGCCGCGAAGAAGCCCCTTCAGACCAAGAAGTCTACCACTACTACAGCTGCCGTGGGAACACAGCGGAGACGCGCCGCTCTGGGTGACGTGAGCAACGTCACCAAGGGAGAGAACGCCGACACCAAGGAAGCCAAGAAACCGGCCGCCACCAAGGTGGGCCTCACATCGAAAGCTACCATGCGTTCCGGAGGCGTCCAGAAGCTGTCACAGACCAACTCCTCCCGTACCGCCCTGGGACAGAAGGACACCAACACGAAGAAGTCCCAACAAGACGCGAAGGGATCCGGGTTGGGTAGTGGTCAGATGAAGCGGTCGGCCAGCCAAAAATCGATAGAGAAGGCATTGCAGCCCGAGGAGCCTCCTCGTAAAAAGCAGGATGTGGAGAAGAAGACCCAGGAGAAGAAGGCCGCAGCCACCACGATCGCCCCGGTAGAGGAGGAAGCTGAAGTGCCGGTGGAGGGCTCCATTGACTCCCTTTTTGGCAAGCTCCCACCGGGGGTCGAGAACCTAGACATTGAAGACCTGGATGACCCCTTGATGGCCGCGGAGTATGTGGTCGAAATCTTTGATTACCTCGCGGACCTCGAACTGGAGACCCTCCCCAACCCCCACTACATCGACCACCAGCCGGACCTCGAATGGAAGATGCGCGGCATCCTGGTCGACTGGCTTATCGAGGTTCACACCCGTTTCCGCCTTCTCCCAGAGACCCTATTCCTGGCCGTCAACATCATCGACCGTTTCCTTTCCGCCGAAGTCGTCGCTTTGGACCGCCTGCAGCTGGTCGGTGTGGCCGCGATGTTCATCGCGTCCAAATATGAGGAGGTCCTCTCCCCTCATGTGGCCAACTTCAGCCACGTCGCCGATGAGACTTTCACCGACAAAGAGATCTTGGATGCGGAGCGCCACATTCTCGCTACTCTCGAGTATAATATGAGCTTCCCCAATCCTATGAACTTCTTGCGTCGCATCTCCAAGGCCGACAACTACGACATCCAGACCCGCACCCTCGGAAAGTACCTCATGGAGATCAGCCTTCTCGACCATCGTTTCATGTGCTACCGACAGAGTCATGTGGCTGCTGCCGCCATGTACCTCGCCCGTCTGATCCTGGAGCGCGGCCCTTGGGTAAGTGATGTCGACATCACGGTCAACCAATTCTTCCGGTGCTAACGCGTCCTGTAGGACCCTACCCTGGCTCACTACGCTGGATACGATGAAGAGCAGATCGAACCCGTTTTCCGATTGATGGTCGACTACCTCCACCGTCCTGTCTGCCACGAAGCGTTCTTCAAGAAGTATGCCAGCAAGAAGTTCCTGAAAGGTATGATATCCCTCACGCGCGGATGAATGGAATTGGTCCTGACAGTTCCTAGCATCTATCCTTACCCGGCAATGGGCCAAGAAATACCACTCGCTGTACCTCGATAGCTCCCTCAGCCAGCCTTCCAAGTACACCAAAGATCACGAATAGAGACGACACCGTATGACAAGTCACTGACCGTGGGTTTCCGCGGCAGATAATCGAGGATGGGAGTTCGGTGATTCCATATGTTGGCATTTCTTCGTTTGATGGTCTAGGGTACCTCTTGCATATGTTTACGACGGCATTTCTCATTTTCAGTGGCGGACGTTGGCATTATCCACTTCCAGGGGCGTCAGGCGCTCATATTGTGTGTTCTCTAATTCGCGTTGATTTTCTTTCTGGGGGCAGCACCACCGGGTTTAACTTCTCTGATACCTTTTTCCTTTTACATTCTTCATAAAACCCTGTTTATACTGCAGGCGCCGGATGCTTCAGGGTCGTCTGGAATGTATTTGCGATTCTTTTTGGTTTCTACCTTCGTTGCTACGGCTCTACTTGCAGATCAGTCTGCTGCCGCCCGACTGACTGTTCCTGGATGGAATATATGAGCAGTTCCGATGTGGGAGTTGGCTGTGAAAAAGATGGGAGCAGCCAGATAATTCAGCCTCGACGGCCTTCCTTTTGTTTATATCGGAGTAATAAATGGAAGTGAGATAATCATACTGCCGCGAAGGATGATTGGCCGAGACTAGAACGAACCGAGGTTCGGAGTATGTAAATCGTCAACCTCATCCATACCTACATCCTTCATCCTCCCACTTTAGTTGACCTCCTTGCAACCCGATCTACGCCTTATAGATAAGAGATACTGAAGCCTAAGTGGCAGACATGCCATCCCATCCGTCATGTCCCTTCTGTAACATCGCAGCCACTTACCCCGCCTGTCGACCCTCGCATCTACACGGGGACCGAATGGGGGAGACATCGGTACCCCCTTCCCCCGACCCGCCAGAAAGACACGCCTTTCTCGTTCTCTCGTCCAAACAGGTCCTGGCTTTTCTGGACATCATGCCCCTCACGCGCGGTCATCTCCTGCTCGTGCCGAGGGACCATTACGAAAAGCTGAGCGATATGGGCGTTGGTGTTAGTCGCGAGGTGAGTCCTTCTGGCAGCATGTTCACCTGGTGGGAGGGGGAATTATTGGCTTGCTTCGTTGGCTGATACGTGTGCAGGTTGGTCAGTGGCTTCCCGTTCTCTCACGGGTCGTCATGCGCACGCTTTACGGCGAAGAGACGGATTCGGATTCGGATTCGAATTGGCACTGGAACGTGGTGCAGAATAATGGTATGAGTTCTTTTCTGATTTGAGATGTCACTTCGGGTCTGGTTTGGCGTTGCGAGATGCTAATCCGGCTCAGGCATTCGGGCCGCGCAGGCGGTGCCCCATGTTCATTTCCATATCATCCCCCGGCCGCCTTTGGACCCGGCGCCGACGGCGGCAAAGGCGAGCTGGGTTATGTTCGGGCGTGGGCAGAGGGACGAACTGGATGAGGAGGAGGGGGAGGCGCTGGCTGGGTTGTTACGGGCTGACTTGGTGAGGGAGGTGCAGCGGGTTCGGGAAGAGGGCGTGGATTTGGAGGAGGATTGGGATGTGGAGAGGAAGGGGCTGGGCAAGCTGTGATGTGGCTTTTTTGTTTTGGGTTTAAGGTGTTGGTGATTATAGTCTTTTTGTGATACCCTTGCGCTGGCTGGGTACGGTTGATAGAGCTACTGGATTATTGGCAATCGTGATGGCATTTCTAGCAGTGTTCTATGTTGAGGATTTGTCTCTGCGCGGCAAGCGTTGGAAATACTAGAAGTCCGTCTGTTAGCCGGCTGGCCTGGGATGGGTAGAATCCAATGCTCGTGGGTACCTTCTTTCGGAATGGGTTCAGCTCATCGGCGCGGCTGCCCTGGGCGTCAGACTTGTTTCGCGCGCCTGACAGGTCGGAAACCTCTCCCTCGGGGAGTCTTCGATAAGTGATTAGTCGTCGGGACCCTGCGTGCAGTGTCAGTCTTGGGGGTTGTGGGGTATTGTTTCAGCAGGCAAGGGATACGTACAATTGGTGAACGGCTGTACGGATACGTTGATGACTTCAAGGTTGGGGTGCTTGGGAATGAGGAATTCGACGTCCTCGTCGTTCGTGTTAGGCATCCACATAGCCAGTCGTCCGTTCGTGACGAGTGTGCGCGCCGCGAAGGAAAGGATGTCGTTGAGCATGGCCTCGAAGCCGTACGGCTTCTTCGGAGCTATAAAGCCGGGGCGGCTAGATGTACTGTCAGAACACCCTCTCGACTGCAGGGTGGGGAGAATCCAGGAAACATACAGGTGAACGGGAATGCCGTCCCAGATAGGCACCGCCTGACGACCGCCCTCGCGGGTGCCGAGGACGCGAAGACCCTCGCGCACGCCGTACGGAGGATCACAGACGATGCCATCCAGGAACGGCCGGCTGATCAGCGGCGTGTTGGTCAGATCCGATGTGAAGGCGTCCAGGTATCTGCTCTCGATGCCATACTGCAAGAAGTTTGCCAGCAGGCCGATCGGCTCGCCCTTCTTCTGGTCTTTGCCGCGGAAGCTGCGCCCGTCGATGTCGGCGCCCAAGGTCGAGGCGCCGAAGTGCGCGGCCGCGACGCAGAAGCTCCCCGTGCCGACGAACGGGTCGAAGAAGATCTTCCCCGGCGCGGCGTGGGCCATGTTCGCCGTGACGAGACTCAGCTCGGCGTCCATCGACGTGGTGGCGATATACCGGCGCTTTTTCAGGTCATACCGCGGAACCATGTCGCGACTGCTGGAGGCAACGCGGCGCCCGAAGAAGATCCTCCATGGTTCCACCTGGTCCTGCGCGTTGGGATCTGTCGGCGGAGGCGGCGGCGGTGCACCCGCGACGGGATTTCGCAGGGTGAATTCCTCTATCACGAGGAAGTCCTCCTCCGGGTCCTTCATGCGGATCGGGCCTAGGAGGCCCATGTAGGAGAAGGACTGGATGATCTTCTTCTTGGTCTCCAGGGTGCGCTTCCAGAAGGCGGATTCCACCGTGAAGCGGAACGTGGCGTGGAGATAGTCCTTGAAGCGATGCTGCGTCCGCCTGCGGACGTCGGCGTGCAGTTCGTCATAGTTGGTGCCTTGGCCCCAGATTTCGGTGATATCCTTTGCTAGAATACTGCGCGTGATGAGTGCGCGGGCATCTTCCTCGCTCTGTAGCTTTACGATGCAGTATGGGGACTGGCGCGGATGGGTTAGTGATATGCACGGATATGTATAATTCTGGGGGATGCGAGCGGAGGGAATTTTCCGGGTAGTTTGAACAGGCAAGGAAAGACCGCGAGACGGAGGGAGGATGCTGGGAACGCACCGAGTCTTCGTAAGACAGTATTTCCAAATCGACGCCAGTCAGATCGGCCAACGCTTCGAGCTCCGGCCGCCGGAAGGTCTCGTGGGCCTGGGCGAAGCGGATTAGATACTCCATGGCCCCGGCGACTAATTAGCCCCCAACGGGGAGGTATTGATAGAGGGAGACGGTAGGATACGGTAGATCTTCCAATAACAAAGTGAACGGTGATGCGATGTAGACAGCGGGATTGAGTAGGGTGTCTCTGGAAGATGTGGTGTGGGGATCAACCCGGAGGTTGATGATATTTTTTTTTTCATGTTGTTCTCCGGAACCCGCATCGAAGGCGAAAAATGAACCAGTCCGGCAGTAAACAATTTGAGATTCGTAACCCTACTGAAAATCTAACACTCAAGTAACCTAGTAAAACCATGTCTCTCGCAAGGGACTTCCTCTATCAGGAAACTACAAACAGGTATCGATCAGGTCGTGTCTACATCAAAATCCTCCAAAAACCGTGTGCAAGAAACCAAAACGTTACGCCGTCCCAGCAACAGAGCGTCAAGAGCCAACGATAACCATGACCAAACACCGCCGCTATGCGCCGACTACTTTAAACACATGTCGTGACTCATATCCTTCGACCGTGGTGACCTCGACCTTCTCGTCGGGGGGAGTCATCTCGTGCTTGAAATCCCAGCCCGCCCGACGACAGAGCTCAGATACCACCACGTCGCAGTCGCCCAATAAATCGATATCAAAACTAGTATGTGACACAGGCTGGGGGACAGTCAGTATCTTCGAACTACCCGCGAGATAATGTCAAACACTTACTGTACGTGAAATATAGATCTGGGGCACCTGGCGAGGGAGTACGCCTGGGACTTCGGCTACAGGAGCCACTTTCAAGGAGGTGCCGATTACGATCACTAGATCCACCTTTTCGCGGTCGTGATGAAGGAGACGACGACCAAACTCATCCGGGAGATCCTCGCCAAAGAAGGTGATATCGGGCTGCACAGGGTTAGAGAATGGCCATGTATTAAAGGCGTCAGAAGCCTACGAACCTTCATAACTCCCGGAGTGGGGATCTCGTAGTCATCTTCCTCGGAGCTATCCTCGCTATCACGGCCTTTGTGGGCTCCGTTGGTGCTGCGCTTGCGTTTCAGGCCTTGCGGTCTCAAGGAATCCTCGGCAATCTGTTTCTGACACGAGACACACTGGGGCACAACGCCCTTTTTGATGTCCTCGAAGATGGCGTCGCCGGGGACCTTATACTGGCACTTGACACAAGTGGCCGTTGCGAACGAGCCATGGCATTGGACAATGTTCTCCGGAATCACGCCTGCGTTGGCCTCGATATTGTCAATATTTTGGGTGTAATTCGTAAGCAGCTTCCCTTTGTCCTGGAGAAGCCGAATAAACCCATGAGTCGGGGAGTATTTCTTCTCCGTGGGGAGGATGTCCTTTGCAATAGAGAAGAAAATGCTGGGGTCCTCCCGAAAAACGTGGATATCAAAGACCTCCTGAGGATCACTTAGACCCAAGTGTTCCAATTGCGAGTAAAGACCAGTATCCTTAGAACGGAAGTCTGGAATCCCCAGACTCGTCGAGATCTGTTTTACCTGTCAGTACATATGCATCTAGATTCTAGGTTGTAACGGGGTGAAACTCACGCCAGCGCCTGTCAGCACAACAATGTTTTTCGACTCTTGGAGTAGCTTGACAGCATCGTCGATCGAGTTATACTGCGGAAGTTTGGGACGTCTGGAAAATTCGCGGGAAATTGCAATAGCCAACAGCGGGTGGTAGGCTTGGTCCGGGGCACCCTCGAGGAAAGGAGGGGGCATGATCCCAAACGCTGTACACAACTTCTTCGCGGTGACCGTGTCCCGAGCGATTGTCTCCTCCACAAACGCAGCCTTGCCGATCTCATGGAGACGGTTCCGGAAAGCGATGGCCTCATCTAGCGTACAGGCTCCGGGGACTAGATTCACAGGGGGACGTAGTCAGCGGGTTGGACTGGCGAGGGAACCCTATACTCCCGATCCAGGTCTGTCTTACCTCCTTCACGGAGCTGCTCGTCGCGGAGAACCTGAATGGCATCCTCATACAGCGACTGCGTCTCCCATTCATCGGAATCCCCACCATCGGACTCGTATTCGGACGCAGACACTTCACCCTCCAGGGCAAGGGAGTTCTCCGTCGCGATGTCGCCGTCCACCTCGGCGGAGGCCAT
Organism: Aspergillus ambiguus; assembly: GCF_047715705.1. Classification (NCBI taxonomy): domain Eukaryota; kingdom Fungi; phylum Ascomycota; class Eurotiomycetes; order Eurotiales; family Aspergillaceae; genus Aspergillus; species Aspergillus ambiguus. Next base: position 473,564 of record NW_027395534.1, on the reverse strand, counting down.
ATCAACCGCTTCCACTTCGACCACCGGGTTCTTCAACGGGCTCTCCCCGTTGGGCGCTGGTGCCAGGTCCATCTTTACCGCGAGACGGTACACGTTTCCAGCAGCCTCAGGCCGACTCTTCACTCACATTGAACTTTTTTTGCCACACAGCGTCGATTGGGCGGGATAAATTTGGCTCTGCGAATCTCCGGGGAAAGCGGTCGGGCCACACTTTATCCGGCGCCGAACAACAAGAGCGATATCACTTGACTGGGAGGGGGTTCTGCGATTCAACGCTCGAGAAGCGCAGGTGAGGTTGGGGAGGAGAAAAGGGAGAAGTAGTTACCAGGAAGCACTTGCGCGGAGGCACACGGGGGCAGATCTTCCTGTTGGTTACGAGCCTGCGAAACGAGAGCCTGCCGTTATTTCACGTGATAATGACGAGCATCATGAACTACTATGGATCTTTTCTATTGGTATCATAAACATAGAATCTCTGCGGCATCAGCAGGGGACGTTTTACGAGTCCGCCATCTCATGGTCACTGTCAGACTCCGCTTCGATCTCATCTTCCCAGTCCTCTCCATCCTCTCCCTCTTCGGCGTTGCTGTCGTCTTCCATGTCCTCGCCCAGTTCTTTGTTCATTTCCTGCACCAGCTCAAGCGCATGCTCCTTGAGCCGTTCATCCTCGTACTGAATCAGGTCGTAGAGTTTCAGACTCTGTTTCAGCCACTCGCGACTAGCGACGAGGGAAGCATGCCGCCTCGCTTCTGGGGTGACATCGGTCTCCTCCTCCACATCCTTCGGTGCCTGCTGCTTTCCTGCCAGCAGCTGAAGGCACCAGCCACCCAGATACCACGCTTCCACGCTTTGATCGTCTTCCAATATTAACCGCTCCAAGACCTCGAGCGCCTCGAGTTCCATGCTGACTTCCATCAATAGACGCGACAAGCTAATCTTGGTCGCGAAATCCGGGACCGTGGGGTCTTCGGGCGGCAGGTCCTTCCATAGATCAAGGCTCTTGGTGAGTGCCGCTCGGGCTTCATCGGTTCGCAGCTGTGAGATTCTGATAGACGCGAGGGTCTGGAGTACTTCCGGCGCATTGGGATTGACGAGTAGAGCCTCCGTTATTAGAGAGTCGCAACGGCTTTCTGCATCCTCCTCCCAACTAGATGTTGTTAGCTCAACGTATCACCCGGGGAATAATTAACACAAAGCGCAACTTACGAAAGGTCAGTCATGTAGATTTCGGCAACCCCGCAAAGCGCGTTTGCCATTTTGCGCTTCTTCTCCTCCAATTCGATAGCCTCCTGGGGCCCTGGGTTCTCCTCCAACTGCTTAATAGCATGTCTGAGAGCCGAAACGCCCTTTTCAAACCATTGGACGCTGTCCTTTCCTCCGGCCTCGCTCAATTGGGCCATCCATAGAAACTTCTCGGCGCCGCCGCCCTGGGCTTCAGGTATCGTTCCATCCGGATCTAATTCCACAGCATGCAGGAAGTGACCTCGTGCAGCTTCGATCTCCCCAAGCTCGACCAAGATCTCTCCAACGGTGTTCAGCGCCGATAACTGAGTCGGCGAGTTGGCCGGGGCCTGGTCGAGTGCCTGTTGAGCCAGTGCGAGTGCGGCATCGGCCTGACCGGTCTGCAGGAGGATGATCGCCTGATCAAGGAGCTTCGAGGGGTCTTCGTTCATCTTCTGTTTCGAGACCGAACCGCCGGCGCTGAGAACGGACTTGGACTTGGATTTCTTCTTGTTCTTCTGAGGTCTGGGTTTGCCCATGGTAGTATTCGTGTGTGCGAGGATAATGTGTGCAACGTACTCTGTATAGTCCAAGATAGAATGATCAAAAAAGAACGCGAATATGCCTGTCTCTGAGTATATAATTATACCCCGAGAGTTGCGGACAAACGGGGAGCATGAAGGTTGCTGCTGGTCGGGTCGAATAATTTTGGGGCATTTTCTTATCGGTTTGTCCTGTTTGCATGTGGGACGTGCAAGATTGTACCGCAGAGGCATCCATGAGCCCCCCAGACAGACATCCGGCTCGAGACGGACCCTGAAGGACTTTCAGCCATTTGCTTTGACGCGTTATATGGAATTCTAATATACGAAGTCAAGCTACATTTCACACGGAACCTGCGGGATCAGTTTCAGCTGCCAACCGACTCCTACGACCAGAACCCCTCCACACCCGCCGCAGAAGAATTCAAACAGCATGGGTCGCGAAGAACAGGTCGAAGAGCGCGAAGTCCTCGACTCGATTTTCCCCGAGGAGATCACAGGTAAGGATAGCACGTCCCCAGTTAGCTCAACTTGAAGCACTAACCATCGTAACTCCCCAATAGACATATCCGACACCTCGTACCGGATATCGATCACCTTAGATCCGCCAGAGAACGATTTCGAAGAGACCGAACAGCCGGTACTGATCCTCACAGTCTCATATCCAGCCGACTATCCAGATGTGGCGCCCGACCTGGACCTATCGGCTCCCCCAAACGCGCCCAAGCACCCACGACTAGATGTCCAGGATGACCGGGACCGGCTGCTCGAAGCCCTCCAGCCCACCATCGAGGAGAACATGGGCATGGCGATGGTGTTCACGCTTGTGAGCACATTGAAGGAATGTGCGGAGCTGCTGATGGCGGAGCGGGTCAACGCTGTCCATGCCCTGAAGGAGATGGAAGCGGCCAAGGCGGAGGAAGAAGAGAACCGGAAGTTCCAGGGGACTGCGGTCACCCGGGAGAGTTTCCTGGAGTGGCAACAAAAATTCAAACAGGAGATGGAGGATGAAGAGAGAAGGCAACGCGAGGAGAAGGAGGCGGAGGAGAAGAAGGCCAAGGGCAAGGGGCCCGCCAAAGAGGAGAAGAAGCTCACGGGGAGAGAGCTGTGGGAGAAAGGTCTGGCTGGAAAGGGAGACTATGATGAAGATTATGAAGACGCTATGCCGCCTGTGGAGAAGATGAAGATAGCCGCATAGACCCGGTTTATTTCCATGCTCATGAATGTGTTGCATCATTTAGCGTTACTCTGAAGCAGGATGAGGCCAATCTTTGGAACGAATGTAAATAACTATTGATTTAAAGAGGACAGTGGGTATATATATATGAGGTGAGAAGAGTAGTTCATTATTGATTGTACTGAGTTCGCCGTTGGTGGCTGCAATCCTTGGAAATGTCCAAGTCCATGGTAGAGCCCAACCATGCTTGAAAGCATGAACTGATCCCCAATGCAGTATGAGCGAAGTATGGCTTGGTGCAAATTGGACTTCATACCATCCTTGCAACGTCAAGTCTGGCTCGTAGCCATTATGAAGCTTCTGTCGGGCCTTTTATGGTTGCTTCTTTTGCCTGCCAGCGGCTTAACAGGATGTATTAGGAGTTCTTGCTCCAAATCCCATCGGTACCTGCAGACATGAACGGCATTACGTTCACCGACATTACAGGAGAAAGTCCCGAGGTAAAAGCAGAATACTCACGGCTCTTCTGGCATCCTTCACGTATCCGTTGACGTCTGATGCTGTTCTTCAGCTGCTAGTTCGCGCTCAGCAAGAACAACCTTCCACATAGCCTCCGCAATATCCTTATTTTTCTTGTCAGATTCTTGGATTTGTCGATTCACTTCTGACAGTCCCTTTTTGACCTCATCTACCCATCGTTCCTCAGAACCAGACCCATTAGTCAGATGATCCCAGTAGTCTTCGTCCTTGCAGAACAACAACTGCAGTTGCAGCCTGTCCCGCCGTTCAATGCGCTTCCAGCGCTTTTCGAGCTTCGTACGAAGGACACCGCTCAGATTTTTCGGCTGCGGCTTTTTGATGCGCAGGAACGGGGCGCCCCGGGCATTGACCAGGACGGGGACTCTCCGTCTCCCATTTATGACCGGTCGGGGGCGCGAAAAGATGGAAGTGGCATTTGGGTGCCGCCGTGCAGTCTCCCCTTGGAAGCGTCGCGACTCTTCTTTCTTCCTTTGCCTTGGCGACAGCGGTTGCGGTGGGTTTCTCTTTGATAGAGCTCGTTGTCTCATCGCCCGTTGCTCTCTGATCCTCTCATTCTCAGATACGAGGGCTTTAATTTGATTTAGATCACTTCGGTTCCCGAGCGATGCCGAATGGAGGAGGTCAAGGGCCTAGCTTGTCGAAAGCGCGAAGACTTCAGTGATCAGACTCTGGCGAATGGGGCATAAATTATGTACCTCGTACCCAGCTCGCAGAGCATGGGCAGCTTGCGAAGGGCTCTGTAAATTCTTATATTTGCGAAACCGGTGCTGTACGAGCCACTTGCAGGTGCTGAATTCTGGAGTGCAAGGCAAATGAGTGGTTTGTCGGAGGAGTGCGCGATAAAGTGCTATACCTAGCGGTCAGAAATAGGTTAGTTTCTGTCGGTGGTGTAGAAGTCGTAAGAACTTACATGCGACGCGGTGAGCTCCAGATAACTTGGGGACTACCAGTTTGTGCATGATTTGGGAGGGACATTTTCCTGGGGAAGTGCTGGTTGGAATAGGTACAGGTGACTTTCAGGCCATTCGCCGATATAGTTCTCAATATGGAAGGCGGTGAAAAATGACCAAGTAAAAGTAAAAAATGCAAAAAGTCGGACAAAAAGAGTTGCCCCCGGTCGGGATCGAACCGACGAGTCTCTGCATTACGAGTGCAGCGCCTTACCACTTGGCCACAAGGGCATCTGCTGTGTGATTCGCTACAAAAGAGTGACCTAGGAATTTTGAGAATACAGAGGCGGCTCCATGCAGAGAACCCATTCTCAGATCGTCATCTACGTTAATGTAGCGACACTTACCGGGAATAAGAGATTACACTAGATAGTGAGACATTCAGAATTCATGTATTGGGACTAGTTCGTGAAGTAAACCGCGCCATGCCTGCCATTATGCATAGACTGTACACGCTCTAATGAACTAAAGAGAAAGATGGAACTAACCCCGACACAAATCAACCGCATTACTCCTATTCATAAATTCTGAGTCATATACAAAAGAAATGCATCTAGAACGTCGAGCCTTCCGGAGGCTGAGGGAGCTTCTTATTCGCAGGCAGGGCCATGTATCTGGTACCCAAGTGTCAGCTCAGCATAGTAGCGATATGACGGAATGCTCACCTTCTGAGCTCAAGGAGGATAGTCTCCATAGTATAGTCGCGCTTCCACTGGGCGAGGCAGGGCAGTTTCGTGGGATCGACCTGGCAGCACGTTAACCATTACCCGTGTATAGTTGTGAAATCACCCTGTCCTACCTTTCCGCTTCGGGCATCGACACAGGGAAGGTTGACTCGCGAGATAAATTGGATTGTGGGAGGCTGGTCAGGGTAATCAGGGCCGCAATGGATATTAACGCTGTAAATTCTATTCTCGTGGACGCTCTGTCATTCTCTTGGTCAGACTTGTTTGCCATGGATTCGGGCGATTGGTGCGTACGTGAGGAGGGCCAAGGATTGTTCCATTCCAGTTGCTCATCATCATATCCTCTCCATCTGCCAGGCCATAAGAGCACGCCTCTGGAAGATTCGAGAAAGCAAGAGTGTGTCAGATAAGAATGTCTCGAATACCTTGGACAGGAGGAGATTGGGCTCACCTGCTCCGAGACCTTTCTCACCCTTCTCCAGCTCCTCCAGGAGCCTGAAGTTTCTCGGGATTTTAGCGGCCATTGCGTGAATATAGAGTTTCAACCGGTGAGGAATGGTAGAAGGAATCCTGGTTGGAATGGAAAGGATTTGGAGGAAGAAACCGATCACCGAGACAAAGAGGGGCACAGGGCGACTGATCCCACTTAGTTATCATCAATCGAAAAGAGTCGCTGGGGCCCAGCGCACGTGATGATAACAGATCACGTGATAAACTCATATCTCCGCTGGTGCCTTGGCATTTCTGGAGATGCCACTTCCTCCTGATGCGCATGGAGTCGGACGGACGTTTTGTCAGAGGCTAGGATTACTGATGAGGATTTCACTCGGCGAATCTGCACAGACTATTCTTCTGATCGTCATTCTTTTCCGGGAATCTTCGTCTTACCGTATTGGCACATCAACTTGATCATCGCCGAGCACATGAAGCTACTAAGTTGCTACTTGGTCTATAGCTCCCCCTAGCCGTGTGCCATGTTTTGATCCACCTCCAAGTTGGAAATGTCCTCCCAGTTTCTGCAGGCAGAGCTCCTGAACCTCATTCAGGAGTCCAAGAGGAAAAATGCTGACCTGCGAAATGTAAGCCCGCCAGTTTAAATAGGGATATTTGAAAGGCTGAAGCTGACCGAGTCCAGGCGGCCGAAGAGTCCCTGAATGAGTTGAAGGCTCTGCCGTCAACTTCAGAGTCGCAGATATCTGCCGGTGAGTGTTCACTAGACCTGCGCGATATTGTCAATTACTTGGGGATGAAATGGCTGATTACTCCTAAGACCTGGTTCGCAAACCCAATTTTGTTAACCCCTTCATCCTTGCTTGTCATACTCGCCATGCAAAGGTTGCTGGGATTGGCGTTGTTTGTCTCCAAAGACTAGTGGCATCTCGAGCGCTGCCGTCCGAGAGGCTCAAAGATGTCTTGGGTGGACTGAAAGAGACAACCAATCTGAGTAAGTCATTGTACTGATATTCAGCATTTTCGGCTCTTGCGTCGCTGACATCCGCACAGGCTTGGATGTCCAACTCAAGATATTGCAATCTTTGCCGTCACTGTTGCAACATTATTCCAACGATCTGGGTGGAGAGCTTCTCGTGAATACCTTGGAGATATGTGCGACTCTGCAAGCGAGTAAAACAATTGCTCTTTCCAGCACTGCAGCGGCAACTCTGCAACAACTGATCGTATCTACCTTTGAGAGAGTTCTTGTGGAAGATAGTACGTATATGCAACTGCTGCATTTTGACCTTCACCACTGACACTCCTGGAGAAACTCCTCTGGAGTCCAAGCCGACAATGACTGTGAAGGTAGAAGGAAATTCTTTACAAATCGGGTACTTCGCATATGATGCTTTACGCGTGAGTTCATTTCCCAAGCTCGCAGAAACACGTTAGCTAACGCCAACTGAAGGTCCTGGACGATCTCTGTGGCCTGGTCGATGGCGAGCAGCTACGTTTCTTACGACTCAAGTCACTGTCTCCGACATTCACGCTGGAGCTGATTGAGAGCATTCTCATCAACAGTGGACGGCTCTTCGTCGGACATGCGGAACTGACACAAGTCTTGCGTACCCGACTCATGCCAATGATAGTGAGATGCTTGTCGGAGAGACACTCCTTTGCTCAGACAATCAGAGTCGCCCGGATTCTGCTCGTTCTGCTCAAACGTCACATGTCTCTTCTTCCTGCTGAATGCGAAATGGCTCTGGTTTTACTAACTCATCTCCTCGAACCTGATGGAACATCTCCTTGGAAAAGAGCTCTTTGTATGGAAGTGTTCCGGGGATTATATGCGGAGCCCGGCCTTATACGACTCATATATTCTTTGTATGATGGCGTTGACGGCAGAAAAAATATTCTCAGGGATCACATGGCGTCCCTCGTCCGTCTTGCTTCCGAAAAGCCCTCCTTGATCGGTGTCAGCAGCCGGTCAACCGTCCCCATCCGAGCCGAACACTCCCGCTCAATCACTGAAGAACAAATAACACTGGAAGCCGGTGGAGTTGCTGGCGTGATAGGGACTACCGTGTCATCCACCGATAGCAACGTTCCGGGAATCAGCAGTCAGTGGAGTGTAGTCCGCACTCCATACATGGAATTGCTTGATAAAACCGACCCACCCTTGCCTCCGGATACATACATATACAGTCTTGTGCTCAACTGCATCAGTAGTTTTGCCGAGGGCCTTGCGAAATTCATTCTTCCGTTAACTGTCCCTGATTTCAAACAGAAACGGAAAAGTCGCATAGCAGGCCCTGACCACGACAATGACCTTCCTCGGGCTTCCCAAGACCTTCAAAGAACAAATTCATCCAGGAGTTCCCATGCGAAGAAGTACTCAGTACCCCTCAACCCGCTGCAGCTAGAATCCCACCCCCAGATAGCCGCCATCAAGATCTGCGCCGGAGTCATCGAGAATTGCTGGCCTGCTATTCTTGCCGCATGCTCTACCTTCCTGTACGCTGCGCTGGACGATGAGTTCTACCACAACCTTGTTCGTTCGTTCCAAAAATTGGCGCATGTAGCTGGGCTTCTCAGATTGTCAACTCCCAGGGATGCGTTCCTGACTACGCTCGGAAAGGCGGCCATGCCATCAGATGCAGGCGGTGTTAAGTCGATGCCGATGCCCTCTACCCCTTTTCTCGAACAGGGCCACGCCCCTGATGAGAGACGAAAGGGCGTGGAAGGGTCATCTATCTCTTCTCCAGTTCCAGAGGCAGGAAGCCAACCTTCAGATGTCCCATCCTTGTCTCTGAGCACTAGAAACCTTCTCTGCTTACGGGCTTTGCTTCATTTAGGCATTGCCCTTGGCCCAACTTTAGATCAGCCGGCCTGGTCTATCATACTAGGCACGCTCCAGGATACAGATTTATTGATTGGCACTTCGGCGACTAAGCCAAATATTACGCTCAGCAACTCCAGTGAGGCTCTACCTGGAGCCGGCTCTGAAGGCCCCAAAGCGAATCTGGGGAATGAAATCATGGCTGTTCAAACTGCTTCTGTCAAGATGTTTGAGAGTACAAGCGACTATCCAAGCGACTCCTTCGGAGAACTTCTCGTTGCGCTCTTCAATCTATCCGGGACTACGGATTCGTCATCGAATGAGTCCCCGGAGAAGGGCACAAATAATCCTCGCTCCGGTCGTATGCGGAATAACACCCGGCGTGTTTCCCTTGCTATGGGCAAAACCAAAGTGCAGGAAGAGGAGATAAAATTTGTCTTGGAGAAAGCCAACGAGGTGGCAAGAGCCAACTTGGCAAGACTCGCTTCTTTGGCAGAGAGTGATCAAAAAGCCTGGCAACTTATCACTGATATGCTCATCCTGAGTGCAGCTGATGGTGACATCGATCAGAGCCTGCGTCTACGGGCCAGCGAGATTTTCAACACACTCATATTCCAGACGATGAAGCAGTTGGATAATGATGATGATTCTTCGCGTAACACGCGGCAGGTGCGAAATCTCCAGACTCTCAGGCGACAGGTTGCACAACTTTATGACTTGAACTCTTGCCTTCCCGGATCCCCTTCAACTCTTGTTGTGGAAATACATGAGCAGAGCCTCGAAACGCTGAGAGGCATTCTGGAGCAGTACGCAGAGACTTTCGTTGACGGGTGGATGCTTGCATTCGATCTTATTTCCACCGTCTTTGGCGACCCCGCGAAGGATAAGAAAGAGGATGCATCGAAAGGTCGGAAATCTGTCTTGGCGGATTCTCATCGACTTGTTCGAGTCTCATATAAGTCTCTCCAACTTATAGCCTCTGACTTTATCTCCTTGCTCCCATCGCCGTGTCGATTAAAGTTGGTGGAATCATTTTCGAAATTCGCTTTGCAGCAGCAGGACTTTAATATCTCGCTCACCACGACTTCCTCTTTCTGGAATGTGTCAGATTTCCTGCAGGGTCAAATTGAGCGGTTTTCTGTTGAGACCTATGTCGATTCATCGGTCAGCGAGGACAGGCTTGCAAAGTTGGCCGTTGACGATGATGGTTCAATCTCTCGAAACTCTCTATGGCTCTTGCTCTTGTTGAGAATCGTAGATGTGACAACAGATAGAAGATCGGAGATCAGAAACTGCGCTGTGCATACCCTTCTGCGCATTTTCGATGCTTATGGCCAACAACTTGCCTCGAAGGCATGGCGATTGTGTCTTAACCGTGTCTTATTTCGAATGATGGAAGAAATTGCCGCGGAAGTCAAAGCTACACGGGATCCAGATGAACTCAAGTCATGGGTTGAGACCACCGTGGTGACCGTCAAGGGAACTTCGGATCTGGTCACAAGCTTTTTCGAAACGATCATTCAGGATGACGAATTCGAGAACTCCTGGAAACGGCTGTTAGATCATTTCCAGGAACTGGTCAATTTACGGCATCTAGAGCTTAGTGAAGCTGTATTCGCTAGTCTTTCGAACGCTCTTCTTCGAGTGCAAACCCAGAGTGGTTTGAACAAATTACCTCTGCAGTGCGCATGGTCATTATGGATCAATGGCCATCCTGCTGATAGGGAGGACCTGTTGGACTTGGACCGTCCCAACCAAGATGCTGCAGTGGCGTACTTGAACGCCTTGCAGCAAATATACAGGCTGCATAAGCAGGACCTGACTGGAGACGATGTCGGAAAGATACTTGAGCATATGCGGCTTCTTCTGTGGAACTCCATCTCCCCACGGTATACCTTGGATATTGATCGACCGTCAGATCTGCAAAAGCTCGTTGTCGATTGCACGAAAACAATATGCTTGGACAAGGATGACTCGCAGGCGGACATCCTCAGTTGCCTTGCTTGTTATGTCGATTCACCCCTAACAAAATGGGCTCCTGGAAACGACTCGAGAAAGCCAACGTATGTTGCTTTTTCAAAGAACGCCATCGACCTTCTCAGCTGGTATATTACGGAGTTTGGTATTAAGAGGGATGTATTCTCAAACGGATCTTTAACAACTGCCCTGGGACACCTGTCGAACCCCATATCTCAGCGGTACGAGTGGCCAGGTAAAGATCGCGAGCCCAGCATATGGCGGAAATCGACCACGGCATCTCTAGATATCCTCCAGGTGACAATTCCCTACGTTGAAAAGCAATACGAGAAATCTACTGAAGCAGAAATCACACGGTTTTGGAACTGCGTGGTCGAAATCACGAATGGTATCGCCTCCGCTCGGGGATATCGGACGGTGACAATCCCCAAAGCAATCATCTTAGCAGATGAGTCCTTTGATGTTACCGCTATTGAGCGACTCAAGACACTGGTCATCCCCGCCCTCGGATCTTCTAGCATTCCAGACAACATCCGGCGCAGTTTCGCATGTGCACTCCTCCGCTCGTCGTTCATCTACCTCCCGCAGCGGTTTGAGCTTCCTGGGAAGGCCCTGGAAGACGAACCACTGCAGGGCCTTTACGACGTACGCCCGGGGAGAACGTTCGATCCACAGTCAACTTCACGGGTCAAGATGGCTTATACTATGATCGATACTTTGTTCGAACTAGCATCGGCCCCTTCGACTAGGGCCACGGACGAACAACATGACAAAGTGTCGGCAAGCAACACGGCCGCATACGTCTCCTTGGCCCGCTCCACGACGCCGTACGTGATCCTCCGGTGTGCCGTATCCCTCAAAGGCTACATTGCCGACCAGCCCCTACGCGGACTGATGCCACAACCGGCCCCTGCGCGCAGAGCCCTTCTACATCTACTCCTAGGAATGGTGAGTCTGCGGAGCGAGCCGTCCGCCATTCCCCCGGCGCCCATGACGCAGTCTGCCCCCAGGGCGTCTGGCAAGGCGGTCAGCGATGACGACTATCGGAAGCATCTCGAGTGGATTTACCCGCTTGTGGTGCGGGCTGTACAGGTGGCCGGGAAAGAGCGCGACGACGGAGAGGTGCTTCATGCGCTGGGAAAAGTGTTACACGAAGTCGGGGGTCATTGACATCCTGTCTCTTGTTTTCCACATGTGCTTCTTGCTGTTACTGTATTTCTCCTTGTCATTCTAGGGGAGTTTGAGAACTATAGACAATCCACGTGGGATTTCTTTGTATGCCGATTGTCAAGCTGTCTCCTGGCACCTGGACCACGTAGTGTGTAGGCAGGGATGCAGCTGTTTTATATTCCCTGGGATATGTAGTGTTACATAGGACAAAAGATCCGACTGGTTTAGAAGGCTCGCGGGCATGACATGAAATGTAGGGGTGTAACAGGAATACGAGAACAGGACCGGGACAGAGTAAGAAAGAAATCAGTTGGCGAGGGTATATGCAGAACACAAAACCAGACAGACAGACAACCAGGTCCTCCGACGAGTCTACGACAGGGTACTCCGAGGGGCACAATGTTAAGCGGCAGGAGTGGTGACGGGCTGATTCGCATACGGCTCACGAGTGGGCCCGGCGGTGGCCGAGCCAGGAGGCAGCTGCTGCTGGGGCTGATTCTGGAGCTGTTGTTGCTGGATGAGCAGCTGCTGAGCGACCTGCGGCGTGGCAGCGATTTCGGGGGCTTGGCGGTAGAGGACGATCTCGGACTGTTTGAAGTACCGACGGGCATCTAAGGCAGTCAAGGCGGGTTAGTGGTGTGAGTTTTTTCCATATCCGCTTCTCGGGTCGGGATTGAGAGTGGCATGGGGGAAGCCGGTATTGAATGGCAGAGATAGGTGTATGCAGTACGGTGAGACGACGCTGGATGGATTGGGGAACTTTTTTTTTTTCTCAGGGGTGTGGATTGTGCCCAGAGCGGCCTAGCGTGGGGGTGGGATGGTCGTTTGTTTCGGGGAAGAAATCCCTGTTCCACGGCCCTTCGTTGGCATGTTCGCGGGCCGATTGCTGGTCAATAGCCGACCGGCTATTGACCCAGTCCACGTGGGATGCCGTGGGATGTCCATGTGCTTGCTTTGAGGTTGGGCACAAGGCACAAAATGATAGACCTTTCTGGCTGCCTTGGACACCCCCAGGCACCAATGCCAACGCCAAAGCCAACGCAGAGGCAAACAGGCTTGGGATGGGGGGTTTGGGTTCGGGAACACGGGACGTGCAGGAGAAGATCGCATGGGATGGTCACGTACCTTCGTCAATGAGGACCAGACTCAAATAATAGCGGGTGGAGTATTTCTTGTTAACGTCACGGAAAGTCGGGGTCAGGTCGAAGCCACCCAGGAACAGACGGATGGGGATGGTTTCGCCTGGAAGGGTCAGAACTGACAGCTAGGCAACTAGCCAACGCGACTGCAAGCTTACCTCGTGAAGGCGAACCATCCATGATCTGTGGCGAGCTCGTTAGCATCCCACCCGTTGCACGAACGGCGCAACAAAGCACATACCTCGAATCGCACTAACGTCTCGCTCTCGTTGTACTGGTTGGGGGGCGAACCGGTGGTCTCGCGGCGGATGATGGACAGCTCCATGTGCTTGATCTTCAAGCGCACCAGAAGGAAATAGATACGACCGACGATGACGTCCTTGAGGTGGTATTTCGATTTGGAGTACTCAAACTCGATATGCAGGCAGTCTTCGATCCCGACGTCCATCTTGATGGGGCTGTTGGTCTCCGGGGGCATGCGGTAGGAGTACACCCACAGGTCCTTCTCGCGCACGACGTCGGCCATGCGCCGCGAGACCGTCACGCGGACAAAGTACCGCAGCTTCACGTTGATCCCATTGTAGGACTCGTATTGCTTCTCGACGTTCTTGAAGTTGAAGGGGAAGGTCTGGGGATGTTGCAGCTCGCCGGGGGCCGCCAGCTCCTGCACCAACGAGAGGAATTCGTAATGGTTTCCACGATCGTAAAACATCTCTACGGGCATGGTCCGCGTTAGCCTAGGGTCCGTCGCCGACCACTGGGGGTGGTGCAGGGTCACCCTGTGGCGAACGGGTGGGTGAACGAAGATGTAGGCAACAAGGCGGGGGTGACCATACCAATCGTGCCGATGAATTGGACCTTAATGCCAGTGTGTTCTAGTCGCTTTCCATCCTTGGGTCTCACCGTCACGGCACCCTTGACCGACTCGCCATCCATGTATAACGGGACACGTTCGCGACGGCCCTTGTCGAGCTTGACGTCAACGGTTTGGCGCTCATCACTGTCCTCGAGGACGACGTCGATGTCGACGGGCGTGGAGAAGAAGAGGGAAGTCATGGTGGGAAAAGGCAATCGGGCTGTCGTGTGTGGGAGAAGAGGAGCAGGGATGTGGAAGAACAGAACGAACTGGACGGCGTGGACTCGTGGCTGTAGAATTGAGGTTCATCGAGTGATCGCATGGAGCTGGCGGAGGTTCACCTGGAGCTCCGCTTGGCGGTGCTTATGTAATCCCATCTACAACATCGCCGTGTTGCCTCGTTGGAGAGACATGGATCCTCCCTGCGATAAGATTGATAAACACGGTCAATGAATTACCCGCTGGTCTTGTTGAGAATACCGGCATCATCTGATCATGCCCAGAACGACTGTCCACCGGTTTTCGGGGGGACTCCCCGCGCCTACCGCTACGCAGACTGAACTACTGGGTTAGGATAACGGCCGGTGTTTTCAGCGTGAGGGGTAGGGACAGTTGGGTAGACATTTGCGATCCGGACCAGATGATTTGTAGGACAATGCAGGGGAAGACCGGGCTCTGCTTCAGGGAATAAGTTTCCGGCCGCAACTCAAGCAATGGTCGACTGTCACGAGGGTCAGTCTCGGTGATTTATCGACGCACTGCAGGCTTACCCCGGACTCAGCCACGCTGAGGCGGCACGGCACGCCACACGATAAGCGGTGTACTGCGTAGGCAGCGGTGGACAAAGTACTGGATAGATCAACTCCGCGGGAGGGAGGTTCGGCAGATGCAGCAGGATCCGAGGAATTGCCCGACTCAACTGCGTATACTCTGTGCATCCAGAAGATCGTTGATATGCGGAAAAGAAAAAAGAAATAAAATGGGGATCAAATCGATAGCCTGAAAGGGCATAGCGTGGGGGTTTCCCTGGTACTGAGCGTATTGAACGGTAATATTACTGCCGCAGTGGCAGTGACATCATCCTGAGAGCCGCTTTTTCATCCATTTTGCCGTTGAATTTCCTCACGAGAAAGGCTGATAGAACCGGGGAGAATCAACCGGGATGCCCCTTCTCTCCCAGTGTCGCCCGCGTGGAACAGCCAGGCGCGTTGGCAATATCTAGTCCCGTAGTTTATGCACCCCGATCGATCTCCCGCTAACAACCAGCCCGCCGGACTCCCTTTTGCTGCTCCTCCACCTCCCGAGAGAAGGCAAATAATCCTCCTTCTGAGTGGCCGAGGGGATAAATGGGGAATTTCTCCTGCGACAGTCCGTGTAAAATACGTCAAATCCGCTCTCCCCGGCGGATCCACCGGTCCAAATTTCATACTTGAACCTGCTGCTCTTATTATCCTCCTTGCGGTCCCTTGTTTCGGCTTCGGTCTTCTTTCTTCTCTTTTACACCGTCTATCTATCCCCTGCCTTTATTGTCCTCCTGTATCATTGTCTCCTTCCACCACCCCCCCGGTTGTATATATCATCCGTCCACCACCTACCTGGGCATACTTCCTGTAACATCTTACCTTGGTGAACCCCAGTCCTCCTCTATACTCCTTTTTCATCATGCTGTCTGCCGGCGAACGGCCTCAACCGCCCATGACCACCAATGCCTCCATGATGAACTCCGCCGCTGCCACCACGACCACCCCCCTCAACGCCGCTACAATGTACCCGGACCACCCCAAGGAGTCCACGCAGCATATCTGGGTCGTCACCGGGCCCGCCGGCTGCGGCAAGAGTACCGTAGGCCGCGGGCTCGGAAACGAGCTTCACTACCCATTCCTGGAGGGTGACGATGTACGTACTCGATCCGTATCTTTATCCCTCTCCCCTAGCCAGAAACTAACGGGAACAGTTTCACCCACCCTCCAACAAGCAGAAAATGAGCAACGGCGTGCCCCTCACCGACGCAGACCGCTGGGACTGGCTGATCGCGCTGCGCGAAGCCGCGACGACGGCGCTGTCGCCGTCGCAAGCCAACAACTTCCACCCACCGGCCGGCGTCGTGGTCGCCTGCTCCGCGCTGAAGCAGAAATACCGCGACGTCATGCGCATCGCCACATACAACTCGCCCTCCGTGCAGATCCACTTCATCTACCTCAAGCTGGACGAGAACGTCCTCCTGCAGCGCGTCACCCAGCGCCAGGCCCACTACATGAAGAGCGGCATGGTGCAGTCGCAATTGCGCGACCTCGAGGAGCCCAAGGGCGAGTGGGATGCGCTGACCATCGACGCCAATGCGCCCCCCACGCAGGTCCAGTCCCAGGTCCTGCAGTTGGTGAAGGAGAAGCTGGCGGAGTATAAGCGGTCGTAGCCGGCCGCTTTTGCCTTCCTCTTTTGGTCTATTGTATGAGGTGCATGAATGATGGCTTTTTGGCCTGGTCTGGTGTCTACGGAGTTTATTTGTCTTTTGGAGTTTCGTTGCAGCCTGGTGCATTTGTTTTGCATTCTTTTTTTTCTTTGGATTCAACAATGTTACGTCATATGTGAACTCGCCTTGAACCACTTGCATGGCGTGCATTTGAAAGAACTTCTGCGGACTTGTAAGCATACTTGTCAATCGACAGTATATCGGTAATTTCCTTATACCATGTCACCTGAGGTCAAGACGCTGGATTTCCCGGCAGCTGAACGGTCATTAACAATGCTGCTCCCCTCCCTGTGAGTAAATGGCTGTTTTTTGATATTGATGTAACATAGAGGAACATCCATAATAATCTACCCTGCAATATACCAAAAAGCCCCAGTATTTAGTCGGGGATTGACCACGCCTGCAATAAAGAAAACGGGAGTACGTGAAATCCCGCCATGTTGCCTCCCTTACCCGTGGGATTCTTTGTTTTCCTTCCTCGAAACCCATCGTTTTGGGTGGCACCCATTTCCCCGTCCATCTGCATCAACCGTTCCACTCTACATCCCGTTGCCTCGACCACCATTAATTAAGGTCCTCCTGAGCCAAGGGAACTAGAGGGTTCGTCATCGTCCGCCGCTGCGGTAGATGTTTCATCTACTACAATCATCTCGACAGCTATCCAGAGGGCCTTGGAATGGCGATCCTGCATTAGATCCTGAGCAGTACCATGTCAGCTTACAATTAGAGGTACGGTGTTTTTCTAGGCCTATTTATCAATAGTACGAGCAGAAATTCACATACCAACGTACCAACTTTCCTCTACCTCGTTCTGAACGAATCTGGTAGAATGGTCGACCTCAATGGGAGCGATTTATTCGAAGCTTGCCCAACAGCAGATCAAACAGTGTCTCTCGGTTGTTAGCCATGACGACAACATCCCGAGGCGCTGGGCTACGAGCTTTCTGGCAGTTGATGGTCGCCTGAATGTACCTCCAATCCACGCCCACCTTCCTGACCTCGACCGTGTGGATATCGAATGGATCTACACCCTTGATCTTGACCGAGAGTTGTTCGGCACTAACAAGTGACTCTCGCTTTTGACACGAAAGTCAGATTTTACTACTATGTCCATTGGCGGGAGGATACCTCATCGCCAATGACTAATACCTCTCATAGCGTAGAGTTTGCATCTCGCTGTGTGGAACCTGAATGTACCGCTCATCCAGCGTCCGGTAGATATCAGGGAGTCCGAAAACAAGGAACAGTTCGAACACTGGACCAAAATCTTTGGCGACCCCAACTTTACTGAATGAGATGGGATACCTTCATCGAAGAACAGAAGCCGTTTGGAAAGTGTCCGTCCTAAAGGTGTGGGATAACGTATCTTACATCCGCTTCTCTGTACTGCACGATATGCCTGGTACCTGGATACGACCGAGAAGCCGGGTGCCGTTTTGAGCAAAGCGTGTGTCTTCAAATATTCGTTCATGCTTATGCCACCAAGCTTTGCTCAGCATTAAGTACATCGTTACCCAGTGTTGCGCCCTTGGCAATAGGCATTCTAGCGGTTTCCAAGGATGCTGTACGAGTCTGCCGGAGTTATCTGAGATATACCAATAATGTTAACGTTGTGGTGGACGCAATCAGTACATGTAACGGTCCGTGCCGATTGATCGATTTTAATCTTGCGCATGACGATTTTCCATGTTAAGGTTACGTAGGTCATATACAAGGAATTTGATCGTACGAAACACTTATAGATCAGTAAGTACCTATCTTAGGTACTAAGGAAGCCCCTTTACCTTATTATGAGCTCTACCTTCCAGGTTTCCCAGTGTATTTGTGCATTTCGGGGTATACCTTGGCCTTCGATGCCCATTGCTTCCTAGTATAGTTCACAAACATTGTGATATACACCAGCTGCCAGTCGGTTGCCAAATACAAGTTTAAGGTTGGATACCCTTCCTTTCTGGGTTTACTTCCTCCAAAGGGATCAAAGTAGACTTTCTATTTCTTAGGTATGACGTTCCTATCTAAGCTGAAGAAGCATCAATTCTGGCGATTCAATGTAAGCCCGGATCTTGTTTGCCATTCTGGCCATGGTGGCGCCATCCACCACGCGGTGATCTGCGCTCCAACTGAAATTCACAAGTTCTCCTTTCGTGACCTGTCCTTCGTCGTCGAATATGGGTACGGTCTTCGATTTACCTATTCCGAGAATGGCAACCTCATTGGGCACGATAACCGGTGCAACATAGGTACCACCAATGTTACCAATATTAGAGACGGTAATAGTACCACCACTCATGTCAGCAGGTGTGATTTTACCATCTTTCCCAAGGGCACTCAGTCGCGAGATCTCCGATGCAACTTCCAAAATTGACCGATTGGCGACATCCTTCACGTTTGGAACGATCAAGCCCTGTGGTGTATCCATGGCCACTCCGATGTTGTGCCTGGGGCGCATAATGAGCTGGGGTTTGTCGGCGTTGCTCGTATCGACCTTCGCATTGAGGAGTGGGTACTCCGAGAGTGCCATAGAGACGGCCTTGACCACGAATGAAAGGAAAGTGATCTTGATGGGGTCTTTGGCGTCATTGGCCAACTTCCTCCTCATCGCCGTAATGTTGTTGATGTTGAGCTCATCCGTGTAAAGGAAATGGGGGATGCCGAGTGACCGCGTCATCGTCTTGAACATCTGCGACTGGATCGGCGACAAGTTGACGGCCGTTTCGGTCTGCGGGGTCCCGGGCGGTGCGGTGGACGGCGAGTCGCGCGCTGCTACGAATCGCTGAACGTCCTCCTTGAGGACCCGTCCATCCTTGCCGGTGCCGTGAACGTCCTGGATGTCTACATTTAGAGTCTTCAGCAGGCCACGGACGGCGGGGGTCGCAAGCGTCGCATAGCGTGATTTCGGGGTCTGGTTGGCGATGTCGTTTGCTGGAGTAGCTGTAGCCACAGGTTCTTCACGAATCTGTGTCGGTGTGGGGGTTGGGGGAGTAGGCGCAGGCTGTGATGGAGCCTGTGGGGGTGGAGGGTGATCATCTGGATATTTCCCATCGTCCACTTCTATGTCACAGAGAGCCTGGGAGCTGTTAGCGATGAGAGTACATCATAATGCCTGTATGCATTGTTCGTACCCTTCCAGTCGGCACCGTGTCATCTGCCTCAAAATGTAGCTTCTTCACAATGCCCTCGTATCTTGAGGTGATCTAGGCTGGTTAGCCTGCGTTGTCCATGAAGCCTTGCGGGCAGGATCTCAGCGACTAACATCATCAACCGCCTTATCGGACTGGTACTGACAGAGTGGCTTCCACTCTTCAATCCGGGCGCCTTCCTCCACATACCATTGTATGATTTGGACTTCCGTGATACCTGCAGGTTGGGTTCTCGTCAGTAATTGCAGTACATTCATGGGAAGTCCGGGAACAGAGGGTCGAGTCGACAAACCTTCACCAACATCTTTCAGAACCTGAGACCTAATGCCCCATAGAGCGGGGATAGCATGGAATCCACGTCGAAGGATACTCGCGGCTGGAGGAACGGCCATTGGGAGATGTGTAGATGGCCGAAGCGCCCGGGAAAGGGCTCGACTGCATCGTAGGACGTTCATTGTCAATTGCACGCACCGTCGAGCCTGTAACAGAGCAACGGAGCAGCCAGAGGAAGAAATCAACTTTCCGACATCGTGGGACACTGGCGTCGAGTTCTTAACGCCTGGCCGCGTTCCTCCTTGAGAGACCGAGCGCCGACGATAACCGACCCCAGCGTCATCCCACGTGACATACTCCGCATTCTGGGGGAGATCGGGCTATCATTAATCCGGAGTATATAGTTAAGAGGTAGAACTGTGCAAAACTAGGCGGTGTTCTTCAGGAACGATTAGCTCCATTGTCAACAATGTCTTACACAGAGACCAACAAGACGTGTCGAATCTGACCCTAAAGTGGAGGGGATTATGCTGTCCCTTCTATCAGGATGGCAGTAAGCCACAACATACTGGTATCTCATTCAGTAGTGGTTGGCGTACATTAACACCTCGTAAAGGAGCTCTAATCACTACATAGGGAGAGGGAATGGGTCGGACCGGTGATCGGGGTGTTCTGGTAAGCCTGCGTTCTATGGGCAAAGCTGGGTTGAGTAGCACTGCATAGATCAGATAGATCAAGAAAGCCACTATAAGTCATCCTCTTACGGAGGACCATGTTTAACAATTGTAGCTTCCTTGGCTTCCAGACCCCAGCTATGTTAAAACCACTGGTTGAGCACAATGTTTGACGATGGTATCCCATAATGGAGACGATCTCCGAATGGTGCACCCCACCACAGCGGATCGGCCTCGAGCAGACAAACCGAGCCCCAGATGCTGAGCGATTGTGATAGTTCAAATTTGCCAGCCATCGACTCGTGTTCCCATGGTTATTCTGGACGATCATCTGGGATTGGCGGATCTAAGAAACCTTGGGCCATCCCGTGTGTCGATAACATGGTGAGAGGGGAGAGATCAGCCCCTCCGAGTGTGGTTCAGGCGACGCTAGTCTGATTGGTGTGCCCCTCCACCAAGCCACACCGCGGGCCAATGACGCGCCCTCCCTCCGCTGAAGCCTGTTCCTACTATGTCACCATAAAGATCCAGGCTTCTCCTTGCTGTCCGGGACACTCCTGCAATTGCCCACGCACATCCACAGTACGCTGTCTCAAGACACTTTGGGTACACATACACGCACGTACATACACTTACACAGCTTGTGTCTTGCATATCCCCACAGTCGCAATGGTGGCCGAACACCTAACCATCCGCAATCTCACCTCGACCCCTATCACCCTGAAGCGCATTGAACGCTTCCGGCCTCCCCAGAAGCCCAAAGATGACATCCAATCGCTCGCCAAAAATTTCACCCGCGTCTTGACGAATGTCACCCGCGCCGATGCCCCAGCCGCCACGATTACCCCGGACAGCCAGCCGTTCGCACATAAGGAGGTTGATATTCGGGTGGAGCCCTTCAAGACCGTCAAGACCGAGCTACGCTCCTTCATCGACTCCGACAAGGAATGCATGCGCTGGGTCTTTGATGTAGAAGGGGAGAGACATCGCGTCCAGACCCCCGTCCCGACGTCCGAGTCCGCGACAATGAAGGCCCTCTGCGACAACCCTCGCTTCCGCCTGACGGGGGTCTATGTTACGCCTGCCTCCCATCTTACCGTCTTTTCGTCGGCCAACCTGAACGCCTGGATGCGTGAATTGAAGGACAACATTCTGCTCTCGTCCCTCTCCATCCCGGGCACGCACAACTCGCCCACCTGCCACGTCGCCGCGCCCTCCGTGCGCTGCCAGGCCGTCAGTCCGCGCGAGCAGCTGCGGAACGGCGTCCGCTTCTTCGACATCCGCGTGCAGCCGCAGTTCCCAGACGACCCGGCGAAGGACGAGCTCATCCTCGTTCACAGCACCTTCCCCATCTCCCTCACGGGGAACAAATACTTCCGCGAGTTGATGCGCGAGGTGAACGACTTCCTCGAGCATAACCCCTCTGAGACCGTCATCGTCTCCCTGAAGCGCGAGGGGCCCGGGAACCACACCGACCAGCAGCTGAGTCGGATCATCAACGACCACTATGCCCGCCCGGACAGCCGGTGGTACACGAACCCCAAGATCCCCACCCTGGGCGAGGTGCGCGGGAAGGTCGTGCTCATGCGCCGCTTTGACATCCTGGAGCATCTGAAGGAGATCCACGACGGTAAGGGCTGGGGCATCAACGCCACGGGGTGGGCGGACAACTGCGCCCATGCCAGCTGCCCCAGCGGCCAGGTGTGCATCCAGGACTTCTACGAGGTGCTGGAGACCCAGAATATCGACAAGAAGGTCCAGTACGTCACCGAGCATTGCGCCCGCGCCGGTCAGACGTGTTACCCGTTCGGCGTGCTGCCCGGCCCCGCGGCCACCCGTGCCCACCCATTCTACATCAACTTCCTCAGTGCGAGCAACTTCTGGAAGATGGGTACCTGGCCCGAGAAGATCGCTGCCAAGGTCAACCCGGCAACCGTCGATTACCTCTGCCGCAGACATGGTGAGAAGGATGGGGACTGGTCAACCGGGGTTCTGGTCACCGACTGGGTTGGTCTAGATGGGGATTGGGATTTAGTGCGCTGCATTGTCGGCATGAATGCCCGTCTGAAGCTGAGACAGCAACGGCAGAACCAGAACTAGATATATACGTCTTAGATAAGTATAAACCCAGGGTTTCTCCCTTTTGGTGTTGATATGCCTGTCACGAATGTGTTTGGATAGCCAGACGAATGCGCATACCCTACAAAGCACCTAGATAATCACAAGTAACTGAACTGGAGACTGTCCGTATGGAATTCGGATCCTCTATTCTAGCCCCTGTACAAGCAGAATCTCATATGCTAAACAACCAGAGCCCAAGACAAGAAATTCAAGAGAAAAAGTACAAGTATACAACGATATTATACATAAACCAGGATATCATGGGAGTCTAGGACGATTCGCTCTTGTCGCCCTCGGGACCCTTCTGCTCCTCTTCCAGAACACTCTTTCTACTTTCGAGGGTGAAGTACAGGCTCTTGCCCGCACTCTCCAGGGTGCTCGCGACGCTGGATCCCATGCTCTGCAGAGCCATGACAAGCTGGGAGCGGAGACCGTCCATGCCACCCTGGATGCTTCCAACCCACTTGGTCTGGTCGACGTCGAAGACCTTGCCATCGACACGTGCGGCCAGCAGGGCCAGTTTGTTCAACCCATTCTGGACGGGTAGCTCGTGCCACCCGGGATTAGCCTTCCGGGTGGGAGCAGGAAATCCGGCAGCTTTGGGGGCCAGGACCGTCAGGGCAGCTTTCAGGTGCTCCGGGGAGACATTGGGGATGGAAAGGACGGCGATTGGGCCGACGAGGAGCGGTGAGAGCTCGTGTTTGCCCTTCATGTGTCTGACAGCCTGGTGGGCTGTCCGGGAGAGGTCGTGGGCGAGTGATGGGTCGTCCCTGGAACCGGAGAGAGGGATCTCGGCGGACGATTGCGTGACTGGATCGACTGCGGCGGGGTTCTCACCGCTCCCGACGGCAGCAGTGGGATTGGGGCGGAAGTACTCGACAATGCGCAGGGCGACTTCGAAAATGCTAGTTTGGACGATCTGGACCTTGACATGGGGTGCCAATGGCGGTGCGTTCCGACCCTCGGAGGCAATCTGCTCGTCGACCTTTTGCATGGCCTTGCTCAGCTCTCGCCGGATGGCGGCCCACTCGACAGATTGGAGATTGTCATGCTGGAAAAAGACCATAAGAGGGGTGGTGCGGATGAGGGAGGTGTACTGGCGCAAGAGCTGGGAGCGTCGGTATTCGGGATTGCGATGCGAGGGTGGTTGAGAGAGTGGGAATCGGGCAATCGGCGGAACAGACTTGGTCATTTGCTCGATGGATGGGGCAGGAGTGGTTGCAGATGCTGCAGCAGTGCTTGCACACCGAGCAACGACGGTCAAATCATGTTGGCCGAGAAGCGTCGGTCGTCGGATGGCTTGGGGGACCCGGCCACGGACAAGGCGCATCCGGGGAGGCATTGTGAGGATTGAGAGAGAAGGGTGACACGGGGCAAAGGAAAAGAGATGCAGAGAATATGTGACAGGAAACACGGAGCAAGTAAGAAGTCGGGGATCAACCCTCGAGACTGTGGGGTTTGAATGGATGGGGAGACGCAAGAGTGTTTGTGCCCGAAGAGCGCGAGAGAGAGATTTGCGACGATCGGGAAATTCACGGGCTGGGCGGTGAAGATTCTGCCGGATTGCGGTGCGGCACCAATGCAGCAAGCAGCGGCATGACTTGTGACTCAAAAGTACAGCTGGTTGTGCATCCCACTGAATTAGCCTTTGAAAAACCCAGGGATTCCTCCTGGGAGTCCTTCCGACGCCATGAGCTCTCTTTCTCCCAAAATGACAGTCCAAGATTTCGAGGTAAAACCGAACCAGGTTTCTATCGCTCCCCTCCTCCAGCGGCTTGCATACCCCGCGGAGAGTCTTCCTCCTGTGGAAGCCTCTGAAATCGCTGCTGCATTTGCTCTGATCTTTGAGGACCGCCTGTCAGCTGTTCAGACTGCTGCTCTCCTGACTCTGCTACATTCTACGCAGCGGGATAAGGACCCCCAGGTTATTGCGCAGTGTTCTCAGCGTATGCGCGATGCCGCCCTCAAACCCGATCTCCGGATCTTGAAAAAGACCCTTCGAGCTCGAGGCAAAAAGGAAGGGAAATACGGGGGTGGAATAGTGAGTGAAACTCGTATTCCTTTCTGTACTCAGTGATCTCGTACTAACCTTCAACAGTGTGACATTGTTGGCACCGGAGGAGATTCTCACTCAACCTTCAATATCTCAACCACCTCGTCCATCATCGCCTCGCCCCTCATCTTGATGGCCAAGCATGGTAATAGGGCACAAACGTCGATGTCCGGTTCTGCTGACGTGCTCAATGCCATCGTCCCGACGCCCCCGAATCTTACAGCAATTTCCGCCAGCAATATCGCGGATGTCTATGGCGCTACGAATTATGCCTTCCTCTATGCTCCTAATTTTCACCCGGGGATGGGCTACGCTAGCCCCGTCCGCCGTGGACTCGGTCTGCGTACGATCTTCAACCTGATGGGGCCACTTGCGAACCCACTGGATGCTGCTCTGGAAGCCCGCGTGGTCGGAGTCGCCTACAAGAGCCTCGGCCCTGTTTTCGCGGAAGCACTGCTGGAGAACGGATGCAAGAAGGCTCTGGTTGTCTGTGGTGCAGAGGATCTGGATGAGATCAGCTGTGCGGGACCTACCAACTGTTGGAGGTTGACTGAGTACCCCAACCCCGAATATAAGGGCCCGACTGGGGAAGATAACGATGGTTGCACGAGCGATGATGATGCGCCTCCCCGCACTGTCCCCCGATTAGAAAGCTTTACACTGGTGCCCTCTGATTTCGGTCTCCAGGCGCATCCATTGTCGGCGGTGCACGGCCGGAAGCTGCCGGGTGAAAACGCCGCCAAGCTTATGAGCATCCTGCGCAATGAATTGCCGCGCGATGATCCCATCCTGACCTTTGTGCTCATGAACGTGGCAGCCCTCCTAGTCATCTCCGGCATCTGTGAGTCTGATACGAGCAACATGGGTCCTGGAGACGATGGAAAAGTCATCACCGAGCGCGGCCCCGGTGGAGCTCGCTGGAAGGAGGGTGTCCGACGGGCTCGGTGGTGCATCGAGAGTGGTGCCTCGCTAGGTTGTTTAGAGAAGTTCATTGAAGTAAGCAATAAGCTTCAATGAACTTAGATCTACAACAATTGCTTCTCCCCTCCACCTTCTTCCCCCTAAATCTTCCTTTCGGTATTTTTCTATTCTCTTCTTAAATCTCGTTGTGAAACTCCCATTTTGCCATAGTCATATTATTTTCATGACTGTCAGTCGTCTCTGTTGACTCAAGACGCTTCGGAATTTCTGTCAACGCATCGTTTCGTTCACCCGGTTTACCTGATTAAGGTAGCCAGCCGATGGCTTCGTTTCACCCGCTGGATGGCATTCTATATTTTTATTGCGGCTTTAATAGCGAAAGTTCTTTGCACTTTACCGTGGAAATAAGAGGTAGAATATGTGTGTATATGCATCAAGAGCTGACGAATACATCATGGGTATTTGCCATTTCGCTTTGTTGTACTTCCACGTCACAGCCTCAGCCACCTATCGTAGCGAGACAGACAACTTGACAGACAGGCACACCAGGTCCACATGTTTTCGATTTAGTAAAAGGTATCAAACTCCCAAGCGCCACAGAATGCGTATCCAAGATTCGTAAGAAGCAATTCTCGTTCAAATTCGCAGAGGACCTCCACGTCAGCTACAGGTCGGCTCACCGAGCTTCAAACTGGACCATCCTGGGCGGAGTCAGCGCAAGAGACTCAAACATGCATGAACAGTGGTAGACTGAAACGGTTAAAAAGAAAAACAAAGGGTGTAGTGACGGTGAAATCAATTTGGAAAAGGAGGGGAAAATCTCACCGCTTCGTTCTCTCCTTGTACAGCACACGGTGTCCGCATTCCTTGCATCGGATCTGGTCTCCCCTCTTCAGCGACACGCGCGCATTGCATTCACCACAAAGATAGGCGACAGCGGGGCCCTCCATTGAGTTCGCGCCCATGCCATCTGCACTGAAGGCATTCTGGCCGCCGAGTGAAGGGACTTGGTAGGCTTCACGAGACATGGTTCGTTGCTTGTGGTTTCGCGAAAAAAAAAAAAAATCTGTCTGCTCGATGGGGACGACGGTGTTGGAGGTGTTGCCTGCTGAGAAGCGTCGGTTTATCCGGAGGTGCGAGGAGAAGAACTGTCGTGAGGATTTGGAGCAACGAGAAAAAGAAGTTCTCAGCGGTTCTGGATCCATCTTTTGGCGGCGCCTTCAGGCGGATGAGTCAGCACTGGGATGTTGGCCAATCATATTGCTTTTACCTAGAACAATATCCAGTTGGTCGTCGTATTTGCGTTCATGCCTACGCAGTACGCTGAAGTCCAATATCTAAGGGAGGTTGAATGTCTTTCAGACTCGAATCATGCCATGCTAAAATACTCCAAGGCTCCAGTAAATACAACTCGATGCCACTTTCATTTGAAGATGCCAGAGACAATACTATCTAGGCGGGTATCTCAATTTATAACCTCAGGCCATGCAATGTGCTGTGAAACGTGCCGAAATTCCCATCGCTATTAGCGAGATGCGCTGTATTATCCAAGACTGCAAACACAATATTCTCCCACCATCCCCGAAATTCCGGTTCCTGCAGTATCGCTGCCCAGCAATTCGCCACCTCTTCCTTGGGGTTTGCGAAAGCACCGCATCCTAAGGCGCCTAAAACCAATTTCCGATGTTTATTAAATGCTGCGATACGGAGAACGGACCGCATTCTGTCTTTCATCGTCTCTCGGTCGGCGGGACGCACATAGGCAGGAGGAGATAGTCTATGGTTCACAGATGGCCTCCTCAGAGCAGCGATGCTGATAACACTGACAGCCGGGAGCGTCTCCGGCCGTTGGAGGTCCATCAACCGATGGCGGTTGGTGAAGCTCTCACGAAAAACCACCACGCTCGGGGAATAAATTGCGTCATTTTCCCGCATGGGGTAGAACCGCCTCTTTAAGGTGAAACTAAGACTGCTGCGGTAGCAGAGTTCTTCTTCCTGGGCTAGGGCGCCACGTAGCCAGCCACCGCCAGCATGCTTCTCGCTGGCCATATTTAGGACACAGACATTTCCGGCGTTGGTACCGTTTGCCGCACCGGAGTCTGCGAGTCGAATTGCAGTGTCGAAAGTGTCCGCGTTGACGACTTCGATCTGAGCGCTTAGATTCGGGTTGTACCTCGCATCGAGACTCCTAATCTTTGCGCGTTGCAAGTAGATGCCAGTCGGTGGGTCTTGTGGTCTCAGAGCAAGGATATTTGGAAGGATAGCCTTGGTTTCTTCTGCGGTGGATTTCAGGACTTCGCGTCGGTTGGATCCAGATGTTCTGTGTGACATGTTCGCTAGTGGTCCTGGTCTAGCTCGGCTGACACTCTTAAAAGTATTCCTGTATAAAGCAATGGCTGAACGTGATCCGTAGATATCTACAATGTGTCTTGATGTTGATTACTACATGAGGAGTCGCGAACTGCCTTTCAATATTTATGTGCGGCCTTCTCGTATTCAGCCGCCTGAGTCATCCAGTACCCCCACAACTATTGAGCCATGATCAGACACAGCCTCATAATGATCGTCTGTTTGCAGATCTCGAGATGGCTAGAAGGGATCCAAATAGTTGGGAAGTTGAAATTCATTTCTGAGTCACCTCGTTGGTGAGAGCCAAAATGGATGGCAGAATCGCGGGGCGGTGAGCTTATCGGCGCCGATTGCGGGGAGTTCCTGCCAATCCCGTACTAATCCGCGGCGTCAGATTCGTCGAACTCGCCACCATAACTATGACAAACCAACTACCTAAGGTTACTTATCTCCGATAATTCTTTTCACCTCTAACCCTCCATCCCTCCACTCCACCCACTCTCCTTCTTTTTATCCTCTTATATTGTGTGTCTGTTGTCGAACTCTATATCCAGTCCGACTGAACATATCCGATTTCGCCTTCTCCCCAGCGGCGTTTCGTCTTCAGTCCCCAGTGGGGTTCCGGTGACCATGAGCGCAATCATCCCAAACAACCAGCTGAATGACTTTATTACACCCAATGTTGCGTGTATCAAGCCGGTAGAGACGCTTCCTCCCAAACAGTCTCAAGAGTCAGAGGTACGTCAGCTTTGTTGCCATCAGTCCAACCCTTCAGCACTCCGGATGGTGAAAGACTGACTATTGTTAATAGAATCCTTATGAAGTAACGACGGAAGATAAGGTTCAGCCTGAAAACCCTCCCACCGCACAGATTTCGTTGACCGACTGCCTCGCATGCGCTGGATGCGTGACCTCCGCTGAAACCGTCCTCATCTCGTTGCAGTCGCACGCCGAGGTCCTCAACACACTCGATGCACATCCCGAGTTGCGGTTGATACAGAATGAACAGGGGACCTTTTTGGATCCGAGCAGCATACAGGATGATGAAGGTCGGATATTCGTCGCAAGTGTTAGCCCTCAAGTAAGGGCAAGTTTAGCAGCCACCTATGGCATCCCTGAGAAAGAAGCTGCCTCCATGATTCACCAACTTTTTAGCGGTCCCGATGGACTGCGAGCGGGAGGGAAAAATTGCAGTGGATTCACCTGGGTTGTCGATACCAACGTCACGCGTGATGCGGTCTTGGCTCTCACGGCTGACGAAGTCAGCCGTACTGTAACCTCCACTGCTAACGCCACCGATTCCTCTCTTCCTAAAAAACCGATTTTGTCGTCCGCCTGTCCCGGTTGGATATGCTACGTCGAGAAGACTCGTCCTTTCGTCCTTCCTCATCTTTCCAAGCTTAAGTCGCCCCAAGCATTGGCAGGAACTCTCCTCAAATCCGCCCTAAGCAAAACTCTCGGTGTGCCCGCTTCCCGTATATGGCACTTGGCAGTTATGCCCTGTTTCGATAAGAAGCTGGAGGCCAGTCGAGAAGAGTTAACAGATGCCAGTTGGAATCCAGCCGGTGGTCAGGAGTCCTTCCAATCCCAGCCACCTGTCCGTGATGTTGACTGCGTCATCACAACCCGTGAAGTTCTTACGCTAGCTTCATCGCGGGGCATTAATCTTCCAAGTCTTATTTCGAAGCCTAGCTCTTTATCATTTCCGCAGTTTCCAGACAAGGCTCTGCACAACTTCCTATTTTCTAACCGTTCTTTGTCAACGCAGTCCATGACAACAGGCACATCCGGTGGGTATCTCTACCATGTGTTGATGTCTTTCCAAGAACGGAATCAAGGAAGCGAAATTGTCACGCAAAAAGGGCGAAATGCCGATATGGTCGAATATGTATTGATGTCGCCCCAACGTGAACCTATCATCAAAGCTGCACGATACTATGGCTTTAAGAACATTCAGAACCTTGTGAGAAATCTCAAACCAACAGGTACTTCGGGAGCTCCAGATGCGAGGTCAGTACCATCACGAGGTAAATCAGTGTTTGAGTATGCGTATGTGGAGGTCATGGCCTGCCCTGGTGGTTGCACCAATGGAGGAGGCCAGGTACAAATCGACGACGCCAGGCAAGCCAATATGTCTTCACAAACACCTCCCGCAGCAGACTCAAACAGAGCCGCACCAAAGCCATCACGGCACGAACAACGGGCCTGGCTTGCTCGGGTAGATGAAGCATACTTCTCTGCCGGCGACTCCGATGATGAGACGGAAAGTCCGTCAGAGTATACCTCGCTACCGGAGAAGGAGGCCCAGATTCATCAAACTTTACGATACTGGTCAGATTTGGTAAGCGTGCCGCTTTCGAAACTGGCTTATACGACGTATCGTGAGGTCGAAAGTGACGTTGGAAAGCCTCAGAAAGGAGATAATGATACTACTCCGGTTGTCGAGACGGCTCTCAAAACCCAATGGTAATGAATTATTTGTCCACTGTCATCTGGTCATATACCCTGTCACTACCACGATCTATAAGGATACGTGGAGGTTACTTAATATTGCAGAGCGGCTGCCTTATAGACTACTAAGATACCATGTTCATTCTTTCTTTTGCCGTGGTGTTACTACGTAATCTAACACTGCTGTGCTTAACGACTAGTATTCCTCATTTTCTAGGCCCTCTTCTTGAATTCCCTTGTGCAACTGTGATTATGTAGATGTAACGTCTCGCAGAGTACATACCTAACGCACTATAGAGACCTCTATGCTCAGGACACTCTGCTCCTAAAATACAGACTTGACAGTATTAGGGCTGGTAGGGATGCCAGAATAATGCAGTAATCCTCTAGTGGTATATTCAGTACTTAAAAATTCAATATCAGCTGTTGATATATAGGTACACAATTGAGGTTCGGCGTTTGAAAGTACCCGCGATCGGCTTTATTATTACCATGTTTAGGGATTTTTGATGACCATGAAAGTTGGCAAGTCACACAAATGGGACGTACCTGACAATTCTTAGTCCACGACGTCGATAGGTAGCTATGTCTGTGGGTGACCTAAGAAGCAAAAGTAACTTTAGTACAAGGAAGTATTTAAGCAAACCCACTGAACGTGCCGGCTTGTGGTCTTCTCTAGATATCCTCGCCTATCACAGAGTGCATGGACCACAATGACCGCGTTCAAGGTCATAATAGTCGGAGGCAGTGTGGCAGGCCTAACACTTGCGAATATCCTGCAGCTTTATGGCATTGATTTCACCCTCCTGGAGAAACACGAGCTTATTTCCCCTCCGCTTGGAGCTGGGATCGCTCTTTGGGCACATGGTTTGCGCATTATGGATCAGATCGGTTTGTCCGAGAAGTTAGCGTCAATGGGAATGTCATTCGGCAAAGTGAAGACCATTAATCCTGACGGACAGCTACTCAGCTATCACAAAGATATTGGAGACTTAATGGAAGAAGCGTTTGTATCATTCTGACCGTTCTGTAACCGGAAATAAGACTGACTTCTTCCCGAAAGGACGGGATATCGAGGTTGGTTCCTCGATCGCCAGCAACTCCTGCAAACACTCTACGATAACATCAGAGACAAGTCGAAGATCCACACATCCTGTGAACTCCTCAAGATCAAGACACTAGATGGAAATGCCAAGATTGAGACGAAATCTGGAGTCGTTTACCGTGGGGATATCGTAGTGGGCACTGACGGCGTCCACAGCCGGACAGACAGGAGCTGTGGAGGATCGTCGACGCGGAGGTACCGAGTTACCAGAGGAGACGACTTAGTCAAAGTGAGTTCCTCATCTGATAGCGGACCTAGCTGTCCTGACTCTTCCGGTATTCCAGGTATTACTTGCACTTACAGATGCTTGTTTGGGATATCCAAACGCCCTGATGGTGTCCCAGACGATTATGCGTTCAAAGCATTCAACGAGGGACGATCATATCTTTCCCAGGCGGGGACTGAGTCGAGGCTCTATTGGTTTCTATTCATCAAGAATCCACGGAAAACGACTTACCAGTCAATCCCCAGATACAATGCGGAAGACGGGAAGGAGGTGGTAGCTAAATACGCAGATGATCTCGTCCTCCCGGGGCACACACTCGGAGATGTCTATAATGCCCGCCTCGCTACAGCCCTAGTCCCAGTAGAGGAGTTCGTCTTGGAGAGGTGTTTTTACAAGAGGGCTGTTTTGGTTGGCGATTCTTTCCATAAAGTGAGTGGTTTCACACCTGGTCACTCACTCGTATTGACATCCTAATGGTAGCCAGATGAATCCCCTTACTGGCCAAGGAGGGAATATGGCAATTGAATCTGCCGCCATGCTTGCGGATATGCTGAAAGAGGCCTTGGGCAGAGGAAAACACCTCGACGATACGGTGATCCACCGCGGGTTCTGCAGGTACCAGAACAAACGGAAGCTTAGGACAAAGCCCCTCATGCGGGTGGCGCAAATGGTGCAGCGTCTGGAAGCATTGGATAGTCCAATATTTAAGTTCCTCAGTTCCAACGTTGTAAGTAAGTTAGAATCCAGAATGATCATCGCCAAGTTTGTAGAGAGTTCCATCCCAGGTTATTTTCTACGGTATACACCTTTACAGGAGAAAAACAATGTCGTTGCGCTGAACTCGCAGGTCAAAGTCACGGCACGAGTGCGGTCCACTGCGACAACTATCTTCTGGGTCATATTGATGCTGTTCATTTCGTCACTGGGATATCTTTCTCGATATCTCGGTTCCGATCAGCCGCGGAGTGCTCGGGCCCTTCGTCTGCTAGAGCCGTACACATTCATGATGACTGTCGCGATTAACAGTCTTTGGGCTGTAGAATCTTATCGTCTGGGGCTTTTTCCGACGCCTTTGTGCAGGTATCGTCTTCAATGCCACTTCTTCGTTCTTAGCTTGTTGATACTGATGTTGGGAATTTAGTGCAATTCCCTTTGCTTCTGCCTCGAGTATGTTTGGGTGGCATATCATCCTACCCATTTACTTTGCAATCCACATATATGTTAGCAGGAACAGGGAATTTTACTACCCTTCACCGAGAGCTATCAATGTCCTGGTTGCAAAGTCTGTCTCGACTGGTTTCGTGGTCTCGTATGCGTTGCCGGTAATGCAAGCAATCCGACGCATGAGCGGCCAGCATACATCAATTACACCTGGATTACCTATGACAATGGCACACCTTATTTTCCCGCTTGTGCTTCGTATCGGTCGACGGTTCTATGGCGAGAGACACGTCGAGATACATGTCATGCAGTTGCTATATGGCAACAAAGACCTACCATACCTTTCACGATTTTTCACGGTTCTTCTCTGTCTCTCCAGCATCACTCATCTAGTTTTTATTGGCAATTTATTGCCACTGTTTATGGCAGGGGAGGTCAACAATTTCTTGGCTCCTACGGCTGAGTTGGGACAAGCCGGATGCCTGAGCGTTGCCATTATGACGTGGTGCTGCTTTGTGTTGTGGGACTTGCGCCGCGTAGGCATCGCCAGGACCTCATTCCCTATGGCTCTGTCATCGGTGCTCCTTGGAACGGTGTTTTTGGGGCCTGCGGGAACACTTGTTGTTTTATGGCGGTGGAGAGAATCTGCGATGGAGGCGTCCAGAAAGAGGATGTGAGATTATCTATATTGGGCTTTAGTTATGATACTATAGTGCAAGTAAAAAACTTCCGCAAGGCTGCAGAAATTTTTTTTGGTAAATCCACCGCTTTTAGAGGAGCCCGTGCCCCAAGTCATTATGCATTCATCTGGATTACGGCTCAGGTCGGATGGTACTTCGCAAAAGGCTTGGCTTGAAGTTGCTTGCATCCAATTTTGCACTATTTTGAGTGCCGGGGCAGTAAAATTGGTATGCCAACAATTGGTTCAACTTGATTGGGCTTTCAAGTTGTGGCTCTTTCCACGTGATGGGGTGCAAACCCATACCTCAAGTCTGTTAAAGGCGAGCTAGCAATTGCGACTAAGTCTTCATTTTAAGGGTTGGGGCTCCAGACGTTTGATGACAGACCGATGGATTATATGACCTGCAGGGATATTCCTCCAGTACCACTGAGGAATCACAAAGTCCATTGAGCCCGACGACACGGTATAAGACAAGAGGGGAGTATTTTTGCCGTATAGTCTGCTAAAGACCCAAGTTCTCAGAGACTTGAGCTCTCCATAGACCCACGGTCACCTGCTGATAACATGCACTGATGCGCTCATGCAACTATTAAACACTAGCACAGAGATATTATTTTGCAGGACGATAGGGAATGGGATCAGCCCTTCTATGTACTTTCAAAACTAGAAATTGCAAACGTCATCAGAATTATGGTCACAATTACGGTTCATACGGGGTACTTCTGTTGTCAACAGTTCAAGAACACCGATATCTAACATATAGTATCAACCTAAATTCAATTCTGTTATTTTTAAGTAAAAATGGTACAAACTCAAACCAGCAACTCTAGAAAAGACAGTCCCTAGAGCGAAATCTCTTCCTGTCTTCGCCTGACGGAAAGCTTCGCAAAGGGATCCACGTTGAGCGATACTCCCGATTCGCGCTTCTTGGGCGTATAACCATCCGGCAAACGAATATCGTACTTCAACAAAATATGGCACAGCGCAATTTTGACCTCGTTCACGGCAAAGAATCGTCCAGGGCAGGCATGCTTTCCGAATCCAAATCCCATATGGTCTGGTGAGGGTGACGCTACTTGAGCTGAGGTCTCGTGGCCAGGCGTCTCGCGCAATTTGAGGAACCTATACGGATCAAATGTTTCTGGGTCTGCGTATACATTTGGATCCCACATCCGGCTATTGGATACTAGAAGATTAGATCCCTTTTTGATTATTGTGCCATCGGAGAGCTTGATATCCTCTGATGCATAACGCCGCATAGTTGCTGCAGTTAGGAACTTGTTAGACATACCCATATTCTAGTTGTAAATACCTGGGAAAGTAGACATATCTCACCTATACCGATGGGCTTCAACCGTTGGCTCTCCTTCAACACGCTGTCCATAAGCTTCAGCTTGTATAGCGTGGTTTTCTTCCACCCCTCCTCCCGAATAACCGTGATGACTTCTTCACGGAGTTCGCTAATCAGATCATCTTTACCACAGAGATCGAGAAGGACTTGGGTGAGCATGTCGGAAGTAGTATGAATAGCCGCGAGCGAGAATGAAAGCTGTGCTACCGCAGGTTCATAGGGGCGACCTTGGGCGGATTCCTCCATCCACTGCAGGGCATCGACATAACGCTCGGGAGTTCTGCCCTCTCTGAGCACGGCTTCTTTGGCTTTCCGCCGTTCCTCGAGAACCGGGGTTATGATATCCTTGGCTTCCTGGAGTTCATCCCGGATTTTACGGCAGGAAGGCAGAAGGTTGGCCACGAATGAACGTAACGGCTTGGGCCACAGGCGGAGCTCTTGGGCAGCAACGAATGAATCAACAGTATAGTCAACAGTAATGCGGAGCCAGTCAGGATTTCGGCATATCTTATCTCCCAGAAATACTCTCGACGATAGCTGGGCAACCATTCCGAGGACAGCGGTTCTGAGATTGATGTCATGCCACTCTGGCCACGTATGTTAATGAGATTCATGAGCATCTTGGGCAAAGACCTAACCGGTATTATTAGTCCAGAATTTGTCAAGTACCATCGCAGTTTCTGACGAAAGGGGCTCCGTGACATTGCCTGAGCAGTTAGTAATGTGCCGGTGTGAAGACATATAAAGTCAATCATCAATTAGCGGCTTTACACTCACCGAGGCTTTGTGTCAGCTTTGTGCGGACAGCATATTGGAAGACTTGGTCAGCACTTGTGCCTGTTTTGAAAGGTTCGAATCCAGGAATTTCGGAGTGGAATTCCTTCTGGATGGCGGTTCCGAAGCTGAGACCGGGATGGCTTCGGATATCGTTGGCGTATTTTGGATGGAGAACAGTCTTGATGCCGTTATCTGACAGAACGCGAAAGACGCTAGACTAGAAATGTCGATCTATCAGAATTCCTGGTTCACTTTCCTTGTCACGTAATGTACCTTTCCAAGTCCAGACTTGATCAGATTGCGTGCATCTTTCAGGAAACGCTTTTTTGCATTTGCGGGGCTAAATTCAAAAGTTTTCTGTCCGTTGATAAGGGGAAACGATGATCTCTGAAACGGCGCCAGTAGAAAAAACAAGACGGATAGAATGGACAGACCGGCGGCCAAGCTGACAAGGTCCAGGTTGGATAGGTATGGCACCATGTCGACCACCATTGTAGGGCTTGCCTCAGTTTTCTTCGAGGATATCAGTTTTTGTAGAAACAAGTGCTGTTGATATATCTGGGTAGCCCCGGGATAACCAAAATGGGGGAAAATATTCCTGGATATTGCTCTTTTATCATGAAAAATGAAACGGGAAGGGATCTATCTAATATATGTCACGGTGTGTACTTCGTAATGTCTAAACGTTAGCTGGCTGGAGGAGAAATGAATTTGGTGTTGATTGATTCAGCGTCTCCACCAGTCACGGATGAAGACCCAATAACAAAATACGAAACCTGTCGATCTCCCTGCCTCCACACCGCAACAACTTTGCATATTGCGGGGGCAGTGATTCATTTGCCTGCTTATTGTTGCCATGCTCATTATTGGCACTGGGAATCCCCGACGGAGTCTTCTATGCCTAATTTAGGTAGGTAACAGGTTGGCAATGAGAGTTCAGCTAGAACGAGAAACATCCGAGATCTCAGAAGAGGTATAAACATGATCTGTGTGCCGTAAGACGTCTCACAAGGGCAAAGACGGTGTGGGTCAACCATTCGTTTTCTTTTTTCAACAATTATATGCATCATAGGACACCATCCTTGCCTCACCCTACACTCCATAGGCTAGTGGAATCAAGTCTCGAACTATGTAACAAAGGACCCTGATTCAATTCGAACTTCGTGGTGTTGGATTACAGGTCTTGGATGGAGCATCTCAAAAATGGCCATGCCGGCATCTACTCCCATGCAATATGGATCTCGCGATAGCATAGGCCGACTGCATTTTGACCAGGAAATGATACCCTCTCGGGTCCCATGACTACCCGGATGAAGTACTTGATAGCCAGCATAATCCTTAGCTGTCTCTGAATTTGATGCTTGAAATTTATGCTGACCCTAATACAAGCCTTGGCTGTATTAGCCATCTTGTTGCCGATAATTCGCGGATGGCACCACAACCCCGCTTAGATTACAAGATCAGATACTCCGGTCACACCCAAACAGGAGGTCTTTGGGCTGGAGAACTAACTCGTAGGCAATATGGCTGAGAAACCGCTCCATCAATTAGTCGACGCCTATGAAGACGTGACTTCGTTGTAGGAAGGGGACAATGTACATGAGCAATCAATCGCCATGCTTGCCGGTACATCTCACAATATCGGAGTATTGATACCTCATCATCCCCGATTTCTATGTAGGACTTACACCTGGTGGAAAGATCCAGGTCCGCCTGCATAATAAACGTCGGGTGAAGGCTCTGCATCCTTATGTCCAGATCACGCAGCATTGCTATTCACAATGCCTTAGGAAACACATAGGCTAAGCCTTCAGGGATTCCCCTCACGGACCTATAATCCTGACCTTTGCCCCATATATTGTGGAGTAGGATTTGTCCCCCACTCTGCCCTTTGCGACTATGATATAAGGCTTTCTTCTCCGGGAACTGTCCACCTCTTGATTACCGCGATGTCTGTTTAGCATATTTTGTCGCCTATTTTATGATGGAAGACCCCGAGAAATATGGAAGCTCTGACGAGATAGACAAGTCCGCGGGGGCAGAAATCAACGTAAAGCCGTCTTCGGAGGAAATCACCAAACCAACTAACCCAGGCAGACCGCAGTTCCCAGAGACAGATCTCTCACAAGGTATCGTGGGCTGGGATGGTCAGGATGATCCGTCAAATCCTCAGAATTTCTCTCCGGGCAAGAAATGGGGTTTACTGGCCCTCATGAGCGCCATCACCTTTCTTTCCCCTCTCGCCTCGAGCATGTTTTCTCCGGCAGTGAGTTACGTGGGGAAAGATCTAAATGTGCCAAATGAAACGCTGCTTTCTTTCAGTGTCAGCATTTTTCTTCTAGGATATGTGGTGAGTAGATTCGATATGGACGGCTTCCCCAGATGTATTAATGAGCTTGATAGATTGGTCCCTTAGTGCTCGCCCCCTTGAGTGAAATCTACGGACGCCGGGTCGTGCTCAGCTGCGGGAACTGGTTCTTTGTTGTTTGGCAGATAGGGTGCGCCCTCGCTCCAAATATCGAGGCGTTGATCATCTTCCGGTTCTTATCCGGCTGTGGAGCTTCTGCGTGTTTGACGCTCGGAGCTGCCCTGATTGCAGACGTATTCCCGGTCGAGCAGCGTGGCATGGCAACATCAATCTGGAGTATGGGACCTTTGGTTGGTCCCGTTGTCGGGCCAATTTGTGGAGGGTTTATTGGCGACGAAATTGGGTGGCGGTGGGTTTTCTGGATTCTACTAATGGCTGGGGGTGTTCTGGCCATAGCCATCGAATATCTCAACCAGGAGACATACGCGCGTGTCCTCATCCGATGGAAGACAGCCCGATTACAGAAGGAGTTGAATCAAGCAGATCTGCGCAGCGCCTACGAACCTCATGGCGAGGCTCTGTCTGTGAGTCGAACGCTGCAACAGGGATTCAAGAGGCCCATGTTGCTTCTCTTCAAGTCGCCCATTGTAGCGTTACTTGCAACCTATATGGCCCTCATATATGGTCTCCTGTACCTATTCTTCACGACTATCCCGTCGGTCTTCACGAGCCAGTATGGATTTTCTACTGGTATCTCGGGCCTCGCGTATCTCGGCATTGGGGTTGGATCATTTATTGGTATCGGCATTGTCGCCACCACAAGTGACAAGGTAGTTCTAAAACTGGCTTCCCACAACGGTGGTAAGGTTGAGCCTGAGATGCGGCTTCCCACGATGATCTTCTTTGCTTGTGTGCTCCCAATTAGCTTTTTCTGGTATGGCTGGACAGCCGCCAAGCACGTCCACTGGATTGTGCCAATCATCGGCATGGTTCCTTTCGGCTTCGGCATGTTAGGTGTATATCTGCCTATCCAAACTTATATCATTGACTGCTTTCCGGTATATGCAGCATCTGCAAACGCCACTTTGACGTCCACTCGATCGTTGGTCGGCGCCTTATTACCCCTTGCCGGACCAGCGATGTTTAGTACGTTAGGGCTGGGATGGGGAAACTCCTTGCTCGGGTTCATTGCACTGTCTTTCGTACCGGCCCCCATTATCTTTGTCAGGTATGGAAAGGCAATCAGGGACAGATTTCCGGTAAATCTAGACGATATGAAGGCTTAGGCTGCAACCTCGATTTAGGATTGAATTTCTAAGTTCTTCTTAGAGTTATATAGATAGAAATGTGATGTCTGGAGGCTGACATGGCTCATGTAGTGATAGTTAGGCGGCACCTGCTATCAACACATATCGTAAACAAGAGCTTGTACATTGGCTCCTGCAACAAGTTCCGGATAGCTCCTGATAAACTCCGATGTGAGAGCCCAGCCTTTCTCACTCATGAACGTCTCATAGAAGCTCTGTTTAATACAAAGTTCATTGTCATCATTTCTTTCAAGAATGCTTTCTTCCGTAGGCCACCGGAGCCTAATGCAACTCGCGAACAACATCAAGATGTCGTCCTTATTCTCTCTATACAGCTGCCATTGTCGAATTAGATTGATCCGTACTTTCGGCCAAGTAATAAGGTCCAAGCACATAGGGTGCAGAATTTGGACCTGGCCCCAGACCGGCTTCATGAACTCCGGTATCTTGGAGTACGTCGTCGGGTTGGGGGAGACGAGCCACTTGGTAACATGATAGATTTTCCAACCCACGGCCAGCCGCTCTGGTTCTCGAAATGATACTTTCCGCAGGGAATTGAATATCATGTTAGCCAACGGGTTTGATTTGGAGCCGTAGAGTAGGTCGAGGGGGGACACCGGCGTGTCTGCCGATTGCGCGATTTGCTCCGGGTGGGCAAACCAAGGACACGATACACCCCAGGGCGTAGAAAAGTCATCATCGTTCAGTGGGAGAAGGCTCCATGAGGAACACGGCTCCGTGTCTTCGTCTAGAAGCGACAGCGGGACTGTTGAGCTTTGTGTGGGCATGGTAATTGCCGTTGGGCTGAATGGATCAGTGGGATAGCTGCTCAATTCAACCGTATCAAAAGTGGCCTGTTGGCCGGGACATGGAGGCATCGTCTCTTCACATGGCTTCAAGCTCGTGGCGTAAACTTCTTGGTCTCCGGTCAAATCATTCCAGTTGGTATCTATGTCCCAAGATCGCACGAAGCATTTGAGCCTCTCCTGGCGAGCGAGAAGAACTGCATTCTGTCTCCGGAGCATTTGGACTTCCTGCAGAAGCTGATGTACTTTGTGGTCGCTATGGTATTGTTCGCAATATGCGACCTGTTGCTCCAGTTTGGTTACATGGCGCAACTTCTTATCGCGAAGGGCTTGCTGGGCCCGTCGGTCTCGGAGGCGCTTTCGTTCTACTGATGACATCGAGGATGTATGAAAAGGATCTGTCAGGAAGGATCTCTAGCCAGATTGCACGATCTGGTGATTGGACTAGGCATACTGAGATCTCTTGCGGAGTATCTGGCGGGTAGGGCGACATGGTGATCGGCACCCGTTATGCAATTTTTCGTTGCATAATCTTATGAGCACAGTCCGGAACAGCCCAGGCATAACACCAAATACAACATGTCTGCATGTAAGCTCCGGCGTATGCCGTATGTGATCAAATCAGGACTCTCATACCCCCACTTACCCGAGCTTGACAGATCATGATACGACGTTGTCCATCGGATGTAGCAGAAAACCGGAGCGCAACCAAAAGGAAAATGCTCGGTCTATGCCAATTCTACCTTGGCCACACACGGCCACGGTGGGGCTTGGACCACCAAACACGATACACCCAGTATACGACTGACTAAAAGGACAAAAAATGCTTCCACGCGGATTCGAACCGCGGACCTCGTGATTACTAGTCACGCGCTCTACCAACTGAGCCATAGAAGCTTTGTTGAAGATACGGCGTTCAGTATTGTCATTTGAGGCACATAATCATATTCGAGGCATACCATAAGATCAGTGGGTTTCCAGGTGAGGTTGTCAGACACGCTTCTCTATGGGTGGTTAACTAGCTGAAAGAATGGCCTCCTGTGACTGAAATATTAGTGAATAGGCTAATATCGTATTCGGCCCCATAAACATATATGTTCTAGAATAGGGTGCCTATGTTCATCTGATATATATAATGTGCCAGGGGACATTGCCAGCAAGTGACGAGCAACAGATGAAACATACACAGCCTCAACCCCAAAATGCCTCAAGAAACATCTTCACACTGACTGGACGAATCTGTGGACACAGCGCATTCAAGGTTGGTTCTACGACGCAGCCTCCGCGACCACAGAGCATAGTATACTGACAGTCCAACCGCGAAAGGAAGTCATCGGGGCCAAAACTATGCAAACGTTCTTCCAACTGGGACTGTGTGACCGGCCTGACTTCAATCTTCTTTCCCACATAATGCTCGCACAGTCCAATCACCTCTGCAAGCCCTATGGTGTCTCCTGCCATTCCCAATTGCCTACCATTCCACGGCTCCCTCATCTCCAACGCAGCAACCACGAACCGACCAACATCTCTGATATCGGTCATAGTAAGGGAGGGGAACGAGCCGTCCGACTGGACAGGGACTTCAACCCATGGGCCCTGCGGGTCGTTCAGATGGAACATAAGCGGGCCCTCAGTGAATCCGGCCAGAGCCTCCGCCGAACGAGGGGCACCGATGCCCAGATAATTCATGAACATCCCGCAGGGGAATAACGCAGCGTCTATTGCTTTCCTTTCCAACGACATCTTGACCTCGTTCCACACTGCAATCTTGGCATGGTCCAAGTCCACTTCATAGTGTGCGGAGAAAGATAATGCGAATTCCGATGGTGCAAATCGACTACATCCCGCCTCTTCAGCCGCGTGGAGGAGATTGATTTGATATGGCACAAACTCTGGACCGGGTATTAACAGTGCACTGATGACGGCCGAGGTACCTCGCAAAGCGCGAACGAGAGAGGCGTGGGAGGAATAGTCCACGTAACGGATCTCTATCCCCTCCGAGGATGTTGATGTCGTCCCATCGTCCTGCTTGTCGGTCTTACGGGACAATATAATGGGGGTATGGTTATTCGAAGCCAGAGCCGTAACGATTGAGGCCCCGATTGTGCCGGTCCCTCCAGCAACCGCTACTTGCATCTTGAGGGGACTGGGGGTGTGTTGAACAAGAAGAGAGGTGGGAATGATGCCGTGACGTAAGAGCTGTCTCTGTACGAGGAGTTGAGAACACGAGCGAATCAGCGAAAACCATGACAAACCACTTGTCTGGTATTTACTTCGGTGGGTTGACTTTGACTTCGCATGTCTTAGCTAAGACACCGAATAGATGCAGGGTCCACGATAAGCCCTGTAGCCCACCGGGAATATGAAGAGGCTGTCCCGCAGGTCGCCAGCCATTGTACAAAGTTGATCGAATGCCCCCCAGTCAGGAATTAATAGCACAAGTCTGAAAATATCAATGCGAAAATATTGGTTTTACAACGGATAATTTCATCGAAGAATGTTATATCAACTACACTCTACAACAGGTGAATACCGTTGCCCCAACATCAATGTGATTATACGACAGTAAGACACTCCAGTAGCGAACTCAATAGATGAGAGGGGAGATAGGAATCGGCTATTTCTGGTTCCGCATAGAACGACGTTGTCCTGTTGCGTCTTCCTTTTCGTTCTTTACAGGTGTTGTGGTCCGCTTTGTTTGTTGCTTTCCCGAAGTTTTCTTTGGCTTTCTCTCTTCATCGCTTTCTTCTTTTGGTGCCGGAGCTCGTTTGCGTTTCGAATCACCATTGGCGCCGTTCGAATCATTGCCCTCGATGTCCTTTGCTACAGGACCGGTCTTTTTCTGCACGCTTGGGACAACGGCGCTGGTGCGACCGCCAACAGTAATGAATGTGATCTTCTCTCCATTCGGGAGAGCAGAGGTGGAATTCTTCTTCCCCTTACTCCACCGGTGCTTGAACAGCCAATGTTCGGGGAACTTCTCCGAATCTGCAAGTAGATCGACGGAAGTCGAACAGACGTAATGGATAGCAGAATTTAGCTCTTTGATCTGGTCATCGCCCAACGTATTGCTGTACTGTTCTGGGTGTATCTTTGCATGGTAAAGAATCTCGTCGCTATACGCTGATTAGAAAGAGATTTCATAACGCGCAGTGGCAAAATGAAAGGAACGTACCCCATCCAATTGCCAATGCCGCTGATATTGGCCTGGTCCAGGAGAAGAGCCTTGATGGGAACTTTCTTGCTCCTCAGTTTGTCGGCTAACCAGGTCTCCGTCACGATATCCTTATCCACCACCGGATCAGGCCCGTTCTCTTTCAGTGGAGTGTGCTTGCGGATCTCCTCCGCAGGGCAGTCTACCAGTCTGATCCTCGACAGCCTGCGGAAGTCCACAAATGCAGCCTCGGTCTTGGGCTCCCCGTCCGTTTCGAGCATGAACTTCCAGTATTTTGGCGGCCACTCCTTATCGGCTGGTTTATCCGTACGATAGTAATACGTATCTGCGTCGCGAATCTTCAGCCAGCCCGCCATGCCGAAATGCATTACGGGGTGTGGGGGCGACGACATGGTGATCCAAAAGTATTTTCCTTGTTGTCCGGCGCCGATGATCTTTTTGCCTTCCATTGCTTTTTGGAACTCCGCTGCGCTGGTACCGACCTTTCCATAGATAATGTTGTCTTCTTGAGTAGAGACCTTGGTCAGGGTCTTCCCGGCCAGGTGTTGTCGGATGAAGTGGACAATGCGGGAAACCTCCGCCAGCTCAGGCATGATGGGTGACTGGTGATGCTGGGAATATACTAGGAAATGGGTGAACAGTGATAGGAGATGAAATGAAGGGATTGGGTAGGGGATTTGCCTGACAGGTCGACTTGATATTAAACGCGAATCGGCGTTAACGCGTCACGGGTCACGAAGTCCCGTGATTCGCATAGCCATGTAGCAAACTCGTTGGTCTCAACGATAGCTTCGATGAATAGGAATAATTCTATTCATATCCTATAAGCGACCCGTGCAAGCATGCAACGGTCCATTATAATTTAACAGCTAAGTGTCTTCCATCTTTTTAGTCATAGTATCCGCATAGGCGATTCTTGGTATTGCAGAGAAATGGTTCCATCAACCCATGTATTAGGCATAATTCCTATACAGCCAAGTTCCTAGAACTTCCTTACAGTCGCATTTTGATCCACTGTACTTAAGCCATCATCCTCATTGACAACGATGGGGAATCACATCTCATAGAACATGTGCTTACCAGGACTGACTAATGTTTCCAAAAGGGGTTAGTGCATCCTCTCATCTCCGCCAGCGATTCTGTTGATGACGATGCTCGACTCTCCTCTCGGGTCTTAACGAGGGAGCTCTAAACTCCGACCGCAAATTCGCCGTACCTACGCCCGGTTGCCTAGGTACTTGCCTTTATCTGTTTCGATATCTTCTTGCATTACATCTACAATCTGGCGTGGTTCTGGTCAAGGACAACCTCAGGTGGACAGGCAGAGCAGGCCCCAGGCTGGAAAATGTCGCGCGCATCGTCGACTTCGGCTCCGGAACTGAGTCCCCAGTTCTGCTTCAACGAGAAGGTTCTCCGAGGTAGGCAAGGTCCTAGAGCTTAGTTGATTCATGTTCTCCGCGACGAGCAACAAACGCTCATCCATATGCATTCGGATTACTAGATTTCCTACGAGTCTCGCGGTCGACGATCGACGACTCGATCACCCAAAACCTCAATGCACTGTTTACGCCCTCGCGCGAAGGATTCGACCCATCCTCGACGGCGATCCGCCAGGTAGACTCCAAAGCCGGAAAATCCATAGACCCATCTGCCTGCCAGTCGTTCAAGGACAGAGTGCTTTTCCCTTCGTGGCAGACTCGCTCCGACGTCCT
The DNA here is from genome assembly GCF_047715705.1 of Aspergillus ambiguus. Taxonomy (NCBI): domain Eukaryota; kingdom Fungi; phylum Ascomycota; class Eurotiomycetes; order Eurotiales; family Aspergillaceae; genus Aspergillus; species Aspergillus ambiguus. Next base: position 428,970 of record NW_027395534.1, on the reverse strand, counting down.
TAATTACTGCGCCGGCGTGGCGACTAGCCCCGACCCAGACGACCCGGATCTTATCCTCCGACAGACCGAGTCCGCCAGGGACCGTGAACGGGTGGTTGACGAACGATTGGACCCGTATTCTGCGCGGTTTTTCCCCCGTGAGGCACGAACCGAATCGCTAGCCAATGTGATCCGGAATCAGCGAAGCGTGGAAGAGATCATCCGGGCTAGAACATGGGGGCTTGTTGTAGAGAGGTGTGGTGGATCTTCGCAGGGTTGGGAGGAAGCCCTGAACAGCTGGCGTGAGCGACAACAGCGATAGACGGAGTCACTCCAGATACCTCGAGCGTAAGGCGACCTCCCATTCAGAGAGGAGGAATGGGGCGGATGAAGTGTACATAAGTTTTGTATAATAGTTGCATCTCAACGGCGTTACGATCTCCGATCCGATCCACTCTGTATCGAAATCCCTTGTCGGAGGATATCCTGGGAACGACTGATCCCGGTTCTTCAGCCCTCCATAGGGCCAGGAGATGGTGCGCAGGGTTGTACAATTGACATAAGATGCATCCAGGGCTTGCAGGGACCCCGATGCACGCAAGCGGCCGAATCATGCTGTCTCGGGGATAATTGTTTCGTAGGCGACCATACGCACCAAACGGAATCCATCCGTATCGAAGCCAGTAACCCTGGAATCCGTGAGAGGGTGTTGTTGAGTGGGTGGAAAACCGGTGGTGGTGGTGGTGGTGGTGGTGGTGGAAGTACGCAGTTGGCCCTAGCTTATCGCTGACTAGCCTAATCGCTCCGTCCTTCCCCCCCGCGCACATCCAGCTTCGTCCGAACCGCACAAGTCGTCACTCGCCAAGTTCTCCGACCTGCACCAGCCGCCAGCCTGGCACCAAACGCCCACCATGCCGCAACAATTGAGCTCCAAAGATGCCTCCCTGTTTCGTCAGGTGGTTCGTCACTATGAGAACAAGCAGCACAAGAAGGGTGTGTGTTCTGAAAATATCCCCCCCGGTCCAACGAACACGGTCCAGAATCGAAGGCCACTAACGCCATTTTCTTTTCCCTGAATCCCAACAGGCATCAAGATCGCAGACCAGATCCTCAAAAAGAACCCCAAGCATGGAGATACCCTGGCTATGAAGGCCCTCATAATCAGCCAACAAGGACAGCAAGAAGAGGCGTTTGTGCTCGCCAAGGAAGCCCTGAAGAACGACATGAAGTCGCATATCTGCTGGCATGTCTACGGATTACTATATCGGGCCGAGAAGAACTACGAGGAGGCGATCAAGGCCTACCGGTTCGCCTTGCGCATTGAACCGGATTCCCCCGCCATCCAGCGGGATCTCGCTCTGCTCCAGATGCAGATGCGCGATTACCAGGGGTACATCCAGAGCCGGACTGCCATGTTGCAGGCTCGCCCCGGATTCCGACAGAACTGGACTGCCCTCGCGATCGCACACCACCTATCGGGAGATCTAGAGGAGGCCGAGAAGGTGTTGACAACGTACGAAGAGACCCTGAAAACCCCGCCGCCAATTTCAGACATGGAGCACTCCGAAGCTGTATTATATAAGAACAAGATCATGGCGGAGGCCGGAAAGGTCGATAAGGCCCTGGAACACCTTGAAAAGATCGGATACAGGTGCACAGATGTGCTGGCGGTGATGGAGATGAAGGCCGACTACTGTCTGCGGTTGGGTAAGCTCGCCGAAGCAGAGGCTGCCTATACGGCCCTCCTGGACCGCAACCCGGAGAACTCCATCTACTACGATGCTCTGATCAAGGCGAAGGGTATCCCCGAGAACGACCACAAGGCCCTGAAGGCTGTATATGATTCATGGGTGGAGAAGTGTCCGCGGGGTGATGCCCCTCGCCGAATCCCCTTGGACTTCCTGGAGGGTGATGACTTTAAGCAGGCAGCCGACGCTTACCTGCAGCGCATGCTGAAGAAGGGTGTGCCATCCCTTTTCGCGAACATCAAGTCCTTGTACACGAACACGGGCAAACGCGACACCGTGCAGGATCTCGTGGAAGGCTATGTTTCCGGAAAGGTTTCCCCTCAGTCGAACGGTTCTGCTGAAGGCCAGGCCAACGGTGACAACAACGAGTTCCTCGCTTCTTCGCACTATTTCCTTGCCCAGCACTACAACTACCACCTCAGCCGCGATTTGGCGAAGGCAATGGAGCATGTGGACAAGGCTCTTAGGCTGTCTCCGAAGGCTGTGGAATATCAGATGACCAAGGCGAGAGTATGGAAGCACTACGGTAACCTCCAGAAGGCGGCCGAAGCCATGGAGGAGGCGAGAAACCTGGACGTGAAGGATCGTTATATCAACTCCAAGGCCGCGAAGTACCAGCTTCGCAACAACGAGAACGACAAGGCCCTCGATAACATGAGCAAGTTCACCCGCAACGAGACTGTGGGTGGCGCGCTGGGCGACCTCCATGAGATGCAGTGTGTCTGGTACTTGACCGAGGACGGCGAGGCCTACCTGCGGCAGAAGAAGCTGGGCCTGGCGCTCAAGCGGTTCCACGCAGTATACAACATCTTTGACGCTTGGCAAGAGGACCAGTTCGATTTCCACAGCTTCTCGCTCCGGAAGGGCATGATTCGGGCATATGTCGACATGGTCCGGTGGGAGGATCGCCTGCGCGAACACCCGTTCTATGCTAGAATGGCGGTTTCCGCCATCAAGGCGTACCTGCTCCTCAACGACCAGCCTGATCTGGCTCACGGTCCGCTACCCGCCAATGGAGCCGGCGATATTGCCGACGAGGCCGAGCGGAAGAAGGCACTCAAGAAGGCCAAGAAGGAACAGCAACGGTTGGAAAAGATTGAAGCCGAGAAGCGCGAGGCGAGGAAGGCCGCCAGCGCTACCGCCAAGGGCGTTGATGGTGAAGTGAAGAAGGAGGACCCTGATCCGCTGGGCACCAAGCTTGTTGAGACGCAGGATCCACTCAAGGAGGCTACCAAGTTCCTCACTCCCCTGCTTGAGCTAAGCCCCAAGAGCATTGAAGCTCAATGCCTCGGATTTGAAGTCTACCTCAGAAGAAGTACGTTTTATTCACTAATCGGATGTGGTAAATGCAACTAACATAACCCCAGACAAACATGCGCTTGCGCTTAAGTGCCTCTCAGCTGCCCACGCTATCGACCCATCCCACCCGACCCTTCATGTGCAGCTCGCCCGCTTCCGCAAGGCTCTCGACAGTCTCTCGGAGCCCCTACCTCCCCAGGTGGCTGAGGTTGTCAATGCCGAGTTCGAAACTCTGCTCCCGAAGTCTCAGAAGCTCGACGAATGGAACGATTCTTTTATCTCCACACATAAGAACAGCGTTGCGCACACGCATGCTGGTCTCTCCTGCCGGCAGATCCTGAACAAGGAGTCGAAGTCGCAGTGTGAAAAGGATCTCGTCGCTACCCTTGATGCCAGCGACGTCTCAATGGAGACTGCGCTTGCTGGCCTTGGGCTCCTGGAGCAGTGGGGAAGCGATCAGGCCACTAAGTCCGCCTACGCTCAAAAGGCTAGTGGAAAGTGGCCGGAGTCAACAGTCTTCAACTTGAACTGAGAGGCACCAACCATGGATGTGAGCGTCATGATTTACGGGCTCCGTGTATGACCGGAGAGCGAGAGAACGCTATTTCCGTCAGTCTTGGCCAGAGTCAGGTCTAACGCACAACTGGCTACCTTAGGTCTCATTCGTCCAAAAGGGATGGAATGCAGATTCCGCACTGGTATAACGAAGAAGATGGGGAGGATATTGAGATTTGATAACCTATCATGCCACCCGCGAATAAATCTAAAATGGATCGATTTGTATAATTAGTGTTGCGAATCTTGGACCTGGAACAGCGTAATTACTGCTCTACTCCGCTGACTAGCCGCTTGGACCTAGGAGGGTTGACCATGAGTTGCGACACTCATCCCGTAGACTGAGAAGTGGAAATTGTCGTTCATTTGCTCTGGTATATATAGAACCCCTATGTAGCTAATATACAGAAAAACAAGCGTGTTGGTACAAAAGAGCATTAGCAACTCCCAATGCCAGTACAAGTCTATATATAAAATCAATAGATCATTCATGCAAGTCCCCAATTCCCCCCTCTAGATGTCTTCATCGATATTTCCAATGATAGGCTTGCGCTTGAGGGTCTCCTCGTCCTCGCCGTAGCCATACTTGATCCACATGCGTTTCCAGAACGGCACAGGCGCGGGACGTTCCTCGCCGAGGATGTACTCACTACCCTGGCCAATCCGCCGCGACCGCTCCTCCTCGTCATAGGAGAGCACGTAACGCTGCATGCGGGACGCAATGCGCGGGTCGAGCACGACCTCGTTCACCCACACGCGTTCCTTCTCCGGATCTGCCTCATCCTTCTTGTGCACCACCTTGTGCCACTCGCGCTCCTCCTCCTCGAGAACGCTCTGCTGCTCGTAGTTGCCAGACGACAGCCCATCAGCGGAGGACACCGGGGACGGGCCCGCATCGAAGCCACCGCCAACAGCGAGTTCCGAGTCCGCGGTCGATGAGCCGTCGGCATACGGGCGGGCCTGCGACGCGAGAACAATGCCAGCGACCTCACGACCTACGCGGTCAGCAAGCACGCGCTGGTTGAGGTAGCGGTACATCCGGATGGGGGTGTTCAGGAAGCCCAGGATGTGCGGGAAGGGCACAGGCACGGAGCCGTCGAGCGACGACGGGAGCGACGGCGGCAAGCCGCGCGAGGAGTACTCGGCCGGGGTGATGTATGCGGGGGTCGGTCCGGCCGGTTTGGCGGGTTTCTCGTCCTTCTTTTCGTCCGTTGCGTCGGTCTTCTTCTCTGGGGTTTCTTCCGTGGCGGGGGCGCCGTCGGGGGAGGTGGTGCTGGGTGTCTCGGGGGTGAGCTCTTCCACAGGCGCGGCGGGCGGTTGCGGGGCATCTAGCGGGCCCAGCCAGCCTTCGTGAAGACCGCGGATGTATTCCTTCCAGGTGTGACGGCCGATGACCAGGTCGCCCTTGGGGCCCGGCTCCTCGGTGACGCCGATTCTGCTTCGCGCGTCGGCGATGACGTCCTCGGTGGTCGGAGTCTCATCCGCGGCGGTGCTGGGCTCGCCGGCGTGCCGGCGTAGCTTGCGAGTGCGTTCGGCCAGAGCGGCACGGATGTCACCCTGTCGCCGGCCCTCGACGACCTGGTAGTCAAGGGCGGCGGCGACGAGGATCGGCTTCACGTACTCCTTGAAGTGGTCGCGGGCGACGCGGAGGCCGTCACCCGGGGGTGCGGCCAGGTAGACGGTCACCTTCCGGCGGGTCTGTTCGACGGGGAGGGTGTCTCTGGAGAGGTGGGCGACTAGATCGCACCACTTTTGTTGCGCGTGTCGCTTCTCTCTGCGGTCGTAGACCAGGGCGGCGGTGAAGGAGCCGGTGATGGTGAGGAAGATCATCCAATTGCGGGAGGGGAGTCTCAAGCGGAAGTTGGGCATGCCTGGATGGGGTGTTAGGGGTCTGTAACCTGGTTTGGATCGTAGGACATGGGCATGTACCGAGCATTCGCCATACCGGGTTGGGTGGCTTTGTCGTGGGGTTGGCCTGGGCAGCTGGCCCGGCGGAATTTGAGGATTCCGCCATGGTCGAGAAGAGAGAGAGACACGGGAGAGTCTATGAAGGATATAGAGTGAAGTTGGTGTCGGGGTCTGCGATAAGGTCGATAAAAAAGTTCGGGATGGCGGAGCTGCAGGTTTCTCCGCGCCGGCCGCAGCCGATGCCGGTCACGGTGCATACAGTGTACTTCGGTGACTACCATACCACCTGGACAGGGAGATGGCATTGTTGAGCTATTGAAATCCGTGGTTACACGTAATACTGTCTCCCAAACAATCTGGTCCACGACATGTAGACCGACTCAATCATACCTAGTCTGTCGACCGGATCTTGTTTACCGCAGGGATAGAGCCAGTCCCCCTGCACCTTCGCCTCAATTCCTCTTATATCTTGGACAAGACCCTCTCGTGCAGTAGTTTGTTGGTCTCCCAGCGACAATGCTGCTACTTGGTGCGGTTCGGACGCGTCTGACCCGTGTAGCCACAATGTCGATGCTACAGAGGCAAGCCAGGCACTCCTATTCCACAAAACGCCCATCATCGAATCGCATGAGACACATTGCAGTTGCCAGTCTAGTCATTACGCAGGGACTCTGGTGGTTTATGACCACTCGCGATGACAATGTGCCTCGTCTTGAGAGTTCAACGGAACAATTGGTCGTCGAGTCCAGTCCCTCACCAGATCTCGTGACGCAGATCATTTCGCAGGGATCCTATACTTTCCCGGTCAGGAATGTCGCCGGCGTCAATCGTTATGATGGCGCTCAATTGGCCTCCAATGGGCCCTGCGAGGACCGATTCACCCACGGGAAACTTGCTTCACTAGGGGACAAGGAAGCCCCATGGATGGCCTGGGCGGTTTTCGACGGACATGCAGGATGGCAGACGGCAGCCCTGCTGGAAAAGCAGCTTGTGCCGTATGTACGACGCAGCCTATCCCGAATCAAGCCACCGTTAACCGCCGGATCTGTCCCGGATAAGCTGGTCCAACAGGCCGTCACGGAAGCGTTTGTGAGCCTCGACGCCTCTATTATTGAAACAGCGTCGGTCACCTCGCAAAGCAACGAATCACTACCGGAGAAGGTGGCTAAACTCATTCCCGCATATTCTGGTTCCTGCGCTTTACTATCACTGTACGACCCTACCAGCTGCACTCTGCACGTCGCGTGTACGGGTGATTCCCGGGCGGTTTTGGGACAAAAGCGGCCCGACGGCACATGGGAGGCGATTCCCTTGTCAGTAGATCAGACGGGAAGCAATGAAGACGAGATCGCGCGTCTCCAGGAGGAGCACCCGGGGGAGGAAAACCTCGTGAAGGACGGGTGAGTCCTCGGGATGATGGTTTCACGCGCGTTTGGGGATAGTCGCTGGAAGTGGCCTTTGGAATTCCAGCGGGAGATGAAGCAGAGGTTTTACGGCCCAGCGCCACTGACGCCCCGGTACGATGTTCGTACGCCGCCCTATCTGACCGCGGAGCCGGTGGTGACGAGTACCAAAATCGACCCTCGCACGCCGTCGGTTTTAGTCATGGCTACGGATGGTATGTGGGATACGCTCTCCAGTCAACAGGCGATCGACCTCGTGGGAAAATGGCTGCAGGTCCAAGCGACGGGGGAGACCGTAGGCCCTCGGGAGGCAACATACGAACCGTTCGACTTTGGTCACTTCTGGAACGGAATGGACTGGCGGTTTACCGAGGAGAGGACGACGGTCCAAGATGATAACGCGGCGGTGCATTTGGTGCGAAATTCCCTTGGAGGGAATCATCGCGAGTTGGTTGCGGGACGACTTGCATTTAGCGCACCATTTTCGCGGAATGTGAGGGATGATATCACAGTGCAGGTGGTGTTCTTCAACACTTCCGGAATAGAACGATAGATAAAGGAATTGGAATGTAGGAGGGGAGTCAACACGAGTCAATAGACTGGGTGGGATGGAGTCGTCGGAGTAATGTAAGGGGTGCACGAGAGGTGTCAACGGGAAGCCGTACGAACGATCCAGACTCTGAATAGACTGCCTCAGGTACCAGGGGATCTCTCCCCTCTTCCTCTTCCTCGAGACTTCTTCTCTTCCTTCTCCCTCCTCTCTCTCTCTTCCCCCCAGTCTCTCTCGTCCTTGGGCTGTTTAAATCTCCCCGAGAGTCGTACAATCTTCCGTACGACTAGACTGATTTGCTTTCCCCCCCTTCTCCGTCTCCTGAGAGCCACCGCCTCTTGAGAATCCACCCCCCGCCCCCTTGGAAGTTTCACCTCTGGCTTCTCTCCCTCCGACGATTCTTCCCCCTCCTCGTTTCAATCATCTTTCTCTCCCAGTCTTCTCCTCTGCTGAATCGCGAGGATAGCTGGTCGTCATGGATCCCAACAACAATCGTCTTCATCTGAACTTCGGGTACAACGAACGTGCCTTCAGTCCCGCCGCCAACAATCGCGCATACCCGACCACTCCCTCCGCGTTTCCCCAACCGATCTACCAAAACCAGGGCCCTCAGGACTACGTGGACGCTCAAAATGGGGCGTACAGTCAGGGGTACTTCATGGCAAATCCCTATCCCCCCCAGGCTGCCTATGTACAGCAGCACTATGGCCAGCCTAATTTGCAGTCCCCCCCTCCGGCTTATCAGTCGCGCATGGCCTACAACGATGGCACCAACGGTCTGATCCAACAGTTCTCCAACCAGGACTTGAATTCTACGCGTACTGGTTTCTTCGGTCGGTCTGGCTCTCCCGCTCAGCGTCCTCGTACCGCCGGTTCGCCTGCCCCCGGCCAACCCCAACCGGGTCATCTGGCCCCTCCTATGCCGCGCAGTCCGCGACCCCCTTCCGAAAACGAAGAGCTGCAGCGCCTCCCCGAGCGGTTCTCTGAGAACATTCACAAGCGTGGTAAAGCTGCGAAGGAGCTAGTCAATGTCTTCTTCCATGAGAATATCGAACGTGCCCGGGACCGTAACATGCGGTAAGTTTGTATTCGACACTCGCACTGCGGGACGTATTGGCTGACAGTACTTTCTCCAGCTCTGCGGAGCTTGACAAAATGATCCGAGAACCCTCCATCCCCAAGGAGAAGAAGCGCCAGGAGGGTGAGGTGGTTGCGAAGAAAGAATCCAACTTCCTTCGGTTCCTCCGGACGAAGGAGACCCCGCAAAATTTCCAGACCATCAAGGTGATCGGCAAGGGCGCTTTTGGTGAAGTGAAGCTTGTGCAGAGGAAGACCGATGGCAAGATTTACGCACTCAAGTCGTTGATCAAGACCGAGATGTTCAAGAAGGATCAGCTGGCCCACGTTCGCGCTGAGCGTGATATCCTCGCCGACTCTAAGGACAACCCGTGGCTCGTCAAGCTCCACGCGTCCTTCCAGGATACCGCGTATCTCTACCTTCTCATGGAGTTCTTGCCCGGTGGTGATCTGATGACGATGTTGATTAAGTACGAAATTTTCTCTGAGGATATCACTCGGTTCTACATGGCAGAGATTGTCATGGCAATTGAAGCTGTCCACAAGCTTGGATTCCTCCATCGGTAAGCATCAAGCTCACTTAGACAAAGTCTTCCATACTAACTGGATACTAGTGATATCAAGCCCGACAACATCCTTCTGGACCGCGGCGGTCACGTCAAACTGACCGATTTCGGTCTCTCCACGGGTGGCAAGAAGACGCATGACAACTCCTATTATCAGAACCTCCTGAAAAACTCCACCTCCAAGGACAAGAACCGCAACTCCGGATACTTCAACGATGCCATCAATTTGACGGTTTCCAACCGTGGGCAGATCAACACGTGGAGAAAGTCTCGTCGTGCCATGGCATACTCGACCGTCGGTACACCCGATTACATTGCCCCCGAGATCTTCAACGGACAGGGTTACACCTACCTCTGCGATTGGTGGTCGGTCGGCGCCATCATGTTTGAGTGTCTGGTCGGCTGGCCCCCCTTCTGCGCGGAGGACACCACCGACACCTACCGGAAGATTGTCAACTGGCGCGAGTGCCTGTATTTCCCTGAGGAGCTTACGTTGTCTCGCGATTCCGAATCTCTGATTAGAAAGTATGAACCTCGAGTATCATCGATTGCGATCCAAACTGACAAGACTCCTTAGTTTCCTGTGCGACGCCGAACACCGTATCGGCAGCGATGGCGGCCAATTTGGAGGCGCGTCCCAGATCAAGAACCACCCCTTCTTCCGTGGTGTTGTTTGGGAACAGCTTCGCAGCATCCGTGCTCCCTTCGAGCCTCGACTCAGCTCCAACATTGATGTCTCCTACTTCCCCATTGACGAAATTCCCCAGGAAGACACTAGCGCTATTCATCGGGCTCAGGCTCGTGCCATGCCCGACGAACAGGAGGCTGAGATGAGTCTGCCGTTCATCGGGTACACGTACAAAGCTTTCAACGCATTCCAAGGAAACTAGAGATTGGGCCCGATTACTGATCATCGCTCCGTGACTGTCTCAGGAGGCCTGATACCAGGCAGGCTTGCGTTGAGGGCTTTCCTCCGACTCATCGGTGCCTTGATCCTGAGTATTCTTGTTCATCTTTTTCTCATTCCGCATATAGCGCCTTTGTCTTCTACTGTTTATTCCATAACGACCTGAGCATATTCATTTTGTTGGGCATGTCGCAAGACGACCTCTGCTACTTTACTCTTTGTGTCTAGCATTGCAGAACTGGATCCAAGTGCATTGTTGACTGGAATTTCAGACTACGATACACCGCATATGCAACTATATTGGCAAGCTAGAACGTTTAGCTATGATAGTAAAATGCATAATGCAGCAATAAATCAACGCATCTCGCCAATGTCTCGACGCTTCTCATAGTATTTGTTGTCCAGGATTCATGTTTCGTAGTCTCGATCGAAACTTGTGATGAATGATAGCGAAGGTGATATCAATATTATTCACATAAGTCTGAAAATAAACCTCGGAACGCCATATACCCCCAGTTCAGTGTAAACGGTCCACGCATCAGATTTTGAACCCCCAAAAACCACCCTAAGCATTCGACGCCATGGGCGCCAAACCCGGCACACCGCTGAATCTCTCCTCACGTTCCGTCTTGAACATAATCTGAACCCAAAACTCCTTGCTATCCTCATCGAACCACGTCCAATAACGGCCCTCCCGGCGGTCGATCTCCCTCGCCTGCAGCTTAAACCCACACGTCTGGTACGGCTCGGCCGCAACGACCAGGTACTGGAAGTTCTTATCGGGCGGGTCCTCGACCTTCTGCTCGAACGCAGACATGAACCGCACACGCGGCTGCACACCGGGGGTGATCTCCTGGTACTGCAGCTGGAAGAGCAGGCCGAGCTGGCGCGTCAAGGGGTCGCGGATCTTGGTGATCTTGTATCCGGGGCGGCCGATCTTGATGGTCTGCTTCTTGACCTGCACGCCCATGGCGCCGGGCAGCGTCGACGGGTCCTGGTTCTTGCCCTCGCGCTGTTCGCGGGCTGCGCGCCGCGCAAGGTTCGTCTGGTGCTTGCGGCCCTGCGTGTGCGCCAGGTACGACCCGTCGTTCTGGTGCACTGTCAGACACAGCCGGCACTCGAAACTGCCGACATGGTTCTTGAAGAAGTACGGGTCCTTGTCGAGATCGATCGTCTCCAGCGCCAGCTTGCGAAGCCGCTCGCGCCGGTCGGCGTTCGTCGCCGACTGCGATGCGACTCCGCCGCCACCGAATTTCGAGCCTGCTCGGTTCTGCTAGGCATTAGCTTTCTGTATAGAGAGGAAAATGTGAAGGCCTGGGAGGATGGTGCTTGGCCTACTCACCTGGAAGTCCATCGTGGGAACCCCTGCGTCTGATCGTAGGTGCTGTGCGTGCGGACAATGTCACGATAAGCTTCCTCTCTGGAGGAAATTCGACGGTATCGGGATTATGTAAGCCATGCGGATGGATGCCTGAGGTACGCTTTATTGTAGACCGGGACGAATTAGGGAACGACTCAACATCCTTCCACCGCTTGTGCGATCTTGAACGGGGCCGGATTGGGAGTTCCAATCATGGCGGTGTCTACAGCTTTTGTGAATCAGCGCAGGTCGTATAGTGGCGATCTATGCACTGTCCGCTACGTGGGAAAGGTGGAGGGCACCACCGGCGAATGGCTGGGTGTTGAATGGGACGATCCAGCGAGGGGAAAGCACTCCGGACAACACCAGGGAGTGACTTATTTTGCTTGTAATGTGGAGTTCTCTGTCTATATCTGCGCTTACTGATGCAGGTTATAGGCAAGAACAAGCACTCGACAGCTGGATCGTTTGTGCGGCCGTCCCGGGCTCCAGACGCTCAGCGCGGGTTCCTGGAGGCGCTGCGGGAGAAGTACGCTTCGGAGTTTGAGGAAGTGTTAGCTCGTCAGCGACTGAGCGGCGATGTCCCAGTCGACGCCCAGCAGAAACCGATCGAAATCAGCGGCAAGGTCGTTGAGGAAGTCGGCTTTGATAAGATCCGGAAGCAACTTGCCGAGCTTCAAGAGCTGAAGATCGTGCTCCTTGATGGGCTGCGCGTGGCCGGTGTGCTTGCTCAAGAGGGTGACCCTGAGCGGCATGAGGCTGCCCTCCGCGAAATCGAACAGACGTGCCCCAAGATCGTGGAACTTGATCTCAGTCGGAACTTGCTCAATCGCTGGGACGAGGTTTCTTGTATTTGTGGGAGACTGAAACGACTGCGGAAGCTGAAACTGAAGTAGGTGTTGAAGCTCCATTGTTATATACGGAAGACTGACGATTTGGTAGCGGCAATCGCTTCAGTCCCGTTGAGGAGGGCTTGACATTCGAGGGGATAACGGAACTCCAGTTGGATGACACGCTTCTTTCTTGGGACGAGGTAACTAGATTTTGCGTTTGCGTTTACTCGTAATAACCTTTGTGCAGATATCGTCCTTGAGTTATCAATTCCCATCGCTTGCTACCCTGTCGGCCTCGGCGAATCAATTCGCAGCCCTTACAACCCCCATAGCGGGCACAATCACTACACTGAGCCTAGAGCATAATAGCGTCACCTCTCTATCTTCAGTCCAGATATTAACATCACTGGAAAACCTCGAGCATGTATCTCTGCGAGGGAACAACATCGGCAAAGTCTACGATCCAAGTGTCACGGAGAAAACGCTCCGTTTCTCCCCAAGCCTGAAATCGATTGATCTCTCTCGCAACAGCATCAATACATGGGAATTCGTAAATCAACTCTCAGATGTGATTCCTAACCTACACTCACTCCGCATCTCGGGAAATCCGCTCTTCAACCATCCCGTGGGCTCATCGATTGTCACGGGGATGCCCGAAAAGCCCATGACCGTGGACGAAGCATACATGCTGACCCTCTCTCGACTGGCCTCCTTGCAGGTCCTCAATTATAGCAAGATAACGCCCAAGGACCGCACCAACGGCGAGCTTTACTACCTCTCGCTCATTGGCAAGGAGCTATCTGCGTCGCCCGAAAGCGCAGAGTGGGACATCCTCGCGACGCACCCACGCTACCGGGCCCTCTGCGAGATCCACGGACCCCCGGTCATCAGCAGGGTCTCGATGACAACAGGTCCAGGTGCGTCTGTAAATCCACGGTCTGTTGCCGCCCGGCTTGTCAAGATGGCCTTTTGCTTGCGCTCCGCAGCGGATGGGGCAGAAATGGTGAAGGTAAAGGAGATTCCACGTTCGTTTGATACGTATCAGGTCAAGGCTATTGTGGCGCGTCTCTTTGGGCTGGCGCCATTCTCGTTCAGGCTTATTTGGGAGACTGATGAGTTGGATCCTGTCAGTCGGGAGAATATTGAGGCAGACGAGGGTTGGGATAGTGAAGATGATGGTCGAACGCTGGGTACTACAGATGCTGATCGTGGGCTGGTGCGAAGGGAGGTCGAGCTTGTCGATACGACGAAGGATATTGGGTTCTGGTTTCAAGCTGACCTGATTGAAGCTAGGGTTAGAGTAGAGAATGCGCCTCTTTGATCGAATATAGTAATAGCATGAGACGACAATATACTTCTAGCTACCTGAGATCTCGCTTGAGCGATTGGCCGGCGTGTAACAGCAGGTCATATTGCAGTCATAGCCGGAACTCGAATATGACTGACAAGTGGTCTCTATCCTGATGAAACTACATGACTCACTGAATCTCCGGGATTGCTAGCCATAAGACTGCTGATGTGGGACTACAACGCGGTGGCCCGCTGGCATATTGGAGGGAAACCAGCACAGACTGTTCTGGCTAAATGCCCTGGAAGCCCAGTCTTGTTTCGACGGAGTAATTCATTACGAGGCAAGCACTCCTCGCCGTGGTGACCGTCGGGTACACCGATATAAATGGACCTGGCTACATGGACATTAATTTCCGGATCACCCATTCAGGACAGTGAGTTGTGCTTGAAAGCCTAGTGTCTTAGCGAACAGCCAATACCTACATACCTACCTAGTTAGGTATTTGGGGCCATTTGTCGATCAGCATTGTGGTGGACGGCGTTTTCCGTGTATACAAGACAATCTATCCTTTGGTCCCTTTTTACAACTACCAGCATATCTTATTTGTTGCTCTGTGATGACAGTTCACAAAGAGATTTGCCTAAGTATAACAGCAGTAGGATAAAGCCAGAATTGTTCTCATGCCCATTACAATTGCGTTAATGAACTCAGACAAGCATTTTCAATGTGTGTAAAATAGTATTGCTTGGTCCTCTGGGCATGGCTTTTTTGCGAGGCTGTATTGAGGCTGAACAATTAACGAAAATGATCTGCTGCCGACGCGGCGCGTTTGGACCCTGGAAAACTATTGAGATCAACAGGGCCGTCCCTTGGCATAGCGTCAAACACAGTAAAGTACTGAGGCTAAAATCCCGGACCATTCTCATTGGGGCCATCGTATATTGGTTTTCAGAAGTATACCTATGTAGAAGTAGGGATAGGTATAAATACATGATCACGTGGTGTCTTGCTAAGAAATGCGAATTCATTCAACCAATCTGTTCATTCATTCATTCCTCACTCTGTCACTCGATTGATACAAATAACTACAGCCGGCTCCATTCATTTGTTAGACAACACGATGTGCTACGAGTGGGTGGAGAGGTAAGATGGTGCACACTTCATAGTGAACTTGGTGATGGAATGCTGACAGGCGCAGGACTACCTACTGACATTGATCGACAACTATATCGGCACTTTGAGCTATGACCCAATAATGGGCGAGTTCCCCTACAGTATGGACGATTAAGATGGGGGAAGTACCTCTAGATGGTTCTAGCAGACCGCAGACGTATTCTATTGCCCGTCGTGAGCTCCGAGTACTTCTATTCTTTCACTTTCGTCCATTCATTTAGACTTCACCATTTTAATATGAATTTGAAAAGGAGAAAACATGTAAACGGGAGGTGTGTAACTTGGATATTTGTCCACCTCTGTCAGACTTAGTAGATAGTACTGCACACAGAAGGTTTGTCCAACCACCACGAATTCTCCAACCGATATACCACAAAATGTATAATAACTCGGGAATTAATTACACCTTAGTTAAGGCGAAGATAACCATGGAAACGATGAGGGCGAGGAGGCCTGCTCAATGAGTGATGCCACAGATCCCTGATAGTAGGGCGGTAAACTGACAGCCACCGATTCTGCCTAAGTAAACCTCTCTAGGAAGGCGGTATTATACATCCTGAAGAAGACTAGGGGACGTTGGCCAAAATCACTGCCAAAGGGAATGAGATCATTCGCAATTACCAAATTTCATGATACTCGTTGGTTCTGCCGCACGTTCCCCTAACAGCGGTGATGCTTTGACGTGTTTCTCTCACTTGACTTGCCAGGATAATACGTAATCCTGATCAGCGTCTTATCGCTACCCGCTCCGGAGTAACATAGACGATACCAACCTGAACACACTCATACCCCAGACATTCACAACACCGAAATGGCAGAATACTGGAAATCAGCTGTAAGCCTTCGTCCAGATGTCTCTTTAATTCCACACTGACAATCGCAGCCTCGACACTGGTGCAAGCAATGCAAGGTATTCATCCGCGACACGGCCTTCGAAAAAGCCCAACATGAAGCCACGGCGAAACACCAAGGAAATCTCAAGCGCTTCCTGCGCGACATCCACCGCGACAATGAGCGCCAACAACGGGAGACGCAGAAAGCCAAAAGCGAAGTCGAGCGCCTAAGACAAACGGTCAGCGGGGGCGGATCGGGAGCACTGAGGAGCGGCGACGCAGCGGGGTCATGGAAACGAGCGCCTGCCGTGAGCCAACCCACGGAACGACCGGTATCTCTGGAAGAACGAAAGAAGCAGATGGCGCAGCTGGCGGATATGGGGATCGCGATTCCAGAGGAGTTCCGCAGGGATATGGCGCTGACGGGCGAGTGGCAGACGGTTTCAGAACGGGTTATTCGTCCGGCTGATGAGGAGAGCTCGGGGCAACCGGAGTCGTCTCTCGGAGTGCGGAAGCGCAAGCATGAGCCTGATGTCGATGAGGAAGAGGAGGAGGCGAGGCGCGAAGCGGAGAGGTTCGTTAGTAAGGGCTGGGGATCGCGCACTAAGGCGTACCCTGGCGCTGGGGATGATGCGGATCTTGATGCGTTGCTCTCGTCTACGACGGAGCTCAAGAAGCCAAAGGCACCTGCTGCGACTGCGGATGCCTCGGCCGAAGAGGACAAGAATGAGACGACATCTGGAGAGTCGGATAAGCTACAAGCTGCTCAGGAGAAGCCCTCTGATGCCTCTGGATCTGCTCCGGTGGCGAAGGCCGAGCTAGAGGACGCTGGGGTTGGTGTTGTGTTCAAAAAGCGCAAGCCCAAGGCCATGAGGAAATAAGGTTGCTTTGGATTGCAACGGCCCTTATGTTTATCAACCATCCTATCGCGAGGCAGTACTTTCGTCAAGAGTATCACCCGTTTGAGCCTCGCTGCCGGATTACTGTGCACTCCGACTATCTCTCACAGTGTCTGGGCGAAGAACGCCAGCAAGATCTCGTATCGGTGTGCTTCTTGTTCCGTGCTGAGGTAGGCACATTATTGTGGTCTCTTGTCCAGTTATTGACTGGGCATCAAATCAACTATGCTTCCGCTCTTGGGTGGGTGTACCCATGTCTTCATGGGTAGAGACAGTCCACTGGCTACTACATGGGCCCAAGGATAGAGAGAACACCATAATATTGGAGATAAAACGGCTCTCTACCCTATGAATCATGTATACTAAGATACCTGAACGAACTGCTGATGTTGAAGTTGATCAATCGATAGTATACAACGGCTGTATAGAAAGCCATTAGCTAATCAGAACTCCCTGTCTTGCACTTACTTTACTGCGGCCTTCAGGAAATGAACATAGCAGTGCAGAACATAAAACAAAATAAAACCGTCAAATAACTGATACAAACGAAATTAGCCTTATCCCGAGTAATTCTACACTCATAGCAAGGAGAAAGGTGCTAGGGGAATTCTTGCCACTGCCCCGTGAATTTTTTTCCCTTCCCATCTTTTTCCCCTTCCAGTCCGTGGTGGCCCCAAAAGTTCTCCTCCGCCAAGTTCTCCTCCAGCGCGCATCGAAACATCCTCGATCCTCCCCCTCCGCCTCCCCTCCATCCACCCTTCCGCTCCAAATGCCGAGATTCTCTAGTCGCTGCGTGATTGTTTTGGTGGTATAGGATCTCGGCCCTCTTTTTTGAGCTTCGTTTCCCCCGGTCCATGCAAGGTAAGTAACAAGCGCCTGCTTTGCTCGTTCCCAGCCTGTTTCTTCTCTCCCCCGGTCCACGCCTCTTTCCCCCTTTTTCCTCCATCGAGATCCGTCCGGACTTTCACCGAGCATCCCGACTACCTGCCTCCGGGTCGGTCGATTTCGTTCTGGTTGATACTTGTTTGATGCCGACACTGGGAGTTGCGCTGTGTTTTGCGCGACGGCTGCTCCGTCCGCGGGATCGGGGGATCGCAATGATTGCGTTCAGTCGTCTGGAAGCTCCCACACGTACTCCTCGTGTGTGTCTGGATGTTAAGAAGTGTGGCTCGAGAGGTCAGGGAGGTTGAGTCGCCCGGGCTTACTGATGGGCTGCGCGCCTACAACGTCTTGGACAATGCGCCGACCAGCCTTCGAGCTGCGGCTCTTTCCCGCCCGTGCGCGACTCGACCCTTGGAGCATCGATCTCGCTGTTGACGTTTCCCTATATAACGTCGCCGTGTTCCTGTGCATCCAGAGAACTTGTCATTCAGACTAGAAGGTCCTTTTGATTAAAACCAGCCGCTGACACTCGGTCTTCTAGACAACAGGTGAAAAAGTCCTGCATGACCCTCGACCCCAATTTTTCGGTTTATACCTTCTACGACAGAGTGATAACCCGCTCCCTTAATGAGTGATCACCTTTGCGACGGTCGATCGAACATTCGGAACGTTTCTCGGCCTTCGATTTCGTGACGATAGCACCAGGGAAAATTCTACGATTGAGATGGCAGACACAGCAACGCCCACCAACGCACCAGAGGAGCCGCCGAGGCAGGCTGGAGAGTCTCAGGATACACCTGCGTCTGATGCGCCTACAAATCCTGGGCCTACAAGTGATGTGCCCACGAGCAATGCGCCTGCGAACGAGACCCCGGTGAATGAGGCGCCCCCGACTAACCCACCTCCCACAGAGAACAACCACACTCTGGACAACTTCGAGTCGACTCTTCCGCCCATCGATAAATCTTTGCCGGCAGTGGACTCTTCCCTACCCAGCTTGGATACTTCACTACCTCCAATGGACCCGTCAATCCCGTCTCTGCCGTCCATCGACACCTCCTTACCGCCATTGGATACCACGCTGCCCGCAATGGACGCTTCGGAGACGCAGAATTTCACTTTCTCCGACGCGAATGGGAACGAGCATGATCACTTTGGTTCGTTTGATGCGGAGCTGGGTGGCGGGAGTCACGATCACTCGGGGATCCCTACGCTTGAAGGTTCCCATGAGCCTACGTCGAATGGGATCCATAGCCAGCCGCACCTTCAGCAGCAGTCGCAGCCACAGCATTCCCCAACGCCACAACAGCCAAGCTACCAGCAGCAGAACTTCTCCCAGCAGCAACAACCGCACCAATCCGCGCACCCTCCAAATCAGTATGCGCCGCAACAAGGACAGCCACCACAGCAAGGCCAATCATCGGGGCAGGTACAGCAGCCGCAACAGTATCAGCAACACAGCCCGGACATGTATCAGAACCACCAGGCCCCATCCTCCATGGGTGCTCCGAATCAGAGTCAACCGTCCCACATCCCCCAAGCACCGATTGGGTCACCCATGCCCGCGATGTCCACGGTGAGCCAGTATATGACTGGCTACCCTAGCAACGTGTCGCAGATGGGTATGAACACCAATGCGCAGATGCGGTATCAACTTCCCGGAGACCCTAACAAGATGCTCTCGGGCGGGCGACATAAGAAAGAGGTCAAGCGACGGACGAAGACAGGATGTTTGACATGCCGAAAACGAAGAATCAAGGTACGTCACATACAGTAAGAAAGGAAAACCGAGGCAAAAACCCCGGGAGGGTTTGGGTGGATGGATGAAGTTGGGTAAGGCGGAGAGCGAGCCTGCATGGTCGGTCCAGGCGAGTCGCTTCGCTTGCGCGCGCGTTCAGCCCACCTGCCCGCCCGCCGCTGCAGAAACCCCGCCATCCGCGCTGTCGCTTGTTTCCCACCCAACAAACCCTCTTTACCGAAGTTTTCTTTCTCTTTTCTTCTTCATTTTTTTTTATTGATTCTATTCTCCTTTCACCCCTCGCTGACTGTCCTAGTGTGATGAGGGCCATCCTGTGTGTCGAAACTGTGTCAAAAGCAAACGTGAATGTTTAGGTTACGATCCAGTTTTTAAACAACAACCGACACCTTCTGCGATACAACCTGCGCCCAACCCTCATCCCTCGCTGGTGGTGAACCCTCAGGATCCTGCAGCTTCCACCCCACCTACTACCACTTCCTCCTACCCCGCCGCGCCGCCGGGCTACGTTCCTGCGGTTTCCCAACCCTTCGCTCCGTCGGAGTCGCCGAGTACGTCGACCGACCAATATAACTACGGTGCGTCCATTGACCCGTCACTGGACGGGACTCAGCAGTCGAACATGGCCAGTGTTCAGAGCGCTGCAGAAGCTTTGCAACCGACCATAAACCCGGCCTCAACCACGTCTGCACCGGCGGATTCTACAAGTTTCAAAGGTACGGCTCCTGTCATGCAATTGGATTGCTCCCCGGCTTATACATGTCCATAGTGAAACAAGTTCAGATCAGTGACCTCCTCGCCCTGAGGGGTATCCCTCCGCCGCCCCCTCACCCGATTACCGCCATTCCTCCCAACCGCCTGGAGGAAATCAAAGCTGTATTCCTTGCGACGTATGCTCCCGCCATTGACAAGTTTTTCGAGACTCGATGGTTTTCGGAGAAGGCCCTGTCCCATCTACTGGCCAATGCCCAGCTGATGGCCGAATATTCTGCGTTGATTGATGCCTTTGAACAAAACCTCAACGATCCCAATGTTCTGGCGCGGTTAGAAAGTTTCGAAGCTTCCGTTGTGTGGAGCTCGATGACGCTGTGTCGTCATGTCATGAATGTATCGGGTGGAAACCCGGAGTACGACCTTTTGGCGTCCTCAAAACGGCTGGATGTGATTGAGGCTATGATCACCGGAGAACACCTAGAGTCCAACCCATTGGCGCAGTTCCCACCCCGCGAGCCAGCTGCAACCCCCCCGTCCCTCTCCGACCAGTTGACGCAGAGATCCCTCGATTTCTGGAGTTGCGTCGGCCATTTCCTGACGCTCCACGATAACGAGGCCAGTTCTGCGAAAGAAATTGATGATACGCTGGCCCGGTGCCGCACGCTATTGGATACGTTCGAAAACCGCGATGTCATCTACTCCGTCGCCATTGCGCGCCACCTTGGGCAGCGTTGGGCAGACTTCCCGCGCAGTTTCCCCCAACCGATCACCACGAATGAGAAAGATGCCGGGGCGAAGCTCTACGTAGCACAGAAGTTCCTCGAGCAAGAGGCCGGCGGGAAGGGCACCACGCAAGTGATCAAACGCCTATGTGGGATGGTCGTGCGATCCTGGATTGTCTCACGGGAGTAAACCCGGCCGGGGCTTGGTTCAACCGCATTTGCGAATGATGTCTCTGAGACGCACATTGGGTTCTTTTATTTCTATTGTCTGACGATGTTTAACTAGACTTATCTTCTGTCCCCCTTTGTTTGTGTGGGTTCTGGCTTTTACGGAAACATTTATCGGTCTTCTCTTTGCTTGCTGCTCTCGGGAAGATCATGGCATAGGAGTTGTCGATTCGATTCACTTGTCTGCACCTGGGCATGGCAGCGCGGTGGCGTTTGGCTGCTTACCATTGAAGGATGGTATTCTTATATTTACACGGTTTCATGAAGCCAGTTAACATGAAAATACAACTCAAATACCTAGCTTTGACATGAGATGCATTCGGTAGTACTCTGTTATATTACCATTCTTGATTAAGTCTAGTCAGGTATGCATTCAAAGACAGGTAGAGCGGTGATCTTCTATAGGCATCATATACACATTGCAATAAATCCAGCATAAACCACTTCCTCCTTACAGATCCGCCTGTTCCGGCACAGGGCTCTTCAGCTTGCCGGTTTCTAATGCGGAACGTACATTGCCGATAGCCCATTCCTCCATGGCGGTTTGAGTCTGCAGACCTGAATTAGCCAACGCCCCCGCAGCTGCGGTGAAACCAACGGCGGATAGCTTACCTCAACGGTCCAGGTGCCCATGTGCGGCACCAGGAGCACGTTCGGATTGCGCACCAGCCCGGGGTGAATCTTGGGCTCTTCCTCGAAGACATCCAGACCGGCAGAGTAGACCTTGCCGGAGTCGAGGGCCTTGACGAGGGCGTCCTCGTCCATGACGGCGCCACGGGCGGTGTTGACGACGACGACGCCGTCTTTCATCTTGGCGAATTCCGCCGTGCTGATGATGTGCCGGGTGTTTTTCTACGCCCGCATGCGTTAGCTTCCCCCTACACATCAATCGAGCAAAAAGAATAGGAAAAAAAAAAAAAAAAAGGCAACATACGTTCAAGGGCAAGTTCAGACTCAACACATCGCTCCTCGCCAGCAACTCGTCAAACGAGACATACTCGGCGCCCCCAGACAGCTCGGCCGTCAGCGCCCGCCGGTTGTGATAGATGACGCGCATGCCGAACGCCTCCGCCTTCTTCTTCAGATTGCGCCCGATGCCACCCATGCCCAGGATCCCGAGAACCTTGCCCTCCGGGTCGTGGCCGAGGACGGGGGCGGGCTGGCCGCGCCACTTGCCCTCGCGCAGGGCCTGCATGCCGGTGTTGAAGTTGCGCAGCGCCCCGATGATCAGGAACATGTTGACGTCGGCGGTGGCGTCGTCGACAGCCGTGGGGACGTTGGAAACACGGAGGGGCGGGCTGCGCGCCGTGCAGGCGTGCACGTCGACCTGGTCGTAGCCGGCGCCTGCGGGGAGAAGATTGGGTTAGTATGGTATGGATGGTTGCGGTTGCAGTGGTGGGCGCGTACCGCAATGGCCCAGGTAGAGCAGACTGCTAGGCAGCGCATTGACGAGCTCCTCGTCGAACAGGCCGGTGATGGTGACCGAGTCGAAGGTGCGGTAGGCGGCGACCACGCCGTCGTATTTGCCCGCGCGACATTCTTGGATGAAGTCGGCGCGGTTGGTGGCGGTGGGGGTGACCAGGTCGGCGAGCTCGGAGAGGGATTCCCAGGTTTTGTGGGCGCTGACGAGGAGTTAGAATTGGGGGACGATAGGATTGCATTGAAGTGGGAGGGGATGTACTGGACAATGGCTCCCAGAAGGAGGACCTTGGGTTTCGTGTTGGAGCCCATGGTGGGAAATGGTGTGAGCGTAGGGAGGTCGGAGAGGTCGAAGGGACGTGGATGGTCAATGGATGTAGAGTACCCAGGTAGATGTACAGAGTAGGAAGAGTTGTGTGAGAGAGAAGTCGAAGACCGACGGAGAAATATCCCCGAGTCCCCCGCGAGCCCCACGGGTTATCGCAACCCCCGCATGAGGGATGACTTATAGTGTCGTCCTTCTCGGCCGACGACTTTCCCTCGGGGAGTTCCGATTCCTCCCCGACTCGATAGGGAATGCCAGCTCTAGTGGATATAGCGATCTCGTATTCATGGCAATATACATGACGTGATATACTACTAGCCCTCCACCAACACCCGCGTCCAGTCGAATTTCCGCCATCGCTTTTTGAACCCCTCCACGCGCCGGTCTCCTCCTCGATGCCACCGGCCCTGCCGTTGAATCACGTCCGGCGCCACATCCAGCATGCCTCCGATGACTTCGCGGGCAAAGAGATCTCCACGGGGCCATCGTCGCTCGTCTTCTACGATGTGTCCGAGTCCGCCATCCAGCTCGAACCAGACGTGGAAATAGGGCATCTCCTTCGCCAGCGTGCGCCGGAAGGCCGAACGCCCTAATCCCTGTTTCGACTTGGCCAGGGTGTCGATCAACTTGCGATGCTGCGACCATTCTGAGTCCGACGATAGGATGGCCTCGCGGAAGAACGCCGGCGACGTCTCCCCGAGGCTATAGGGCAGAGGGACCACCTCCATCGAAGCATGTTTCTTCCGCTGCGGGTGCGCGGCATTCTCGTAGAAGATTACATCCCGACCCTGATCGTGGTACATGCGTGTCAGGCTCTTCATGAAATTGCGGATCTCCTCCCACTCGTCATCGTCGCATTCCAGCAGATTAGTCCGATGCTGGATCGGGACAATGGTGGCGCATCCTTCGTTCAGCTCGGGCTCCGTCGGCAAGGTCAGGAACACCCGTGTTGCTAATGACACCACAGGGGCAATCGGGGGCGAGTTGGTGTCTTCGTGGTGACACAGAGGACAGTTGTCGAGGATGCGGTTCATCTTCTGGAGTTCGTTGATCGTGGCATTTTTGATGTCAATCTCGGACCGGTGAACTCGCCTCGCCAATTTAGAAGCTTGATCGTCCATATACTCCAGATCGTTCTGGGGACACGTCAACGTCAGTATTGTAGAAAAGCAGGAAAGCCGTAGTCGCAAACGTACCTCGAATTTAGCATCTTTGGCGATGCGCTCAGCGAGTCGTCTCCCCTCGCCGCCGTACTGAGTCCGGGTCCTGCGTTCTTCCTGGATCATGTCCTCAATGCTCATGTCCTCATTCTCTTCGACTTTACCGCGTTCACGGCCGCGCTTGTTCTCGACCGCCTTCACCTCATTGCGTTTTCCGGCAAGCATCCGATTGTCCATAACCCCAAGCACCACAACGTCGGATTCCTTGCGATTGGACATGGCCGCCGTCGCCGCATTGTAGCGTTCCTCCAATTCAGCCGCATCCGGGGCCTTCTTCAGTTTGGCCTTCATCATCTGAGCCTTCAGGCGATTGAGAGCGGTCAAATCCAGCGGTTGGGTGGTGTTCGACGGCGGTTCCGTCTCTATGGGTGTTCCTTGGCCACGAGCGTCGAGTTCCTTCTCTGGGCTTCGGACATGCTCGTGGGAGTCCCGATGGATGTTCTCATCGAGTTTGCGTTGCTGGAAGAGCTCTCCGGATGGCTTCTCCTTCCCCACGTAGCCTTCGCCGTATGTCTCGCGCCGGTCCAACTCGGCTTCCTCCTCGCGGGCGTCGTCGAACGACCGCAGATCACCGAAACGGTTGACAGCAATCTCCTCCACCGACTTGCCCGTCTCCTCGGCTTCCCGGTACACAGCCTTGAGCCTTGTCATTCTCCACTGAGAACCCGCGTCGCCAAACGTGTAATCCACCTCATGCTGGGCCGGCTCCTCCTGTAGCTCCTCCATCACCTTTCCATCCTTCAGGTCGCGTAGATGATCATTGAGTTCCCTGCGGTGAATCTTGAGTTCGAAATCGGCCTGTAACATCTTGGGCTTCGGTTCCTCCTCCAGGCGGGTCGTATCACGTCGCTGAACGTAATCCACATCCAGGGCGGAGGGAGCTTCCATCCAGGCGTCGCGCTTCAGCTGGGGGGCTTCTTCTTTCGCTGCTTCCTCCGCCGGTGACTTCAATTCCCCCTCTTTACCCTCCCGTCGATGACGGCGCTTGTGAGCATGGTCGGGGTCGTCTCCGTGATCAGACGAACGGCGTGATCGTTTATGGCGATGTCCATGGTCTTCGCTGCGTCGCGACTCCCGATGGCGATCGGACTCGCGGTCTCTCGATCGGGAGGAATGCCGCCGATGATGGTGATGGCGGTGGTGTCTCGAGCGCTCTCTGCTGCGATCGCGATGACGGTGTCGATCGCGGTCAGATCTCTCCTTGCGTTCCTTCTGGTCCTCCGCCAGGGACTTCTCGAAGTCCTCCAACGTCATATTTGCTGGTCAAAGTGAATAACAGTATGGGTTGAGGCAGCGGTGGAAGGAGGAGAAAGGGCAGGAGGTGAAGGTGCGGCAGAGCTTTTGCCGGCACGATCGAGATGACGTCGGGCGGTCTCGACTTTGCGGATCCGTCTTTTTTTTTGGATTTTCTCTTCCCCTCCGCCGTCCTTCCCCCACACCTATCCATCTTTCGCACCGTCTCACGCCGTGGACGTCTTTTGACCGGACATCATACATTCAACAAGTCCTCCAGCATCAGGAGTCATTGTATCCTACTCTTCCACCATGGCGTCCACCCCAGTGGCTGTCGTCTGCGTGGGCATGGCAGGTACGAGGAGCTCTATCAATCCAGTGCAATCCCAATCTAACATCACCATTCCCCTCCAGGCTCCGGGAAGACGACCTTCATGCAGCGCATCAACTCCCACCTGCACTCCCAAAAGCGCATCCCCTACGTCCTGAACCTCGACCCCGCCGTGTACTCCGTGCCGTTTGAGAGTAATATCGACATCCGCGACTCCATCAACTACAAGGAGGTGATGAAGCAGTACAACCTGGGGCCGAACGGCGGCATCATCACCTCGCTGAATCTCTTCGCCACAAAAGTCGACCAGATAATCTCCCTCCTGGAGAAACGCACGGCCCCGAACCCCAGCAACCCCTCCGCCAAACCCATCGAGCACATCCTCGTCGACACACCCGGTCAGATCGAAGTGTTCGTGTGGAGCGCCTCCGGGAGCATCTTCCTGGAGACGCTGGCGTCGTCCTTCCCCACCGTCATTGCCTACGTGATCGATACCCCCCGCACGAGCTCGACGAGCACCTTCATGAGCAACATGCTGTATGCGTGCAGTATCCTGTACAAGACGAAGCTACCCATGATTCTCGTGTTCAACAAGACAGACGTGCAGGACGCCGAGTTCGCAAAGGAGTGGATGACCGACTTCGACAAGTTCCAGCAGGCCTTGCGCGAGGAGGAGGAGTCCGGGACGTTTGGGTCCGAGGGCGGGGCGGGCGGCGTCGGCGGTGGCAGTGGGTATATGGGCTCGTTGCTGAACAGCATGAGTCTGATGCTAGAGGAGTTCTATCGCCATTTGAACGTCGTTGGGGTGAGTTCGATGACCGGCGACGGCATCGACGAGTTCTTCCAGGCCGTTGAGGACAAGCGCCAGGAGTTTGAACGCGACTACAAGCCCGAGCTGGAGCGGAAGAAAAAAGAGCGCGAGGAAATGAAGGCCAACCAGCGGGAAATGGAGCTCGGAAAGTTGATGAAGGACATGAATGTCTCCGGCGGCTCCAGTCGCGCTACGCGCACGGAAGAGCCCGAAACTGTCAGCGAAGCCGAGGACGAGGAGGAAGAGGCCGCGGCTGCGAACCGCAGAGGCGAGTTCGACGCGCCGGACGATGTCGATAGCGATACCGATGAGGAAGATGTTCCTCGCGCAGGAAATGACGAGGGCCTGTCCCAGCGGTACAAGGATGCCCTGGCCGATTCGAAGGGCATGCCGTCCGATCAAGACCTGAGTTTTATGAGATACTTGCGGGCAAGCAATATCAACCAGTGATGTCATGGTTGATCTCCGCATTTTCACTTTGCACTTGGTGTTTCTGGCGGCGTCCCGTTCTTTTTGTTAATTGTTTTGCTGGGCAATCATGACTACTGGATGAGAGATTAAGCATTACATATTCTAGAACAGATATAATTCAATTGAATGACCTCAGTTCTAATAAGCGACAACGTATCTATTCGACTCGAGGTGAAGCCTAGCTAGCCCTGATTTCCTAATTAACTCTACGTTATGCTACAGCCAGCTCCAGATTCCGTCCACAAGGGTGTATGTTTGCATCCAATGACGTTGCTTCGACTGCTCTGAGGCTTAGTCGAGTGCCAAAGTAAGAAGGCACTCAGGCCCGTGGAGTGGTGCGTCCGATTTGTACATCTCCATTAAATTTTATCCTTATATTGAGATTAGTCGCTCTGAGTCTCAACTAACTCTCGTCATGAGCTATGAGTAGAACGTACACATTTCAGCAACCAAGAACATTAAACGATATGATTTCAACTAACTATCTGGAGGGATTGCTTATGATAGACGCTGATGGTGCAACACCAGCCCGTAGAAGATCCCAATTTGGGCATAGGGACAGTCGTCCACCGCACGTGGCGCATGATATGCACGATTATTCTAGCCAGGTAACAACATAAGAACCTTCTGAACCATGTATCCCAGCCATTTAGTAAGCCTCGGCTAATCTCTGGCCTAGCAGCCAAGCCAAAAAATAGGAGCCAGAAAGAGCATTTGTGTTGATATTCGCACGTCATCCGCATCTCTGATCACTCCATGCATAAGGATCAAAACCCGCTTTCGTCCTTTTTCACTCTCCTTCCCCGCATCAAAGAACTTATCTCTGCGTATCTTCCTCTGGATAAACCCATATATGCCGCGTTCTGGCTATCTGATCGAAATTTGGTGGGGATTGCGTGATGTTGGAGTCGTATTATCCCACAATGCTCCTTTCAACGGGTTGCAGGGCAGGGGAAATCATTGAGGTGGGAAGTGCTACATAGGTAACCTTCACCAGACCTGTAATAAGCCAGGCATTCCTGCACTCCGTGTGTTTTTCCGAGGAATTTACACCCCCGAGCAAATCTTATGAAAGTAACACAAAGGATATACTTTCTTGAAGGGATACGGTCTTCTCAAACAACCCTTACACCATATTCTTAACTTGTACCTGAAATGGCAGACCTCATCAAGCCAGGAGTCCTCAATGAGACAACAAGTATCTCCGAGACAGATGCATCGGCAAGCCCTATCACCACAGAGGAGGAGAGAAGAAAAGCCCTGCTTACCTCGTTTACTCCTGAAGATGACAGGCGAATCCGAAGGAAGATAGATCGCCGATTTTTGGGTCTCATTGGCATGATGTACCTGATCAAACAAGTTGATTATATGAATGCCGCTGCCGTCAAAGTCCTTCAGGTTGGAGAAGAACGGAATGTCCTCAATGAGCTCAAGATGACTGCAGATGAATACAATTGGGTCCAGTCAATTTACTTTGTGCGGTGGTCCTTCAGCCTAGAGCCTATCACTTATTGACCACAATCTCCCAGATCAGTTACATTGTCTTCGAAGTCCCCAGCAATCTACTATTAAAAAGACTTACTCCGCGGCTATGGCAGTCACGGATCATGCTTTCCTGGGGTATCGTACTAGCATGCCATGCTGCAGCAAAGAATAAGGAAACACTCTGGGCGCTGCGGTTTCTCCTGGGGATGTGCGAAGCCGGCATGTTCCCTGGTATTGCCGCGCAGTTGTGTGGATGGTACCGAAGCGATGAGATGGGAAAGCCGATAATGTGGATGTTTGCTTTCCAAAACACCTCAGGGATCATTGGATATTTGCTGGCCTATGGAATATCATACATGAACGGGATGCGAGGGATGAGTGCGTGGCGATGGTGAGCACAAATCCTACTTTCCTACTAGTATGCTCCAGATCTAACGCAGACGTGCTAGGGTGTATCTTCTGGAAGGACTCTTTACAATTCTCTTCGCGGGTCTCGTCTACTTTATCCTCCCTGACTGGCCCAAATCAGACCGGAGCAGGAAGTGGCTCACCGAGCGCGAACAGGAGTACGTCGAAGCACGGTTATCCGAGAACGCGCCCAGAACTGAAGACTCCAATTTTTCCAAGGCTGAGCTCGTGGCCTCTCTCAAGGACTCCCGCACGTACTCATTCATGCTTTCCCAGCTTCTTGTCAATTTTGCCGGATACGCCCTCACCTGGGAGCTGCCTACAATCACCACCAGCCTCGGCTTTGCAGGTCTGCCTCGCAATCAGTTGCTGAACATCCCGCCCTCTGTGGGCGCCGTATTGGCAATTATCTTCTCAGGCTGGTTCCAGAAAAAGGCATACCTGACCCGTCCGGCGTACGTCATGTTCTGTATAATGGGGCCTATGTTATTGTTCTTCATCCTCATAGCGGCCCTTACCTCGCGTGTTGGGATTTATATCGCCTGTGTGTTTGGAAACATGTTCTACGCGGTTTACTTCATTCCGTTTTGGGCCTGTACGTTGACCCATTGAATTTCTTTAGACCAGGTTACTAACACGCTGGCAGGGCGTACCTCCTCCCTCAAAGGCACAACAGGAGCTGCGTTTACTCTCGCATTTCAGTCGTGTGTCGGCCAGGTTGGTGGCGTGATTGGGCCCCAACTATTCCAGTCTCAGTTCGCATACAATGGATATAAGACGCCTTTTGCAATCTGTGCTGCAGTCGTCGGGGCAGCCTGTCTGGCGAATGGATGGACTTGGTGGCTGACGCGGAAGGTTGAGTGGGATGTACGACGGATTCAACGGCTCCGTATGAAAGAGATGAAGCAAGGTCGTATCTACGCGGATGAAGATGTGCGGGTTTACAATGATGAAGAGCCTCATAACACCATTAAAAGAGATGTGTCTTAATTGTCTGATGACTTTGTGGCGTAACAAGAGGTACGTGTGCCTACTACGAAGTATAGAGGCTCCCTGCAGTTAATTTAAGGTTAAACTCTACTGCTGAATGTATTCGATGCATATAACTAGAAGATTGAACGCCCTTTCTTCTCTCATCTCCGTTTGACATTCTTGATTTACCCAAAAAAAAGACTTGTTTTTTGGACCTGACATTATGATTTTTCAAGATCAAACTTGTCCTCTAGGTAACAACAGACCTCACGGAATAATTGGGTCGAAGAATACGTATAAGTCGGTCAGGCTTTCGATGCAAAATATATATGGGCTCGTTCTATAACGACAAACGAAATGGAAACACGGGGGAAGAACCAGAATACCAACGCCGTTTTAATGACACAGATATGCGACCTTGGGTGCCTGGGAGTTGTTACGTTTTAAGGAATTTTCGTAAGTCAAAATTTGACTTTCTGGACTTCACATTGCGAGGATCAGAACTTTTGATGCCCAAAGACCCCATTTCCCTTTCTGCACCCAGGCGAGGTGCCGCGTGGGGCGTCGCAGGAAGTAACTTCTTCTGCAAGGAGCTCGCCATAGCCTCGATTCTGGGCTTGGGGATGGGATTGACCTGGATGTCGACAAGGTAATATTTAGCTCCGTTGTGGACTTGTGCTTCGACCTTCACACAGACCCAATGTTCTCTGAGTTTAATCCAAGCACCAGGCTGTTTTGGCTTAGAAGCCCTGAAGCTCTCCTGCAAACCTGCTGCAAATAGCTCTGACCTACGGTCGCCGTCGAAGGCATTAAAGCAGACGTCGAATGCAGCTCCTGACCCGAGTGCAATAACTACAGCTTCGTCATCCTCACACCGTGCAAGCACAACTAGGGCAGCAAGTGAGATCCCTCCTTTCTGGAGCAAAAAGGTCTTGCGGAACCGCGAGGGCATTCTCGTCGCTTCTGACCCACGACTTGTACTGACTGAAGGAGGGATACTCCCCTCTTTGGCATTGGCGTCCATGACACTCCAAACCTGGTAAACGGACTGTTCGGGAACACTTCGTATCTGCATAAAGTGCCTTGGGAAAACGCCATATATTTCAGGAGAAAAGTGGACTTGCCGAACATAGATGGTTTGGGGTTTACTGCGCTCATGTACCTTTGCCAACGTTCCCACTTTAACTCTGGCATATTGAGCATCCACATCCGAGAGACGCCGGAGAAAAATTGCCAGAAAGCTGAAGTTTTCGTAGTTTGGAGGGCTTGGGCAATCCAATGCAGCAACATACATGTTGTCTTCTATTCGCGTCAGCGGGAGCTCGATCTGCAACCCGCGGTTGGTCATCGTGTATGGTTGCCGTGGCTCCCAGTCCTGATACGGAAGGATGTTGGCGCAGCCAGCGAAAACGGATGGCGATGGAGCCAATAGGCCGTTAAGTGAATCAGGGGATGATCCAGGATTCACCCATGCGAAGATAGATTGATCGTCTGATTGTTTCATGATCTCTTCTTGGAGGCGGAGAAAGGCCTTCTCCCCCTCCCCGTAGAGCATGGGCATATTAACCGAGAACAGACCCATCAAGCAGTATGCAATATCCTCAGGTCGGGATGTTTCGCGATGAGCGGCCCATGCCATGCGTCTGGCAATGCTGGCGGCGCCCACAGGCTTTTTATGGAGGAGTATCTCTTCGTCAATCTGGGTGATGCGACAGATGGTCTTATACAGAGTGCTCTTTCTTCCAACCTCGAACCAGTCATTTGAAAAGAATACAACGTCATGGGGAGCAATAAGCTCTTGCAACGTGAATCCTCGTGTAAACCATCTGCTACGCTCAAAGGCAGAGCCAGGTTGGCTTATATCGACATCCATGGCGACATCTTCGAGATATGCGTAACAGACCTGTGCTTTCTCATACCATGAGTACATTGAATTGATCGTTTCCGATAACTCGGCACTACTGCTTTTGTCGATACAGCAGGTATCAATCCAGACATATTCCAGGCCTTCTTTCAGAGCCTGCACACAGCATTTTTTGATCTTTTTTGTCCATGCTGGTTTTGATTCTCCCTTTAGATACCGAAAATCTTCAAAGACAACTTCGCCTTCCCCCCAAGTATGCGACAGAATAGCATACGGCGGGATCTTGTTCGGGGCAATGTCCACTAGTGCCAAAGTGGTCGTATTCAGAAGACGCATATTAAAGACTAGCTGCTAGTCTGGATTCATATGAACAGGATTAGTTGAAAAGGTTTCGGGTCACCCTTTTTTATCCGTTATGGTGAGAAACTAGAAGAAAAGGAGGCTGATGAACAACAATATAAGAGGACAGCTTGAAACAGCCCCAAGCACTGCCACTGCGCTGGGCATGACAGGATTACAATTTAAAGTTTGGTAGACCCCTTACATTCGTTCTAGTACGGCTTGGGGCTGTGTTTAGGCGGCTGATCACAAGTGCGGGGAATGTACATACTTCAGCCTTGCGATGGCTCGTAACAGCCTCGCAGGACATCCCGGATTATTTAAACCAGATACCCCCTTGCTGCTTACTACTAGCTTTTTGTATTATATTTTACCAAAAGGCCATTTCAGTATCAAAAATCACACAATAGTCATGGAGCAGCACAAAAGTGATCCAGCGCCGCCTTACACTCGTGCACCGGCTGGAGAATCGGGCCCAGAAATCATTGTCACAGATACAACGACTGCTGCACAACAAACACAGCATGAAGAGTGCGTCCCCAAATGCAAACCAAAAGTGAAAAAGTGGCATCGGCTAAGTAGGGAACTGTAGGTCCGAGAAAACAGTCACTCATACTCCCCAAAATATCGCCGACAACATTGTGCCCATAGATGCACCAGCTAAGATTGTTCCTGTCCCTGAAGCCCCTCGAGTGACACCGTTGGAGCGACTCGGTCAGCAGCCTGCGTTAATAGACTGCCAATTCTGTCAATATCGGGTCACAACGAGAGTCCAGGAAGAAAACTCTTCGCAGACTAGGTAAGCATCTTCAGATCATTGGCCTAGTATGGACCCTAACATTTCATATGATAGTATGGCTGCAGTGTTCTGCTGCCTCTTCTGCGGCATCATCGGTGCATGCATTCCGTATATGTGCAAATGGTCCCAGGATTACCATCATTTTTGCACAAACTGTGGTAATAAGGTCGCTATCCGGCCGAATGAGGGACCCGTGCAAGTCCAGACGCCTCGGGTTTCCGGGCCATCAGTGCCCTCCGTCTATCCTGAAGCACCTACCAAACCAGCGCTGGCTAAGACAACATGATTAGTAGTAGGTAGATGGATTGTGATACGCCTGGCTGAGTAGAATTTGGATGACCATAATAATATCGAAGGCCTACTGTGTCTTTACTTTCCATAAAATCTTGGGAAATATACGGATGTCAAATAGTTGATAGGTATATTGATGCTACCACTGAATATCAAGCTCCGTGTCTAATGTATTATAAATAGTAGAAGCTTCCGGAAATGTAGCTCCATGGATAAGTTTGGTTGAAGAAAAAAAGCATCCGTTCGGTCCAAATATATACAGTTCCTTTGAAGACATAAAGTGATTAGTAAAATTAATAATGGTAGGAGACGAATTTATGTACATGGCCCTAAGAGCCATTGATAGAGGCATCTGGAAAACGACGCAGATTTCGATCGTCGAAAATTATCACTTTCGATTTAAGTGGGGAGTTTGCCATGATCAGACAAAAAATGTCATTCTAACCAAATAGTGGGTGGGCCAGTCATACAATCAGACGTGGACATTACACAGTCGTATGCAGGGGGTGGTTCAAAGCAAACACCGTCATGAACTCGTCCAACATCTGCCCCAAAATCCTGGGTTCCAGTGCAAGCCGTGCTATTACGCGGAATGCCAAATAACAGAAAATCGGAGTTGTGGTCTTCATATAAAGGAGGAGGTGGAATTATCTCAGATTGAGATCTTCCAAGTTCTAGGCCGCAGACGGTGCTGTTCTCCATAATCGTGAGGGGAGACATGACGATGCTGATTGGGATTTTCCCTTGGATCTGAGCTGTTATGAGTGACATTTGGGTAAAATAGGGCACTGAACCTGGGTCAACATACCACAGATAACTTTCCGTTGGAATCCCATAATTCTATCGTAAAGGTTAACGCGTGGGATATTTTGATACTTCTAGTCTTCACTCCTTGAGTAGCAGCCTCGAGATTTTGTGGCAAGCAGACTTGCTTTTTCGAAATCCACTCAACCTCGAACGCTCCCTCTCGCGTCGTATAATCCCCTGGATGATCATGGCATTCGTTGAAAAGAAGTCTTTCCGTTGTAAATGTCAAAAAATTCACATTGAAGTACCCTGAGTACGATGCTGGCGCTGGGATCCTGATCTCATGCGTTTCCAATACTTGGATCGAGGTTGCGCCTAGGCGAAGGCCCTTCGATAGTGGGGCTAGGAAAAGTTCAACTGGAAAGGTCGACCCGAAAGGAATATTTGTTTCTGGGATAGTAATCCTGTAGTGGGCTTTGTCATCCCATTGACCTTCGAGTGACTGTTTCTCAATAGTTAGTATGGAGAAGGTTTTGGTAATTGGAAAATTATGGCATACATAAGAAGCTGACGTCAAGGGACCGTCCATTAGCATTACGACAGGGTTATATATTCTGATTGGTTTTGAGACAACGATGTCTCTGCTGAGCCTCCGTTCAATCACACCATATACCTCGTATGAGTGATACTGATGGCCAGACCCGGAGATTGTTTCAAGAGCATTCCTTTCCAAATGAATCTTGAATGGTAGTTGGTAGCTCCCTGCTGGCAGACTGAACGAACCCGACTTTTTCGATGAAGCCAGGGGCTGATTTTGCTCAAGTGTAATCTCTTCATAGTAGGATTTGAAAAAAGTACTCTCGTTATATGGTCTGTAATGATTAGGCGTGACGTGTTGGATGAAAAAGCGTGTGAACTTACAATTTCGCTCTCCCCTGCAACACTACTGATATGCCTTTGATGGCTGTAAGTCGGGACACATTGAAGGAAAATTCTCCGGACACCAGCGATTTAGCATCTGTCGTATGGGGATCTGGAAGGAAAATGCACGACTTGTCAAGTCTGGTGACACTTCATTAGTTTAATTCGAAAATTCCAGCGGAACGTTTCATCTAACCTTAAATAGCAGGAAGTAATATTGTTGTTCAGCATAATGGTAATACAAATTGGAAAGTAGAAAAGACCAAGTAATTCCTACCTTACTATTGCTATTACTTGACAACGTGTGGAAAGATCTGTACTTGCATCAACGACTTTATAGTACAGTCTACTTCCCAGTGCCCTTTTGGGAAATGAAGCGGGATACGTACAGGAAGGGAATGTGGGTACGAGAAGCCGCCTTCGCCACCTATCACAAGCCGTTAAAGGCGGCAATGTTCCGAATTGGGGTCGGAAGCTATCGACAAAAGAGTGTTACTTGGCCCCGCTGTTGGTGGGCTATACTTCCGTATTAGGCAGAATATTCAGCTCATTTCTAAAATGTGACTCAAATCAATAAGGTCAGGCGAATATCATGATCCCTCGTCGGAAGACAATACATTATCTCGAGGTTAGCAATGGAGTTGGCATTCCATGCCAGTCCAGGCGTGAAAGACAGCAAAAGAGCGTATACCAGAGGCGCATGTGATTCGTGCCGCCAGCGAAAGGTACGTGAGCGACGCTTCAATCTTATCCGACGATGGCTTATAGAAGCGCGAAAGAAAAAATGCCATCATGAAAATAGATGGGATTCGTCTAAGCCACCCCCGGCTGCAAATGGAGATAGAACTTTTATTCAGTACGCTCCAAACTTGAATCGCGGAAGAGAACAGGTCAAGGATTCCTCGCCGCTGCTTCGCAGATCTCGCAACGAGCACATAATAGCTCCACATTATCAGGATAAAAAGCGTGATGGCCAAGGACGGTCACGCAGAAATCCATTGACTACCCGTTTCCTTGGAAATTTAAATCCCATCGTGTTCTTCGCTGGGGATGTGAATACAAGACTGCTCCGGGGACGTGCTGATCAGGGAGACGTAGGGATATGGCTGGACCGAGGAAATGAAATCCTGGGTAATAATGAAGAAATTGCACATGGAGACCCATTGTCATATCAGGGAGCGTATCTACAATACGACCAATCTCACGGAACGGAATGGAAGAGAGCCCTTCTTCCTCCTCGACAGAGCCAAGAAGCGCTGGTCGATATCTATTTTAGGTGTATTCACCCGATACTTCCCCTGGTTGATGAGACTGAGTTTCGCGCGTCTTATGAAAATGGCTCCGTATCTTCTCGTCTCGTTCAGGCGATATGTCTTACCGCCTCAAAAACCTCTGCTGCAGCACCTTACCTCTCTCTTCCCAAACAGGGGGGTACTGTCGCTCTCCAAAAGTTTAGCGACTCCATTTACAATGACCTAACATGCGCTATTGCAATGAACATCGAGAAACGGCGAATTACATTGATTCAGATCCTCGCGCTTCTTTCCCTCCACGCTGCCGGTCCTAAGAGTTTCGAGGAGGCTTCCATGTGGTTGACGCAGTCCATTCATCATGCCTTCACTTTAGGGCTGCATCTAACGAAAGGGTCACCAACAACAGATGATGTATCCATTATCGCCCTCTTTTGGTGCCTGTGGAGTCTCGACCGTTGGAATGGCGCCATTCACGGTAGGCCGCTTGTCATTCATGATAGAGATTTGGGTCAACGGCTTGCGGATGTTATGGGTTTATTTGATGCATCGTTTAGAGTCTGGCTCTCTTTGGCATCAACTCTGTCTGATGTCACAGTGGTTTACCGGCCCACTCTGGAAGTGCCCGTCGATGGAAACAAGCCTGAAATTTCGAGATTCGAGGAAATCCTCGACAAATGTGAAGGGTGGAATGTGCCGTCGGACCAGCTATGTAAGTAACGTCTTGTGTAGTCAATGCCATACATACTGACCTTCTCAGGCTCCCTTGAACTTGCGTATCATGGAATTGCTCTCCTGGCTTCTCGTCCCTGGGGGCTAAACGCACAACCTAAGTCCCGCGTACTCTACTTGCAACAGGATATGTCTGTATACAGATTGTCCAACCTGGTACAAATGTGCGACATAGAAGCATTTGCCCCATTGCCGACCGTCGCTTACTGCATATCTCTTGGGTTCGCCATCTCATATAAGCAACTCAAAAGATGCCACCTACCTAGCACACAACATGCTGCAAAGGGACATATCCAGCAGTTCTGTCAGTGTCTTGAAACATTGAGCCCTGCATGGAGATTGGCACAGGTCATGGTGCAACTTGGGAAGCGTGCAATGGACGGAATGCACCTTATTGCCCCAACACCAAACATCAGGCCTGGATTAGACCAGCCGAAGAAAGATACATGTAGGTGTATGCACTTAGGGGTCCTAACTGATTGCACATGCAAAACCGGGGAAGCATGGTGTAGCCCGCGTCAAAATCCTGAAACACAAATAGAAGCAGTAGCGCCGGGCACAGATTTACAACCTCCCAGTGAAGGTGCTATGGTGGAAAAACAAGACTTCCAAATATTGTCGAATTGGGGGAACATCAGCCCCGACGAATTCGGTGAATTTAATGGGGATTTGATGTCTGAAGATATTGATAATTTTCTGAGGGACTTTCTGAATATCAGTATCCCCACGGGTCCTACCCTTCCCTTTTCTGTTGATTAAGGCACAGAAACAGCTGATTATACTAATTTATATACTCAATATGTTTGTATAATAGTTTTTAATAAAGAGCATGTGCATGGTTCTACAAAATTCAGATATTATATAGAATCGAGGTCCCCTTTTTCATTGATACCCACAATTAAAGGGAGCAAAAGCAGCCACAGTTTACTGGGACAAGTAAATAAAATTACCGTTAAGATACAGAACAGTTCGAAACGAAGGAGTATTGGTTTGTTTGTCTACCTTACTATTCATCATTATTAAACTACGTGGAAGTGGGCCTCCCATCAGGAGCACCCGAATGACGTCAAAGTAAGGGCCTCATCAGGATTAGCCCTAGCCTCCGACGCAATTGTATCATGGCGTTCTATTTTGAGGGTCATCGATCGACGTCATTTACATATCGTATGCATAGAGTCTGCGTTGGTCCGATCGGATCGAGTTTTCTCTGCTGATCACTTTCGTCATACTTCGCCTCTAAACCTGAATCAGAGACAAAGAAGGGAGCATATATAGAAGCGTAAAGTCCCATCGTTTAGACTCCCCAAGACAAATACAAACTGATAATACAGTACATCTCTTAAAACAATATTTTCTGCATATACAACCACAACCAAATTTATCAACCATGTCAGGAGTTATCAACAAGGTCAAGGATGCCGTGACTGGCCACCATGGTTCTGGCGAGACTGCCAACCATGGACCTCACCATTCCAAGCTAGCTAACAAGCTGGACCCGCGCGTGGATGGTACCAACGGTTAGTTTACACTTTAACTTTCTCCGCATGTGCCTACTAACATCTGATCCATCTACCTAGCTCCTCAGTCCACTGGCTTCGTTACTAGCGAGACAACAACTGCAGCCCGCCCTGTTACATCCGGTACTAAGGCGACGAACACTGGCCCTCACGACTCCAACATGGCCAACAAAATCGATCCCCGTGTGGATTCCGACAGAGACAACCGTGCTCGTCACCAGGAAATGGGAGGGACTTATGGACCCCACAACTCCAACCTGGCCAACAAGGCTGATCCCAGGGTTGACAGTGATATCGGTTAGACAACTATATGGGTTATATCTCTTATCTAAATATTTGCTAATCATGTCCACAGATAACCGCAGCTCTGGAGTTCCCTACAACACCAGCGTTGCTTATGCTACTGGCGCAAGGGGCTCGACCACCTCCAACGCTTCTGGTGTACAAACTACCACCTACACCCCAACCACAGCACACGGCGATACTTCGACCCGTACCTTTGAGGAGGCCCAGCACACGACTACCACTAACGAACCTCACTTTTCAAGCAACCACACTGGACCGACCACTAGATCTTCCACCGCTGGCCCGCACGGCTCGAACATGATGAACAAGCTGGATCCCCGGGTTGACTCAGATAGGGATAACCGCGCACGTCACGCGTCCATGGCCTCCAGCAGCTACAACACCCCGGGCACTACCTCCAGCACTACGGGCCCACATACCTCGAACATGGCAAACAAGTTGGACCCTAGGGTTGATTCGGATATGGATAACCGCCAGAACTTTGGGGGTCAGCGCAGCTACGGAATTTAATTTGGGAGAAGAGATGTGGAACTTTCTTTTGTTTTATGCTAGGAACACTTTGAGTCACGACGCGACGATTACGTCCTGTTATGCTGTGATATCACGCAGATGTATCAGTATACTGAATCATAACACGGCTGTCATTTCCATTTGATCTGCATATAAACGCTACATCATTGTGTAGATACGGTATGCAGTAGTTGTTCCAGGTCAGTTGTAGCTGTACTCCATGAGCTGCTTTTTCTCCAGATCAAATTCTGATCGTGGCATGAGCACGCCGTTGCGTGTGCTCACAAACCAGTATCTAACTTACTAGCGTAGCTATTGCTCAGACGTACCTAAGTCAGTTCTTTTGCCATACACCACTAATTGATTATTAATGGCGAGTTAAGCTTGCTGTCCTTGGGTTGTACTTGCAACCGCAAAGTAGAGCCAAAACAGACCGAATAAGGAATGGGTCCCTTCGTCACCCTACTTTCTTGTCTAGTTCGCACGACAACCTAAATCTGGGACAGTGGTCGTCTAGGCTTAAGCCATTTTCCGGCTTTTACTGCTGCTCTTCTGGGATTTCGGCCTTTAGTGATATAAAATCCGCCCAGTGGGTCAGCTCTGGTGGTTACAAACACATCGCTTGCAGTGATCATGGAGCCGACGTCCTGAGACTCGGATACTCGGGGACCGCGGATCAAAGTTATCTACGGAGCACTCAGTAGCTGAGGAAATAGGTTATCATGTTCTCTCACCCGTGGTCTTGATTTATATGTAACCCCCTGACGTAAGTTGGCAATTTGATTGCGGGCTATTATCTGACATAGCTGACCCTTGAGTTTCTAGATAATTCCGTATAGTCTACCCAATATCAGACTAGTCCGCAGCCCCAGCGTTGACGTCCAACACTTAAGGTAGCAGAACATTCCATTGCAAAACCGAAGCATCGAGCATACCACCCTTGCGACCAGTAGCTCAACTCCATGCAATGAGGCGCGCCCTTGACCAAGCTGCCATCAACCCGAACACTGTTTCTAAAAGACTCCACGCAGGTTCTCACTTCTTCCTTTGTAGAGAGAAAGAAAGGATCATTCTCCACAAGAGAAAACATGACAGGCGCTACTAC
Source organism: Aspergillus ambiguus (assembly GCF_047715705.1). Lineage (NCBI taxonomy): Eukaryota > Fungi > Ascomycota > Eurotiomycetes > Eurotiales > Aspergillaceae > Aspergillus > Aspergillus ambiguus. Next base: position 389,231 of record NW_027395534.1, on the reverse strand, counting down.
ATGGCGTGCCCACTTTTCCCGCCATGTAGGAAGCCAGAGACGGGGAAATTCCTGTATCTCTATATTAGGAGTTGCTGCATTCAAGCGCTCTGTCTGGGCCAAAATATTTGGGGTGCACGTCCCTGGCAAGAACATTACACCATCTTTGAGGTGCGCAAGTAGCATGACATGATCAGGCCCTACTTGTTTGTACATGCTTGGAGCACCCGCCTGCATGTCTCGTGCCGAAGATGATGGCTTGTCCCCCATTCCACTTGCAATTATTCCTCCCAGTGGGTATGTTGGGTTTTCATCCAGTGCATGCAAGGCAGCGGCAACAATGCCTCCCATAACCCCTAGGCTATGGCATAGGAGGACAATACAGTTGCATCCGTTTCCAAATTCAGACCAGAGGGCCGGGAGGATATAGTGATGCAACCAGGATCCAGTCTCTTGATTGTAATCGGACCCTTTTGGAATGGGGAAAAAGGAACTTGTGCCTCCGTAGCAAGGTCGATCAATTGATATAAATGGCACACCAAAAGCATGACTTGCCATAGAGGCAGTGTGTTTAGGATCCCCATCAAAGTAATGGCAATCATACGTTCCGCCATGCAGCGCAACAATCAATGGTCGATATTGAGTAGAATATGCAGCAGAAGAGGTGGGTAGGCAATGGATACCTGTCACAGTAGCGTTGTTGGAAAGCGGGAGCTTGAACGACTGCATAGTACTCTGTCGGTACTAGATATACTCGAATAGAGAGTGGAGGATGATCCTAACTGTACAATTAGCCAAGAAAAATGATCATCCAAGAGGAAACAATTCGTAGATAAGACTGAGCATGCCACTTTGATTTATCTGGACTTTGTTCTCCCTGGATCTTGCTATGGGCAACTTACCGAAGAGTGAAGCGATAGTGGGATAATATTGTAGAAAAAACAGGCGGAAGGTCTGAATTCAAATATTCCTATAATGCTCTCGTCAAGGAATAAAAGGGGATTTGGGTGGTTTTCAAAGTATAGACACTGTCCACTCTGCAATTTTGCTGTATGTACCCACGGAGGATCGCATCTATAAGTGGCGATGGAAATATTCCGGTGGATACTTGCACGGATATAATGGTTGTTAACTCCGGCAACTGACTCCCTATGTAAACCTCATAGCTATTGTACGTGTGATATTATTTGACTACAATTGTCCCTATAATCTATCATTTACAGTGGATAGTGCTCCTAACTTTCTGCGTTTCGAGGTTTAAACTATATGTCCGACGGTTAAATCACATATCCAGTCTAACCCTTAATGGATGTCAGATTGCTTACAAGCCGCGGCTAACGAGCGACTTAACTCCGATGCATCTGTCCTCATGGCCCTTGACAAACCACAGAAACCATCATGAAAGAAGACAGCCCTCGCTATGTCTATTCGCACATCGAGCCTGAAGAATTCCGCGTCCTCAAGATTCTCAAGGTAGATCCTCAGATCCACTTCAGACTCGAGACGTTCTCTATTTACGAAGCCCCTGGGTATGAGGCTCTATCATACGCATGGGGTACCTCACTAGAAAAGGAAGAGTGTCTCTGCAATGGGGCTCCTTTTCATATCTCACGCGCTCTAGGACAAGCATTACGTGGAATTCATCGACAGTCCGCATCGGAATGGATATGGGTGGATGCAATCTGCATCAACCAAACTGACGCAGAGGAAAAGGCACACCAGGTCGCAGGGATGGGAGAGCTATATTCCTGTGCAGACCAAGTACTGATCTGGCTAGGAGAGGAGTCTGATCAGAGTGGCCTGGCGTGCTCTCTGTTACCCGAACTTACGGAAAGAATCTGGGCATTGCATGAGAACGAGGGAGGATGGAGACCACGAAAAACGGAGGACATTGTATCGCAGCGGCTGCCGCCCCCTGAAGATCCTCTCTGGCGCTCCGTGTTCCTGCTCTACAGCCGGGACTGGTTTCAGCGATTGTGGATTGTCCAGGAAATCGTACTCGCGCGACAATGTGTGTTTGTATGTGGATCACAGCATATCGACTGGGATGTCTTCATGAACTTTGCCATTGCGACGTCGAAATCTATCTTTGTCGGTAACATCGCCGGCTTGCACATCCAGGCAATGGGGGAAGAACGGGCATACCGGTCGACAGTCGGCATCAGGCTTGTCAGGAACTCCTGGAGGTTACAGAAAGGCTTGGAAGGCGCGGACAATGAGCTAGATGGGCTTCGGGCGGTGTTGGACATTATGCAAAGCCAGAATGCAGCTTTCAAGGTCGATTACGTATATGGGGTCCGCGGCATGCTGTCTGAAGACATGAGGCAGAAGGTCGTTGTGGACTACTCTGACAATGTCCAGCAAGATTGGGGCATTGTTCACGCCAAGTTTTTCCGTCAATGTCTAGAGAGACTTAGCGACTGGCCGTCATTGCATTTCCCGCCAAAGTCAGACCGTGCAGGTAAGCCTTCATGGTGCCCGCCTTGGGGAAGTGGCTGGAATAGTGCTTCTCTTCCTCTTATAGGCTGCAGGGCTGGGAGATCAACGACGTCTGGGTCACAATCCTCCAATGGCCTATCACTTATGAGCGGTGACGGCGGCGACGGGGTTCTGCGTATTGCCGGTATATTCGTGGACACAGTTCAGAAAACTGTGCCCCTCGACGGGCATTTCGAGGAGAACACGAATATTATGCGCACAAACAAGCTCATGAAAGCCCTTCAAGTGTGTTTGGCTCACGTTCCTGACGGGCCCGACGTTGACCAGCGCCTTCTCGGTGTCCTTATCGGCCAGTGTAACTGGCTCGAGTCGCCCCAGTTCCCCGGAAGGCCTAACGGCAACCTCTTGGATAGTTTCATGGAATTTTTGAAGCCTCTTGCTGCCCATGAAGAACATGAAGGTGAGCCCGGATACGAACCAATCAACCTAGACACGGCCGAATATATTCTAGACGAGCATCGATTCTGGCGGACCTATCTCAATCTCGCGATGATTCGATGGCCTGGAAGAAGCTTTGCGCTGACAGCAGATAGTCGACTGGCAATGGTTCCATGTGAGACCAAGTCCGGGGACAATGTGTGTGTCTTTTTGGGAGCAACGCTTCCGCAGGTTCTTTCTCGGCATGTGGACGTTGGACATTGGACATACATTGGACCCAGCGTGGTTGACGGCATCATGGGAGGAGAATTATTTAATACCGTGCATGATTGGGTCAGCCATAAGGAGACGTTCTGTTTGAAATAGAAGCCGGATTCATATCAGTAGTAGTTCGGGGCGTCCTCAGCTACACTCCAGATCTTCGAGAAGTATATATCATATACCACCGGATCGGTATAATGCTTGGATCAATATATTCAATTGACAAATTGTGTCCACAATTTGAACAGTCATGATGGATACAACAATCCCAAATTTTGAAGATTTTATATTATGTTTTGATTCTACAAAGCGAATTCGGTCAATCTGGCGCCATGATGCATGACCGCATCATACTTTCTTATACCCTCACAAGTTGTAACTGGCACCTTATGACGGTTCTACCCTTCAAATCGAGTATGAAGATAACTCCAATCGCAGTATATCTTATCCTGGAATTATCTGAACGAAGTCTTTCAGAACTAGCTGATGCTGAGTCATCCACACAAGCGAGCGAGGATCCCAATGGGGATTAGCGCAGACGACACATGGCCGGAATCACTTCGAACGTCCATCCAGACCGTTCAAGCATACATCTTCATGACCCCGATCGAATCCTGCCGTCTATCAGACGTGTCACACAACAAAGCCACTCAATTAAGCTCTGGCTAGCATTGTTTTGCCTCTGTCTACGCGCCTGGTTGCCTAATTGATCTTGTTTGGCTTGATACGGTGAGACGCAAACCGTTGGATCCATTCCCGCTGTATACCTTCAACGTTTGTCCCAATCTGTTTGTCAGGCGGGCATCGTCTGGGGGTGATTTTGTTCGCCCGTCGATACCATGGCGGAAGGCGAACCGTCATACATAGACTATGAGACGTTCCTAGATCCAGATTTCTCCCCGGCCTCGTTTGCCAATTCATTGGTCGTAGCCACCAACAATGCGACAGACACACCGCTGGATCTGTCGACCCCGCTTTCACGGGTGCTCTTCGACCTCCAGGAGATCGACACCCATATCCACACGCTGACCACCAAGTCGGCGTTGCCCCTGTTGACGCACACGCGGGACCAGACCGCCGCCGCCGGCCACGTCCTCAAAGATGCAGAGGAGCAGATCTCGTCCGTGACGCAGGGGTACGAGCGGCTGGAGAAAGAGGTCCTGCGCAAATGGGAAGCGGCCGACGAGGCCCGGGTGGCCGCTGAGAAGTCTCTCGCGACCCTACGGTTAACAAGAGCCGTCGGGCGCTGTCTTACGCTGGCCCGACAGCTCGAGGGCCAACTTGCAGAGCTCACCAGTCGTGGCGGCACCGGCAGCAGTGGCACTACGGGGGCTGGGAACGATGGAACGGCATCGCCGACCCCGGCCAGGGACGACTATCGCACCCTGGAGCGAGCGGCCACCACGATTGTCAGTCTACGTCGGATGTTCGCTGCCATGGGAGCAGGCGAGGAAAGCTACGGGCTCGACCGCGTGCGAGTCACCCGGACGCTGCGTAACGAGCTTGTGATGCCGGCCGAGAACATGGTGAAGTCCCGAGCGCAGCAGGCCATCACTCGGTTTTCCATGTCCGGCGGCGGCGGCTCGAGCACCCACACGCAGTCGGCCTACAAGCAGGCGCGTGATTCACGAGCCCGTTTGGTTTCCGCAGTCACGATCTTGTACCTGCTCTCGCCGCTTCCCAGAGACTTGGGCGAGGCGTCTGCATTCCAGCCGGAGCTGCTCCTTTCTACGCTGCAAGGGTACATGCATACGGCGATCGTGTCTTCCCTCAATTCTTTGTCCAAGTCGCTGTCAATGCTGCCGTCACTGGAGCGCACGCTTGCCGACGTGTCCGGCAAATGCCAGGATATCTTTGCGTTGGAAGTGATCCTGAGCAATCTGCGGCCGCCGGCTCATCCGCTTCTTCCCGCCCCCGACCGGAACGGGAGCCAGGACTCCTCCGTGCAGAAAGCGAACCTCCTACAGCCTCTTCTCCGCGCGCTGGATACCTCGTCGCTCCCATCGTATTTCTGGCGGTCGCTGGCGTCATCCCTCGCGAGCCGTGTGCAGGAGATTATGAACCGCGGCGGCGTTTCAGCACGGACGCTGCGGTCCAACCGTGACCGACTCAAAAAAGAGATCCGGGAATGTGTCTTGCAGGGCTCACAACTGCCTCCTTCGATCGTGGGCGTCGAGAAGGGCGGCGGGTCCAGCAACTGGGAGCGGGAAGCGGCGGTGATGGTGAGCTCGGTGGTCAATGTGATAGAGCGGTAGTCAGTGAGACATTAGACGCAGAGACAGGGAGTGCATGGAGATTGATGCGAATTGGATGGAGATAATCGACCACGATGCATGTATATTAGGTTACCTGAACTACTCTGGATTAGGGATAATGAGTCGTCCCTAAAATAGCCCTCCCCACTGCAAGCACAGACCCCACGAGATACGCACCAAGTGAGCCACCGACATGTGAAAACACGCGCTGGGATCCACCAGGCTCCAAGTCAGCAAGGTACTAGGCTAGCATAGCGGCATCAGCTGATGGAGATGCCACAGGCGAAGTACGACATCGAGGCGGGGGGCAAATCCAATCAGCGAAGTGTCCCAGCAAGGGACACACCGTCTTGCTGTCGGAGCCTCACAGCACAAACCAGTCAGCAACGACGAAGGGCCCTGATCCTGATGAATTGTCCTCCCTCCCCCGCGGCTAGGGTCGGGGTTTGCCACATGTCGCCCTCTTACTTTTTTTGGGGGAGATGCACCTGTCATGCATGAGACGCATGATGTGCGTCGAAAAACAGGAGACATGGGCGGCTTGACCGGGTTTTCGATGACTCCCATACCGCAGGTCGATTTGGTCGTTGATAGCACCGAGACTGGCTGCAGGAGGGGCCGAAAGTCAACCAAGCCCACCATCCACCAATGGGCCTTGGTAGTTTGAGATTTATTTCATCCGATTTCCCTGGCAGACCCTCCTGAACGTACCTAGACGGAGGACCACGGATGGATTAGTCGGTGGCTGTTCTGTACCTGGGTACAGAGGTTGCCTGATCAGGCGGCGCAGGAGAGGAACGGGGAGACCCCGATTCCGTCATGGATGGGGTATCTTCGACGAGATCCCGAGCGAAGAGCGGGCGACACAAGAGTATTGTTCTGTAAGGAGTGGGATGTGGAAGGGGGACTCATGCAGTCACCGTGTACGGAGTCCTCCGCACATCGTCGAACCCACGACGATTCGACCCACCAGATCTCCACGCTACGGGAGTATACGTAAGTCTGAAGTACATCACGCTGCGAATCCTCTGACGGGTCGGGCGTTTCTTCCCCATGACGGCTAGTCAGGGGGGCCCCCCTGTGTGACGGCCGATGGACATCGCTCCGCGACTAGAGCAGGTACCTGCTTTGTACCGATGGCCGTGCACCGAATCCCCAGAGACTCGGGACGGCGGATGATGTAGGATGTATCCTCATGTACACCGGACCCCGCTTTTGATAAGGATATTGTATCTTTCCATCGATACCATTTTATCATCCCACCCGGCCAGGCCAGGCCAGGCACTGTGCCTGTGCCTCATGCTGCCGGGGCGTTGATATGATCCCTGCGTAAAACTTAGATTTGCGACCGCAGGGAAAGAACTGGACCTATACTGCGTACAGGGCTTTTCTCCTCTCATCGCCGTGGGGGCGCGGGCGTCCCACCGCCACCCGTCCAGCCTGTCATTCGATCAACTCGGAGGGGAAAGGGAGGGGAGGGGCAAATGGAAAAAGCAGTCGGACAGGACGAGAAGCTAGAGTATCTGACCCAGTGGGCCAGGGTTGCCACGTCGATCCCCCTCAGGACCTCCGCCTTGTCTGTCAGGAGCAATTTCCAGAGACAGTCTAAGAGCTGGGCACCTCCACGATGTCGATGGGGTCGACCAATGGCCGTTGCAAGTCATGGTGTTGTAGGGGGGACTAATGCAGAGCTGCCGGGTGGATTTGTTGATTCCTGGTTTTTTATGTAGATGCTACGGCCTGATTTGTTTGGGGGTTCTCGTAGTGTAGACCAGTCTGCTAACTCTGGAGAGCATTTCTGTCTCTAGTTATTGGGACGACGCTGCGTACGAAGCACATCATCGTTCCGGGGGGTGGCGTAAAGGAAGTCGGCGTTTCAGAAAAGGGGCCGTTTATGTCACGGTCAAGGGGACTTGAGGTAAGATGGACATCAAGGCGATGTCATCGATCTGAATGAAGCTTCCACTGATACCCGGAACCGTTTTCAGAGATCGGCCTGCGGTTTTCGCCCCTTCTGCCCATAGAGTTGGGAATAGAATTCAATTGTACAGTAAGTTTAAGGTTCGTTTTGAAACTCTCCTGAAACTCTCAGCATCGAGGGTTCATGGTTACTCCATCACCTGAATTCGGACGGTGGTGTTTGGTCCAGCTTTTTACCTGAACCAGGAACAAACTTCCCCCATCGAATATGTCCTCCGCAGTACCTGTTAGCGGTCGCCGGTCGGGGCTGTTCTGGGAGGAAGGAATGCTGTCTCTCCGGCGACGTTCCCTACATGTAAGGTACCTCTGCATGTACTGAAGCCGCATATCCACGGATCACGGACACGATGGAAGGGGGAGGGGGTGGCTGGAAGGAAACGTACGGGGATTTGCAGCACCTATCACTAGGTATGGATGACGGACGGTTGGAAGCCAATCCACTTGTCTTCCCTCTCGGTTCGTATTCCTCAGCCGAATCTCATTGTTCCGCTGCGCTGGGCCATTTGGGAACCCAGTTAGATGGGATGAGCGGGCTTACGCGGTCTGGGACGACCCAGGATCCATCTCCGGTGATGTTTGGGTGTTTTTGCAGGGAGGTGGATGGAGTCCAGCGGCTCCCGAGGCATCATCGTTATGTCTACGGGAAGGATGGGAAACGGTCGAAAGGTCGCACAGAGACAGGAAGTGAGGTGCCGTAGACGACGGGGAGAGGCTCAACCATGGCCAGGGTCCTCGCAGCGAACCGATCTTCACCGCGGGCGGATGATCTCGACAACCAGAGGACAGAGTCTGGTATTTGACATCTGGACGAAAAGCTACCAGAACAAAGACAAATCCCCCCCGGAATGGTGAACGTCACCGCTACCCCGGCCGAGTGGGCGTCCACCCAGCAAGGGGCCATGGCCCATGAGATGGAATCGATCTGAAGATACATCACCGATGTGGGTGATTGCTGGGATTCATCGATCATGCCTGCCGATGTGAATTTTCCGATTCTTTCGTTTTCCTGATCTTCCCCTCCCATGGCGGATGGAGTGCCTGGTGCCTCAGCCGGGAGAGCGATTCGAGACCGTGAGATGGAAGATCAGTGCACCATGGTTCCCAATGGGGAGACCATGTTCGAGACCTTGCCTTTCTCCAGCCTTACCGACGAATCCACTCGATGGATGCTTTGACCACCGGGACCGCCACATTTGCCCTTTCCCCTCGTAATGGTCGCCTGGTTGACTGACTCGACGAGGAGTCAAGGACCCTGTTAGGGTTCCTGATACCGTTCGATACGGGGGGCGTTCAGGCTAACCGGAAGGGGTTCGCCTGGGGCGATGTATCTCCGAAGTAGATCTGATGCAGATAACTCGCATGGGGTTTCAGATGGGATGTTGTTGGGGGCGGTTTCTATGGTGAGGGTGAGGGTACGGAGAGGCCATATGCGCACCTAGCAACCTACCCAGGTCCTCAATATGAATACTCATAATACCAGTACAAGACCTCCAACCCTCAGTGTTTAGGAGATCCATAAAGCTGCCAAGATTGGACCATGAGTTCATCCATTCAACGACTCCACCGGCCGCCTCCAGTCGATGATTCGTGTCGGGCGGTCCGGACCAAGTCTCGAGTACCTGAAAGTCCCCCGGTATATCGGTCCATCGGAATCGATTTCAATGCGTCGCAGACGGAGTAGTATCCTGTAGAGTGGTATTGGTAACCGGGAGTGATGATGATAAGAGGTCTATATACTGATTTTAAGCTCAGCGTAACTCAACCAGGAGAGGTATCGCGTTCTATACTTTCGGTAGACTCCCCACGATGATTAATTCACCCGGGTGCCCCTCGTTTGCCGCTGGCGTCGCCGGAGTATACCTAGAAAATCCCTAGAAAATTGCCCCAGAGTGATTGGATTGATCCTTACCATACCATACATCCTCTCCGGTGTATCGTCGTCACCATTCGATTTCGATCCGTGTCCACTGCGTTGCCGTCATCCAAACTAATAATAATAATAATAATAATCATCCTCCTGTTCCCCCCTTCGCTCCTTCTCTGACTTTTCCTGTCGCACCTCGTCCACGCGGATTTCTTTTTTCCTTTCTTTTCCTTTTCTGTTCCTTTCTCCTCCATACCCCTCTACCTACCTACCTATCTACCTACCTACTACTAGACTACTCTCGACCGATACCTGCTCCCTGATCATCACTGGGCAGTTGTCGGCTCACACGTCATACAGCCTCGCATCCCTTCCACCTTACGTGATTCTGCGTCCGGGTATTTTATTCTATTATTTATTTGGGTTGATTGATTTTGTCCTATTATTATCTTCTCAGTATCACCTGCATTTTTCTTCTTTTCCTTTTTTTCTTCTTCTTCTTCTAGCTTGGCTGGCCCGGCTTCACCGTGATACATCCCCACTAGAAGACTCGACTGCTCTCCGTCGAGTCTTCTTCCTCTTCTCGTCTGTCCTCTCGATAAGCGATGTGTCCCTCCTGATCGTGTACCGTCTACCCTTGCTTCGCCATCTCCGTCGGGCATTCGGCTAGTCTCTCTCATCAACAGCCTGTTACATTCCAAACTCCCTCTTCTTTTCCCCCTGGCTCACTTTTTTTTTTTTTTCCCTTTTCTCTTTGTAAGTCGCCGGTTCCTCCCCCCCCTCAATCATCTCCCCTCCTCCTGCAACATTCTTCGCTCTTCGCCTCCCAGTCCTCACTCTCGTTCATCTTATGCTGACTGGTTCTGCGCCATCCGTCCCAGGACTCACCGCGCCCTTTTCTCCCCCCAGTTCCTCAGTCTGGTCCCTTGAATCCCGCGTGCGCTAGGGATCACTCCTCAGTACATACACCCCTGGGTGGGATCCGCTTCGGCCGCTTTGTCGATATGTCCTCCTTTCTACCTGTCAATAACATGTCATCACCGCACGACCGCACCATGGACGAGGCGACCACCCCCACCACGCCCCGTCCCTACACGCAAAATGCCCCCGATGCGCAAGGTACAGATCCGACAGACTCCGCCAAAGACGAAAGCACCCCACGGAATGTAAATACCACCGCCGATATGCTTCCTCGTCGGGACTCCCACGCAGGCGCCTCTACCGCAGACGAACATACCCACGGCGACTCGGAAGGAGATCGCGACGCCTCGGACCACGAGACTGAACATAAAGGGGGCAACGCTCCCCCATCCAAGAAGAAGAAGGGTCAACGCTTTTACTGCACAGACTACCCGCCTTGTAACCTCAGTTTTACGCGGAGTGAACATCTCGCAAGGCATATCCGGAAACATACCGGCGAACGCCCTTTCCAGTGTCACTGCTCGCGGCGGTTCTCGCGCCTCGATAACCTGCGTCAACACGCGCAAACTGTACATGTCAATGAGGAGATACCGGGGGATTCGCTCGCCGCCACAGGAACCCGGTTCCAGCGCCAGATCCGCACCGACCGCGTGCGCCCACAGGGTCGAGCACGCGCCGGTACCGCAGGCAGTCAGGGCGCCCACAGCCGCGGACATAGTCGGAATCTGTCGACTTCGAGTATCGCGTCGACTACGTCCACATTCAGTCAACCTCAAGAATTCCGTCACCGACCCCCGCCCTTGATCATGGCCAGTGACGGACGGCCGCGACTCGCGATGGATACGATGGTGGACGGTCCCTGCACCCCTCCAGGCCAGGTCCGCGGAATGCCCGGGCCGACTGCCGGTGGCTCTCCCTATACACCCTCCCACATTTTCTCCGCCGGTGGCAATGGGAGTCCCCATATGGCCTCGCCAATGTCGTCGGCGTCCCATGCGTCTGGCTTCTGGGACGGGAAGACGGCCGCGCGTCGTCTGTCCGTGCCGACCGGCGGCAACCCATTTTCAACTCAACCGGTAAATGCATACCCTCCGGGTTATTCCCATCCAGCATACCCCCCTCCAACCGGCGTCTTCGCAAGCCCAGACAGTGCCCATTATCCCTTGGCGGCTCGGGGAGGTGAAGCTGCACACAGCGCGGCGGACGCCGATTTGCGGAGGCGAACCTGGCACCCTTCGACGTATTCTGCAGTCCCTCGTCCGGCCACCAGTGGTCTCAATAACTACCAGACTCCAGACTCCTTCTCGCCCTCACTGAACCCTCCCGCCACGGGTGACCAGCCGCCGCGGCTCCCCGGAATCGAAAGCTTTGACAAGGTCGTGTCCATGCGCCCTCTCACACCTCCGGTCCGTCGATCCAGCCCCATGCAGATTGACCAGCCGCAGAAGCCGTCTCCCGGTTACGCCTTTGGCGGCGGCTTCAACTACACGCAGCCCTCGGTGCGGCCGCCGCCACCCGTATCCGGCCCGGGCCATCGGCGAGGCCATGTGTCCTGGGACATGTCGTTGCACACGAACCTAACGGGCCTCCACATCCGAGACAAGCCCGGACAGAAAGATGCGTCTCATTGGGGTCAGCAAACCATCGCGGAGATCCATAGTGTTGGCTCTCGCTCATCTGCCTCCTACCAGCCCACGCAGGAATACCGAGGCCCTAGCGGTCACACGCCAACGCACAGCAATGCCACCTCGAGCTCCCAGGCGACACGGACGTCCCCGGAAGATTCGAGCAGCAGCGAAGGCGTGCACACGCCGTCCACGGCGTCCGTCGAATACCATCCCGCCATCGTCCACAACAACGGATACATCGAGCCGCACCACACCCCCTTCTCATCCGATCCGTCCCAAGCTGTACGCACCCGTTACCCGGAAGTCCTCCGATGACGCCAAGTCACTAATTGCAGTATAGGCACCTCAGTCCGATGGGTACCAGTCCAAACATGACGACCGCCCGGACATGTTCGGCCGCCGAGAGTCTGGGATGGGTCGGCTCGAGGCCCTGGTCGCCGTGGCTACGAGTGAAAACAAAGGCGCCACGAAACTGTTCGCATAGTGCGAACTCCGCTCGAGATGTTCCCCGATACGACTGAACTATACCCCTGTGTGACATGCCTTTGTCCATTATTTCCCAGTGGCTTTTCATGATCTTGACGACCGACCGACCTTCGCTTTTTGTCCTTGTGCTATTTAAACCCCGTGTTGTATAGTCAAGGCCAACCGGCCTTCTCTTCCCCACTTGTCTGATTTTCCTCTTGTTTTGGATATATACTGCGGAGTTTTAGATCTGACCCCTCGTTACTCCAAGCTACACCACTTTTGGGCTGCGGGAATCTTTATGAAGTGATGATTGATGACTGATGCATAAACAAGTTTCTTATACGGGGGGGTTGGCGTGGTGATGTGGCACCCGCCGGGCCTCGCCTTTGAGATTTTTCCTTTCTCCTTTACTCTTCCTCTCTTTTCGGGTGTTTCATCAGGCTCTTGTGTTTCTTGCATGCTTGGGCGTCGATTTGGGATTTGTCCATAGTGCATGAAGATACCCCGGCCTCAATCTCGAGTATGTGGCTTCGAGGTTTTGGAATGGAGTTTGCTACTCTGGTCGTGGTGTGGCTTCGCTTGTTTATTTTTTGGACGGTTTTGCTGTTCATATCCAGTATCTATCTATATATCAGCCAGTTAGTTCCTCGTCTTCCCAATGCAATCCCCTGTTCCAACGATTATGATTACGAGTACGGATTCGCCCGACATACCCTAAGACAGCGGTCCAGCTGGATTTACCCCACATTTTACATCGAACGACGTCAAGCGTTCCCCGAAGATCATGGATGATTCCGGAGTGACGTTATTACCGCGGCCCTCGTCTTCGCCCCCTCAACGAAAAGCTCAACACACTGACCTAACCATCAGGGTATAGTCACCAAAAAGCCAGTAACTGCGCCAGCGACCACAAGCACCCGCTTGGACCCTTTCCAAGCGACCGAAGCACAGCAAACCGGCAAGATGTAGGGTAGGGGCAAGCAGGCCGCGAGTCCAGACTCGGCCGGTCCAGCCGATTTAGCTCAACCGACGACGTCATACCCTGTGACGTCCGCCATCCCAGTCATGGCTTGGTATAAAATCGAAACGCCTCAACGACATCCGCCTTATTTAAAGCCATCAGTTTGCACGGTACATCTATCCTTGCCATTCTGCCACATCGCTCCCTCTGCCAAGACACAAGGACTCACCTGTCTACCGCACACTACGCACCCACCATGTCCAAGAACAGAACTGGTCTGTACGCCGCTCTCGCCGCTGCCGGCGCCGGCGGTTACTACCTCTACCGCGCGGGCGGCGACCCCAAAGGCGCCAAGGAGGAAATGAAGCGTGAGTTGCCGACGAACCACCCGTTTGGGGCACCGTGGATGATGGCGCTGACGGCCGCGTGCAGATGATGTCGACAAGGCCCGCAACAAGACGCCTAGCACTTCGACGGCTGAGCGCGCGGGCGAAAAGGTCGGCTCCGAGGCTGGGGCTCACATCGACGAGGCGGTATGTGTCCTTTTCTTTTTTCCGTTTCCTTGGTTTGCCTCTGGTTTTTGGATGGGGAGCTGTGTTGTGTTGTGTTGAGGCTCACGCTGGGTAGGTCACCAACGCCAAGACCAAAGCCAACGAGGCAAATCAGCAGGCGCATGGCCTGGCGCAGGAGAGCATCAATAAGCTGGATGAGGTGCGCCAGGACGCCTCGGCGAAGATCCGGTCGAATGTTGATAAGATGGATCAGACGGTGGAGAAGAAGGCGTCTGAGGCGAAGGGGTCGCTGTCGGGTTGGTTCGGCGGGGGCAACAAGTGAGGATCGGTTGAGTCTGTCATGCTTTATGTTGTTAAGTTGATGTAATTCATTTGTGTATGTGGTGTGATGTACAGACTGGGCTGTGGGAGTTGGTATCACCGGTGGAAAAGCCTTACATGTAATGCTGTTGCATTTAGAAACTAATGGATTGGTGCTTGTATTCTGGTGTTCGTCGTTGGTCGGTGTTGGTATGCTATGCTTCGTGGCAGCTGTTGCTGCGGTATGCTGCATTCCGGTGCCCGATGATTTCCGGAGTGATGAAGCTCTCCGCGCTTGTATACCGTATTAGCGGGTGTATCCAGCGATATGATTAACCGGTGTCCGGATGTCAAGAGTAGTGGATATTCTAAGGATGCCTAGATGTAGTTCACTGGATATTTCGTAGGATAGATCTGTATCGGTAGTTTAGGTACCTTCGTATACGGGGTCTCGCCTGATGCTCCACTCCACAACTAGATAATCTACTGGGTACTCCGTATACTCCATCAACTAACCTCCAATGGTAAAGACCAAGACCAAAACTAAAATACCTGGGTAAATCGTCTGGGGTCAAGCATGTCGCGTTACTTGGACGCCGCGAAAGCCCCACCACTATATCCCGATCGGGTCCACGCGCGCCCCCTACGCGTCTCGTGTCGCGCGTCGCCCAGAAAAGAAAAACCCAAACGGCCGCCCCATAGATGATCCCCATCACTCCCATCCATGCATTATCCCCCGAATCACCTGCAATTGCCCTCTTGTTCACCTCACATCCATTACCTTCCCGATCGCCTACATGCTCCTTCTATAACATCACTTACCTCGAGCATCCCATCCCCTATCGAACGAGGAACTCGCGATGCCACGCACTTCCCCCCGAACCTCCCTTGCCCGAGGGCAGGCAGGAATCCAGAATTTCGCAAGAGCCACCAAGCCCGGCGTGACTGCGCTCGATTCTGCGGTAGACAGCAAGAAGCCCGCCACCAGTCTCGCCCCCTCGCCTTCCAAGAAGCGGAAACTCAACGAGCTCGAAAATGTCGACTGCTCGACCCGCGGAAAAGGGGGAGATGCCACCACCACCTCCGACGCCGGCCCCGGATCTCTCACCCCATCCAAGTCCCTCCGCATCAGCGACCTGTCTCTGTCGACGCCCCGCAGTGGTCACTATGTTTCTTCCGCGCGTTCTGCGAGGACGCTGGCCCGGGCAGCCTCCACGCCTTCGAGACGGGCCGCCGCCGCTGCCGCCGTAATTAGCGCCCCGCGCCGTATGGAGCCGGCACGCCCTGCGCGGCCGCCGTGCGTCACTGATCTCCTAGGCCTGCATTCGGCCTTTCTGAAGGCTCTCACCATCCACGCGGCGCACCAGGGCTCCTCCGCGCCGGCGGTCCTGCACGAATTTCTGTATAGCGTCGAACGGCTGTGGAAGAAGCGGAAGGTGGTCACCAAGGACATCCAGCGTCTCCTGTGGATCCGCGATCAATGCCAGGAGGACGTTGGCGCGGGCTACCGGCTCGCGAACTACGGGCTCGGACGGGTGTGCTTGGAGACCGTCGCGCGCGAGGGCCGGACGAGCCGGATCAACGAGACCGCGTCGCAGGAGATATTCGAGACGACGGTCGACGGTCTCTGGGCGAAGGCGGTGGAGGCCGCGGCCGGCGACGCAGACCGGGTGGATTTTGTCAGCACGCTGGGCGTTTCCCCCGTGCACGAGTCGCTGACGCCGTTCACGGCCTTCCGCAAGGGCCAGCAGCGGCTGCAGGATCTGAAAGGCGGCGTGATCAAGATGAAGACGGAGAGGCTGCGGGCGGGCCCGCCCCAGACGCAACCGCAGGCGAAGACCCCCGAGGCGACGACGGCCCGTCGGACGGGCCTGCTGGATCGCATCCGCGACAAGGCGCTGCGCCAGTCCAAGCTGCCGCCGCCGCCGACTAAGGAGATGCTCCTCCGTCGGGCGGCTGCGCAGCGCGTCGAGGAAGTCGCTGGCGTGCTCTCTCTGCTCAGACCGGCTGGGTATGTGGGCACGGGGATCAAGGCGATGGTCGCGGCGCGGCGGACGCCGTTCCGCGTGGAGATGATCGTGCAGAACGTGCAGGATTCCGTCCGGAACCCGATCTCCGAGAAGGAGGTGGAGGTTTGTCTGGAGATCCTGGCCCGTCCGGACATTGCGGGCCAGTGGGTTGAGCTTGTTACTGTGAACGAGATCAGATCGGTGGTGTTGAAGTCGTACGGCGATGTCAGTCCGAAGGAGATCGGCGCGAAGGTCGTCGAATTGAAGATCGGGTCGGAAGGATTTCCTCCTATCCCGGAGGCTTCTACGTGATGTTTTGTTTGTTCGCGGCTCTTTTAGCATTTTGGGTGTTGTCGGTTGGATACCTTGTATGTGCTCTTGCATGGGCGTTACGATTGCATTGTCTACTTGCATGGCCATGGTCGTCTATTAGCGTCGGTCATTTTACCCTTTAACTTTGTCATACATAGAACGAATAGTAACTATTAATGATTACCAACATATCTGCCTCCATCCCCGTGTCCGTAAAATTGATAGATCTAGTTACATGGTCTACTGTTCGGCCTCCTGGTTGGCTGCAACGCGAAACGCGGGTTCACGTGACTGTCGCCACGAAGCGCGTCTCCCGCATTCAATTATCGGAGCTGGAGACCAGTCAACCTTCCTTGAGTGCAGACAACAGCAAGCCGGTATCCAGTCTCTCTCGTCTGGCTCGATACACGCAGGCATCATGTCCTCCAGGCCAGATCTCAAGGTAACCATCCCAATGCCAGTTCTGACATTCATTTTTAACGCCCTTGCAGGTCGACGACGAAGTGGGCTTCATCCGCTTCTATCGGTCTCTTGCGTCCGACGGCAACGATGATACCATCCGCGTCTTTGACCGCGGCGACTGGTACTCCGCCCATGGTGCGGAGGCCGAATTTATTGCCCGCACCGTGTACAAGACTACCTCCGTCCTCCGCAACCTCGGTCGGAGCGAGACCGGTGGTCTTCCTTCCGTGACCCTGAGCGTGACGGTCTTCCGAAACTTCCTCCGCGAGGCCCTCTTCCGGCTCAACAAGCGCATCGAAATCTGGGGCAATGTCGGCACCGGCCGCGGACACTGGAAACTCGTGAAGCAGGCCAGCCCCGGGAACCTGCAGGACGTGGAGGACGAGCTGGGCAGCGTGGGCGGGCTCACCATGGAGTCGGCCCCGATTATCCTGGCGGTGAAGATCTCGGCCAAGGCGTCCGAGGCGCGCAGCGTCGGGGTGTGCTTCGCCGATGCGAGCGTGCGCGAGCTTGGCGTCAGTGAGTTCTTGGATAACGATGTGTACTCGAACTTCGAGTCACTGGTGATCCAGCTGGGCGTGAAGGAGTGTCTGGTGCAGATGGACGGCAGCCGGAAGGACGTCGAGCTCGGCAAGATCCGCACCATCGCGGATACCTGCGGCATTGCCATCTCGGAGCGGCCGGTGGCGGATTTTGGCATCAAGGATATTGAGCAGGATCTTACCCGGTTGCTTAAAGATGAGCACTCGGCGGGGACGCTGCCCCAGACCGAGCTGAAGTTGGCCATGGGGTCTGCCGCGGCTCTGATCAAGTACCTGGGGGTGATGTCGGACCCGACGAATTTCGGGCAGTACCAGCTCTACCAGCATGACCTGTCGCAGTTCATGAAGCTGGATGCGTCAGCCCTTCGCGCGCTCAATCTGATGCCCGGTCCGCGGGACGGGTCTAGGTCGATGAGCTTGTTCGGTCTGCTGAATCACTGCAAGACGCCGGTGGGGAGCCGGCTGTTGGCGCAGTGGTTGAAACAGCCTCTTATGGATCTGAAGGAGATTGAGAAGAGACAGCAGCTCGTGGAGGCATTTGTGGAGAATACGGAGCTGCGACAAACGATGCAGGAGGAGCATTTGCGCTCAATCCCCGATCTGTACCGACTGGCGAAGCGCTTCCAGCGCAAGCAGGCGAATCTGGAAGACGTCGTCCGCGTCTATCAGGTTGCGATCCGCCTCCCGGGTTTTGTCGGGTCCCTGGAAAATGTTATGGATGAGCAATACCAGACACCCCTTGAGTCGGAGTACACGTCGAAGCTTCGCAGTCATTCGGACAGTCTGGCCAAATTGGAGGAGATGGTGGAAACTACGGTTGACCTCGACGCGCTGGAGAACCACGAGTTCATCATCAAACCTGAGTTTGATGAGAGCCTGCGGATCATCCGAAAGAAGCTCGATAAACTCCGCCACGACATGAATGTTGAACACCGCCGGGTCTCCCGAGACCTAGGGCAGGAGATGGACAAGAAGCTGTTCCTGGAGAACCACCGTGTGCACGGCTGGTGTTTCCGACTGACTCGCAATGAGGCAGGGTGCATCCGCAACGCGAAGGAGTACCAGGAGTGCTCCACACAGAAAAACGGCGTCTACTTCACCACCTCGACCATGCAGACTTTGCGTCGTGAGCATGACCAACTGTCGTCTAACTATAACAGAACGCAGACGGGCCTGGTCCATGAAGTTGTCAACGTCGCCGCATCCTACTGTCCCGTTTTGGAGCAGCTTGCTGGCGTCCTCGCCCATCTGGATGTGATTGTTAGCTTCGCGCACGCCTCTGTGCATGCCCCGTCTGCGTACGTTCGTCCTAAGATACATCCTCGGGGCACAGGCAACACGATCCTCAAGGAAGCGCGCCACCCGTGCATGGAGATGCAGGATGACATTTCCTTCATCACCAACGACGTGTCGCTAATCCGAGACGAGTCGTCGTTCCTCATCATCACCGGTCCCAACATGGGTGGTAAATCCACCTACATCCGTCAGATCGGCGTCATTGCCCTGATGGCCCAGACCGGCTGTTTCGTCCCCTGCTCTGAGGCGGAGCTCACCATCTTCGACTGCATCCTCGCCCGTGTAGGCGCAAGTGATTCTCAGCTCAAAGGTGTCTCCACCTTCATGGCCGAGATGCTGGAGACCTCCAACATCCTGAAATCTGCAACTTCCGAGTCGCTAATTATCGTTGATGAACTCGGTCGTGGAACGAGTACGTACGATGGCTTTGGGCTGGCGTGGGCTATTTCTGAACATATCGTCACCGAAATCCGCTGTTTCGGTCTCTTCGCCACGCATTTCCATGAGCTCACTGCTCTGGCTGATCGATACCCCAAATCGGTCAAGAATTTGCACGTCGTTGCCTTCATTGGTGATGGCACGAGCGGCGACAACGAGGACAACAAGGCAAAACAGAATCAGGTGACTCTGTTGTATCGCGTTGAGCCCGGTATCTGCGACCAATCTTTTGGTATCCATGTTGCGGAGCTAGTCCGGTTCCCAGATAAGGTCGTCAACATGGCTCGACAAAAGGCGGAGGAGCTGGAAGATTTCACCGCCGCAGACCAACAGGGACAAGATTCTTCCATGGCAATTGACGGCTGTTCCCAGGAGGAGGTGGAGGAGGGAAGCGCGCTGCTTAAAGCCATGCTGCTGAAGTGGAAGGATCAGATCTCCGACAAGCAGCTGACAGTCGAGGAGAAACGACAACTCATGCGTGACCTTGTCAAGGCTGATGAGAAGCTCCAAGGCAATAAGGTCTTCCAGGGCATCAAGGCTCTTTAGGTTATGGAACTGTTGTATGTCTTTTCGGCGCTAGCGGTTGGGCGTTGGGAGGGATGTTATTAAGTATGTCACGGGTTAGAAATGTTAAAATCACTGGATGCTATAATATATCATCTGAGTATTATCTGCTTTACTATTAGACGTATGTCTTGTAGAATCTATCTTGTTTTTGGTGCAATTGACTGTTTGCTGTCATGATAATGATCGGCATCTATAAATCACGTGAGGCCGCGGAGATCTAGACGCTGCTTTCGGGATATCCCAAACGACCTGCTGGTCATCCAAATCATCCCGCCGACAAGGTCTGCTTTCCTTCCCTTTAGCTGGTTATTGTGAAATCTTGCGCGATTCGAATACCTCTCTCTCCCGTTTGATCCACCCGTTCCCCGTTGTCGAGCTGCGTTTCCCGACCCCTCAGCGATGCGCGAAGACTGAGGTGCCCGCCGGACAGCCTTAATTCATGCACCCCTTTTCCATCCTCACACTCGGCATCTTCGTAGCGGGCTACATCACCGCCAGGTGGGATCTTGTTACCCGGCTATACGAGCTAGCTATCTTTGCATGGGATCACGGCGTCGTGGTACGTGGCTCGCCCCTCTTCTCCCGTCCGTGGGAACGAACACCTCGCGATGCGTTACATCACGACAGAGAGAGGCGAACACAGTGGCTGACTATACTACCTACTGGTATTTGTAGACTAGGACAGCAAAGGGATTTCTTCTCCTTTCCGTTTTTTTCTTCCTCCTGATCCTCCCGATCAATCACTTGGCCTCGAGAGAAGGTGAACTGGTATGCGCTGCGCCGATTGTTCCCTGAGCGCGTCGAAATGGCGGCTGCTGGCCGTTTCGCACGATGCTAACATGTTGGTAGCACCCACGATACGCGAATTTGGGTATATCCGCCCGGGAACAATTGCGCCGTCGGGGCTCCTTTTGATTGCGTCTGGAGGATGACAATATGCTTATGAGCGATGGATTGCTGCGGGTATTCTGGCCGTATGATCTCCCTCGGTCGCCGTCGTCAGGCGTTATCGTCGGATGGCGCAACTCCGAGCTTGATTTGTTTGTGTTGACCGTGTTGGAGGGTGTCGAGGTAAGGGCTCCGAAGCGCACATGAACGACAGGATGTCTGACACTCCGTCTGGTGATAGCCTCGAAACGTCGATAATGCCTTACGTGCGGGCATTCTTTTCCGCAATAGCCCGCACCCGATCGTGAGGATATTCAACCTATGTGGAAGATCAGCCATGCATGTTCTGGGTTCTACAAATCCGCAGGACCCGCCGACGTCCTTCAATTCGTCGCATCTATATGTTACTACGCACCCGTCGTACAAGGTGCCTCGGATATACTGTCCGCCGGAGACAAACCTGTCCGTTCAGGTGATTATGTTCCATCGGCCCCATCCCACTCGGATGGAATATATGTCGTTGGACCCCATTTCTCTCGCTCTGGGCGACAAGGCGTCCACGTCTGATAAATCGGACATGATGTCCGACACGATAGATACGGAGGAGGAGAGAGATAAAGCCCGAAGCAGGAAATTGGTTGAGAAACTCAGGCTTCATACGGTCGTTAAGCATGTTCCGTCACATAAAGAGCAGGCGCTCCCTCTCATAATCAACCAGGTCAATTGTGCCTATGAAATGGGACAGCTGATGGAAAGGAACAGCCATCTCATAGGCATCAGGGTGAAAAGGAGCATGAGTGTTGGGGAGCGGGTTGTCGAGTCTGCGACAACACTCTGGGACCTTTTCGTGCTTGGAGTCTCCTACGTGTTCTGGCAGTGGATCTGGCCCGTGATAACTCGGATCTTTGTTATCGGGCTTGTCTTTCATCGCTCGATTGCGGAGATTGTCTTGCAGGTTCTGGAGTGGCGTGCGCGTCCTGATGCGGCCGCATTGAAGGACATATCTGCTACCGCCCAACAAGTTGATATTCGGCTGCAGCAATTTTGTTACTGGCCCATCCAATACGTCAAATTGCGCCAAAGGAAGGATAATTGGGAGAGTGTCACAACAAGTCACCCGGATTACATCCGCTTTTACAATAGCTTGTGGCTGGTGGCTAATGATGTGATCATTGGGATTGCCCTGGGCTCGTACATCATGGATAATGCCAACTGGGTGGCCTTTCAAATCAACACCATCCTTACCGGATGGACGGTGGAAGGACTGCAGCGCACTATTTCGTGGCTGATGGACTGGCCGGCTGGTCTGAAGCTCAATAATGAGCTTGCTGCTTTCCTGGGTGATTTATTCCTGTGGGTGATTGAGAATTGGGCTGGTAAGGGTTTCTTTTACGATACGCACTTGGCCAAACTAACGTGACAAAAGCATGCATTGCAAATCTGCAGCCATATCTTCCCCACATCATTTATGTCGTTGGATGTTCCAGTTTTGCCGGAGCGAGCATGCCGATTGCGCTTTTCTCCGATCTGGTCTCTATCTTGACCGTGCACATCTACTCCTTTTACATCGCCTCCGCCCGCATATTCAATTGGCAGCTAACCATTATCATATCTCTTTTCCATCTTTTCCGCGGTAAAAAGCGCAACGTGCTGCGTCACCGTATAGACTCATGCGATTATGACCTCGACCAGCTCTTGATTGGCACCATCCTGTTTACAGTGCTCTTCTTCCTTCTACCGACTGTTATCGTCTTCTACCTTGCATTCGCGTCAGCACGGATGTTGATCATCTCGTTGAAGGCAGCACTCGATACCTGCTTGGCCTTCTTGAACCACTTTCCCCTATTTGCGTTGATGCTTCGCGTCAAGGATTCCAGACGACTACCAGGTGGGTTTAGTAATTGTCACCATGGCTTCGACCGTTGTCGCTTACCAAATGTACCAACGCCAGGCGGTATTCGATTTGACCTTCGCGAGGAGTACGACAGGTCATCGGGATCTAAATCGACTCCCACACCCTATATCCATCTTGAGGTGCGCTTTTGCCTTCCAACATATCAAACCAGGCCTGTATAAGACCGTCGCTAACGGATACAGTCAATCCCTCTCACACTTCGCTCAATGTTCGACCAATACTTCCAACTGGGCCATCGACTGCGAAAGCACTACCTATCGCCATCCGTGATATTCTGCCTCTTCACAGGCCGCTTTGTGCCTCCCATCCACCGGCGCAACCTATACAGTATGCAATACAGCATGCTTCCAGCGCGTCGCGCGGGACTAGCAGAGGTGTGGTCGATGCTGACGCATCCTCGAAAAAGCAGCGGTGGTAGCGGCGGGTCTTCGACGGGGGGCATGGGAGCCGGTGCGAACGGTATCCTCAAAGTACCGGGGGTGTTTGGTCAAGAAGGGAAAAGGCGCGGGCATCGATGACTGATAGTGGAAACTTAGGGATGATTTTACGCGTATCATACATAGAATATAATAATATCTATTCACTGAGGATGTGTAGAGATCATTGTATTGTACACCGCGCCACGCTTGCGCTTTTGATTTATAGATGCTTGGGAGAAAAGTCCTTGCAGTCGTCCAGTCTAGTATACAGTGGACATAACTAACGCTTAATTTCGAAAGTAACGCTGTGCAGTAAACAAGTTGGTATGTTCGTTTTCGACATGACGTGTAGTATTCAGACTACACAAAGAGCAACGTCGACAATTCTCAGACCATTATGGACTCAGGCGGAATCACCTTTGGGGAGACAGACTGCCGGCGGGACTGTCGTCGAAGTATATCCCGTCGCGGAGATGTCGCGTTCGTACGTGTGGAGTGGAGAGTATATATCTGGGTGACGTGGAGAGGTCTAACTTCTGCGGAGATACTCGGCATCGCTCTCCTTGTTGCCTTTTCGCGCCTCGTCGATCATCGTATCGATGCCTCGTTCTTTCAGGGTTTTCTATTTGTAAGTCAGAAAAGCTAGTTGGAAGCGCTGGCAATTACAGACATTCAGACAAGTCTTGTATTTCGAGAAGAGCTCCTCGCATTCATTTGATGTCGTGTTTCCACGGAGGTACTCTGCGATTTGGTCAGTGGCGGTGGTGTAGAAATAGTCCGCGGAACATACTCTCGCTGTACCATTTGAGGAAACAGGTATCGTATTTCCTGGTGGCCGTTAGACAATCCCCTTGCGTCTGGTGAAGAGAGCGTACTCCTTGATTTCGTTGCATTCAGGAGCTATGGAGGCAGCCATGGTGACTGAAGTGACGTTGAAAGGAGTGCGTGGATGGTCTAGTCCGCATGTTTCTGGGCAATTCGAGAGGAAGGCGATCCGCCAACCCTCATCCGGCAGGCGGTCAGCTCTCCGCCGGGCCGGCCATTTCTCCAGCTCCGAGATTTTTTGTCTTTATGGACGAAACGTTTCAAGGACGACGATCGCCCAACTCTCGCCTTGGTTGTGGTTATTCTTCTCCACGATGGAATCGGCTGCGGACTTTCCTCCATTTCAGCAGCAGCTGTCGTCGTCGCTGGTACAGGTGACGCGCACTGTTGGACAGCTTTCGGCAGAGGATCTCAACTTTCATCGTTCCTCGAGCGCAGAGGTTTCTGGATCACTTGACGAGCAGAGCGGCCGGATTCTCTCTCTTACGTCGTCGATCCTCAAAGCTGCGACAGCCGGTACAGACTTATCGACACCAACCCTGGAGGATGAAGATTCTGTCGAGGACAATTGGCGCGGCGTCGTGGACGTGATTGATGCGCTTCTCGAAAAGGCGGATGCATGTCTGGACGAGTTTACGGGGGTGATCAAGCGACTGAGCCCGTCGCAGCAAGAACAGAGTGCCGCAAAGTCGACCAGAAAGGCTCCTTCCAAGTTTCCCTCTATCTACGACTATGGGCCGTCGAAGATCCCCAAACCTCAGTTACAATTCGAGCGACTGGCCGATAACACCGACGTGTCTCCTTTCAAGCCCCTTTTGAAGACGAAGCCTCATGCGACGGTTCCCCTGGAGCAATCGTTGAACGTGGCCGACCCCGCCGCGGGCTACCCGAACCCTTACGACGCCGAAATCCGCGCCGCGAAATATCCCGACTCTGCTTATGCCGAGGCGCCTCCTGTCGATTACCTGCCCTTTGAATCCACCACTGCAACTTTTGTGGACACTGTGGAAGGCGTGAAGGAGATGCTGGGCGAGCTGAAAGCGGCAAAGGAAATCGCCATCGATCTGGAGCATCATGATGTCCATTCTTACCACGGCCTTGTCTCTCTGATGCAGATCAGTACGCGCGAGAAGGACTGGGTGGTCGACACGCTGAAGCCGTGGAGAGAGGAACTTCAGATGCTCAATGAGGTCTTCGCGGATCCGAATATTTTGAAGGTTCTTCACGGTTCGTCCATGGATATCATCTGGTTGCAGCGCGACCTGGGGCTGTACATTGTGGGGATGTTCGACACTTACCACGCCTCCTGTGCCCTCAACTACCCCAAGCGTAGTCTGAAGTACCTCTTGCAGAGGTTTGTCAATTTCGAAGCCGACAAGCGGTACCAGATGGCCGACTGGAGAATCCGGCCCCTTCCCTCCGGCATGTTCGACTACGCTCGTTCCGACACCCACTATCTCCTGTATATATACGACCACCTCCGCAACGAGCTCATCCGCAACTCCACCCCTGACAACAACCTCATCGACTACGTTCTGGAACGGTCCAAAGCCGAAGCCCTACAGCGATACGAACGGCCCGTCTACGATGCCGCGATGGGCCAGGGCCAGGGCGGATGGTACGACTATCTGTCCCGCAGCTCTGTCGTGATCAGCAAGGAGCAGTTTGCCGTCTTCAAAGCCGTGCACCAATGGCGCGACCAAGTCGCCCGAGAGGAAGACGAGGGCGTCCAGTGCGTATTCCCAAAACACATCCTCTTCAAGGTCGCCCAAGTGATGCCGCTCGACATCGGAACCCTCTTCCGGACGCTTTCCCCCGTGACCCCCATCGCAAAAGACCGAGCGTCGGATCTCCTCGAAGTCATCAAAGCCGCAAAGGCCGCCGGCGCAACCGGCCCGGAGTGGCGCGATGTATACGTCAAGCCGACGAGGACCAACCACACCTTCGCAGCGACCGCGGCCGAATCGACCCCCTCCGCGGACGACGGGCCGCTCCCCACAGCCGACCGGTGCGAAGTCTCCCAGTTCTGGGGCTCTGTGTTGAGCGCCAAGGAGCACCCCGTACGTCCCGAATACTCGATCACCGCCTCGGCGGAGGCGCTTCGCTTGTCGCTTCCGTTACCGCCCATGCCGAAGACTGTTTCCGAAGCCCGGGCGCAGCTGGCGCCGACGACCACGCCTGTCCCGCCGAAGCCCGCCGCTGCGGCCCCGGCCACGGAACTGGAGGAGGAGAAGGAAGAGGACAAGATCTTCACGGTGAAGGAGCGGGGTGGGCCGCGCAAGCGCAAGGTGACGCCGGTTGAACCGGCCGCCGGCGCCACGCCGGCCCTGTCGCCCGAAGCCGACGAGGTCAGCTTGTCCGTGGAGGAAACGGAGAAACCATCGAAACAGCGCCGGAAGGAGAAGAAGAACAAGTCGGCGTCTGCGACGCCGAAGTCTGAGGAGCCGGAGCCTTTCAACTACGAAGCCGCGGACTCGGTCCTGCATTCGAAACCCGCCCGCGGTGGTGGTGGTGCTGCTGCTGCACCGGCGAAGCCGTTCAACCCATATGCGAAGGCGTTGAATGCGCCGTCTGGGGTGCGCAAGCAGAAAGCAGAGACCCCGGGGAAGACCTTTACTTTCCGGTGATGTGGTGTGGGGTTTATGTCTGCATTTGCTAGGGCTGGAGTTGTTCGAGTGGGTGGATATTTGGTGATAGAAGGTTTAGTGCATAGCGATACCCGATTCTGGTAACAATGCATGTCATCTACGATAGATTGTGTTTGTAGCTTGTATTTTTTTGTGATTATGAACAGGGCTGGATTGTGGCCGCTGCATCCTGCACAAGAGACATCGCTGATGCAGGGGATGGACTTCCCAGCCGACGCAGCCTGTACGTTTGGCTGCAATTCGATCGTCGCCTGCAGATGCAGAGCGGGGCGCTGCGCAGCAAACGAAGCCGTAATATAAACTCTGCAGCCCTGGAGGATCCACAGGGAAGATGCTGGAGAGATATAGACCGGGGGATCGGATGACGGACGGGAATGATCAGGCCAGGCGAGAAGTGCAAATCACGACCGAGCCAAGGTCTTCCGTCGCTGCTTGATCATATACGAGTACATCATGACGGCCCCTAGGGATTCCTTAGCGCATATCATTCAAACGACGCAGGTCATCGGCTTACCAGGAGCGTACAGCCCCAGACAGAAATAGAATATCCCGGCGACGGACGAACGGTCCGTCACCGAGGCGGCCCTGAACATCAGCCACCACTCGCTCCCGATCCCGATGGGGTAAAGGACGGCAAAGAGGGAGTATCTTGCGTCAACTCAGCCGATACACCTCCCACGGAGAGAAAGAAAAAGGGGGAAGGGGATCTTACCGCAACCACCTCAGGAACGACGGGACGGGGGATCCAGCCAAGAGCACGACGAAGTAGGAATACCGCACGACGTCGGCGATGGACCAGGCGAACAGCATCGCGGCGTACGCGCGGGAGGAGGCGGTCACCCCGGGAAAGCCATAGTTAATGGCCCAGACCTGCACGGAGCGCGCGAAGACCTGCGTGAAGGTGGTGAAAATAGGGGCGCGGGTGATGCCTGGTCTTGGGGTCAGGTGCGTCTAAGTCAGGGTCATAAGGGGCGAGCGACTTACCGACGGCGGCGTGCAGGATGTCGGCGACGGCGAGGGTTTGGGTCCAGCGCGTCCAGGGTTCGAGGGGGGTGTAGACAGTGGTGGGGGAGGGTGCGGTGAGGACGGCGAGGAGGATGCGGAACCAGAGCAGGGCGGAGATGGCGTTGTAGGCGAGGAGATAGATCCTCTTGGGATCGGACTGGGGGGGTGATGGATGGTTCGAGGCCATCTTGTCTTACTTTCGGGGTCCGGGAGGGTTGTTGGCGTTGATGGAGGATGATGCAGGTGTGGTTGATGTTCCTGCAGGACTTTTCCCGTTTGGGGTGGGTTGATGTCAGTGCCGGTTTTAGTCTTCCAGCAGGATGAGGGAACAAAGATAAGGTAGGCTTATACGAACGGATGGTTCATACGACCTACGTGGAGCTAGTTAGGGAGAGATGGTTCGTTAGTTGGTGGGTATGGGTTGTCTATCTTTCTATTTGGGAACTGGTGCCACCAGTTCTACTCGACCTGTTAGGGTTATCTTCAAGTCATAGGTATACGATGAGCTCAAGCGGACCCCGGGTCTACATCCTCGATTTCGCAGGAGTTTATGGCACCCCTTCATTGACCGGTCGAGCCAGGACGTGCTTCTGGCAAAAGCAATATCCAGATCACTGTGGGGATGAACGACGTGAATGCGGAGGACAGGTGGAATACGAGGCACTGGTCCCAAGGAACAGGTTCGTGTTGTACCAGCAGTCTGTGCTCCGTCGAGTCGGTGTGGTGGTTTCCAATCGGGCTGCGAGCTGTGCCTTGTGGTGGCTGACCAGGATCACCGGGGACGGGAGGAACCAGGAGCGGGAGGCCTGAAGGATGGGCGAAAATGCACGGTTGGGATCCCAATACCCCGGAGTCGCACGGATGATGTGCATCCTGGACGGTTATTCATGTCGTTCATATTTCTTTTTTTATCCTAGCGGGGTGGTGGTGGTGGTAACCTCAGGTGACTCCTGAAACATCCGTGGTTGTCACTCCTGACGTGCATGCAGGATCATCCGTCCCGCGTCGGGATACAGAAGTACGGATAGGACATCCTCCGGGGTCGTGGAGGGGAACGGATTCAGCAAAAGGGAAAAGGGGAAATCCCACGTGTTCGACAGCGGATCTGTCCTCTTCGACCCAGGGAAACCGTGGAGAGAGGCAGAGTGTGTCGTGGATTGATTAATCTCATCAGTCTGCGACAGGAGCAGGGATGCTAACCGGATGGGGGGGGGGCCACACTCCAATGGGGCGATGATGCAGGTACCAGGGCTAGTCGATCAGCTGGATGGTCTGCCGCCGTCACACTAACCGTGGCCGAGTCAGGCACGATCAGTCTAGTGGAGGGAAGGTTTCATCGGTCCCATGGGAGGGGGGTTCTTCATGTCTTCGGGGGATACTTGATATTGCAGCATCGTAGATGGCAATAATGTACCCATAGAAGACCAAGAACCCTTTCTCAGGAACTGTGGGCCAACTGAACATGGGGTTCAACTAAGGACATTATTCCATCGCATGACACCATTCACGGTATGTGATGACAGCTGAAACGGAACATGATGGTCTGTGAGACCTCAGACAGGGGTAGAGTGCACATCACATACGCAGTACAACATACCATGCTGGTCCATCATTCTCAGGAGAATAATAATCAGTGAGGAGGGCAAAAAAAAAAAAAAAGTACTGCATCCAGACTAACCGCCGTAAGCACGGGTTCGCCTCCACATCCGAAAATTATGCCCCTATGTTATTCGGCAGGCCAGGTTTAGTTTGAGTCAGTGCCTTGGTCGGCGGGACGGCGGAGGGTGGCGAAAAAACCCCTCGACCAGGGGAAAGAATGGAGACCAAGAAGGAACAATCGAACGGTTATCACTCCCCAGGCACCGTCCATACTGCGCTGCGTCGGCGGACTGCGTCCACCATGGGAGTGCAGGTGGGCCGATGGAATTCCCCTTGCGTCCTCATGCATCCCCATCAGACTGGCTTGAACGCAAAGTCGGAAGACGATCATCCGTTTGGCTTGATGGATGGATGAAGCGATAATGGTCTGGTACGGAGGAGAAGCGTAGGGAGTATACGAGTATCCAGCATCCGTTCCGACATGAATACGCTGTAGGTGTAGAATCCACGGGACAAGAATCAAGCATAATCAGAACGAAAGATAAAGACAAATATAAAGACTTTTATGGGTCTGACGCACGAAACAACTCCACCTCTTCATCCCCTCTTTTTTCCTCCCAAACGGTTGGGTTGATGATGGTTTTTATTTATTTCCTTCGAGGTACATCATCGTCCCCTGACTCTGACTCTGTCCGCGTATTTATTCGTCGTCCGTCTGATTTGGATCTTCAACCGCCTTATCCACCACCCTAATTCCTTCCCCATTCCTCCTTCTTCTTCCTTCCTTCCTGCCTTGCGTGCTCCCTGCCTCTTGTCAGGAGATCTTTTTCTTTCTCTGTCTTCCTTCTCTCTCATTAGTCCTCCATCGCCAACTCCTTCAATCCATCATCCCATCTCGGTCGCCCATCTCCGCACCCGATCCTCAGGGGCACAGCACTTCATCTCCTCCGTCCCTCCAGATGACCGATTGAAACCCTCAATCCTCCGCGACCCTTCTCTTTCCTCCCAGTCACCCTGAATATCGGTGGTGGTGAACTCCTGCAGTGGCTGGTCGTTGGTGCCATACATCCCCCTGACCCGTCCACCTCGAGCGTCCCGCCGGTTTCACGCTCAGTTCACCTCCCACAAAACACATAATGTCGGTTGCGACTATGCTTCAACCTGCCTCCAGAACCTCCACGTCCTCTTCCTCCTCCTTCCAACCCGTCTCACGCCAAAACACAATGTCTTCTCACGACACGCGGTCGCTCCGCCAGTCCAAGCGGCTATCCGTCACCGCGTTGTACCTGTCCATGTCCGCAAAGGACAGGGACTTGGAGATCTCCGATGATTTGGCTCGAGGTGTGTGTGCCTTCCTCCGTTCCACCCCCCGGGGCCACCCGCTAACCCTCCCGGAACAGCCCAGAAACACCTCCGAGAATTAAAGGGCAAAATCTCCACCCAGTCGAAGAAGAACTTCGTCCTCGAGAAGGATGTTCGCTACCTGGATTCGCGAATCGCCCTCTTGATCCAAAACCGTATGGCCTTGGAGGAGGTAAGCTGAGCACCCGCCGTCGTCCGCGGCCCCATCTAACGTCCCCGGTCTCCAGCAAAACGAAGTCGCCAGCCACCTCGATGATGCGATCGATCCCCAGGAGGGCTTCTTCCCCAATGACGAAAAGACCCAGAAATACGGAAACCTGCTCTTCCTCCTCCAGTCGGAGCCCCGCCATATCGCTCACCTGTGCCGGTTGGTGTCCATGTCCGAGATCGATTCCCTCCTGCAAACCGTCATGTTCACCATCTACGGAAACCAATACGAAAGTCGCGAAGAGCACCTCCTGCTCACCATGTTTCAGTCGGTCCTCACCTACCAATTCGACAACACCCCTGAATACTCGTCCCTCCTGCGCCAAAACACCCCGGTCTCCCGGATGATGACCACCTACACCCGCCGTGGTCCCGGTCAGAGCTACTTGAAACAGGTGTTGGCCGATCAGATCAACGCCCTGATCGAATTGCGCGACGTGGACCTGGAGATCAACCCCTTGAAGGTGTACGAAACCATGGTGCGACAGATCGAGGAGGAGACCGGCTCGCTCCCCGACTACCTCGCCAGGTCCGTCACCGCCGAAGCCGCCGCCGAGAACGAACAGGTGCAGGCCATCATCGCACCGCGCCTGAAGATGCTGACGGACATCGCCAACGGGTTTATCACCACCATCATCAACTCGGTCGACGAGACGCCGTACGGGATCCGGTGGATCTGCAAACAGATCCGTAGCTTGTCTCGGCGCAAGTACCCGGACGCCCAGGACCACACCATCTGCACGTTGATCGGCGGTTTCTTCTTCCTGCGCTTCATCAACCCGGCTATCGTCACTCCGCGATCCTACATGTTGATCGATGCCACTCCCACCGACAAGCCCCGCCGGACCCTGACCCTGATTGCGAAGATGATCCAGAACCTGGCGAACAAGCCCTCATACGCCAAGGAACCCTACATGGCGAAGCTCCAGCCCTTTATCCAACAGAACAAGGAGCGCGTGAACAAGTTCATGCTCGACCTGTGCGAGGTCCAGGATTTCTACGAGAGCTTGGAGATGGATAACTACGTGGCGCTTTCCAAGCGCGATCTGGAACTGCAAATCACGCTCAACGAGATGTATGCGACGCACGCCTTGTTGGAGAAGCACAGTGCAGCCCTTGCCCAGGATCAACACTCCCACCTGCACCAGCTCCTGCTCGAATTGGGATCCGCGCCTACCCAAGTCCCCCGGAAGGAGAACCGGACCATTACCGTTCCTCTCTTCAGCCGGTGGGAAACCGCCCTGGATGACCTGACCGCGGCCCTCGACATCACCCAGGAGGAGGTGTTTTTCATGGAGGCCAAGTCCACCTTTGTCCAGATCCTCCGGTCGTTGCCGCCCAACTCGTCGGTCACCCGCCGACCCCTCCGCCTGGACCGCATTGCCGAAGCCGCCGCGACCCTGAAGAACGACGCGGTCATGGTGCGGAAGGGCATTCGCACGATGGAGCTCCTGAGCCAGCTGCAGGAGATGGGGGTCATCGACCGTTCCGACGAATTTAGTCTCCTTCGCGACGAGGTCGAGCAGGAATTGGTCCACCTGGGCTCTCTGAAGGAGAAGGTGCTGGACGAAACGAAGAAGCTCGAGGAGGTCTTTGCGACCATCCGGGACCACAACGCCTACCTGGTGGGCCAGCTGGAAACGTACAAATCCTACTTGCACAACGTCCGCAGTCAGTCCGAGGGCAAGTCGCGCAAGCAGCAGAAGCATCAGGAACTTGGGCCCTACAAGTTCACCCACCAGCAGCTGGAGAAGGAAGGCGTTATCCGGAAGAGCAACGTGCCGGAGAACCGACGCGCCAACATCTACTTCATGTTCAAGAGCCCCTTACCGGGGACGTTTGTGATCAGTCTGCACTACAAGGGTAGGTCGAATCGAACCCCCGCGTCGTTTTCCTTGTTCCTAATCTCTCATAGGCCGTGCCCGCGGGCTGCTGGAGCTTGACCTCAAGCTGGACGATCTGCTCGAAATGCAAAAGGACAACCTGGAGGACTTGGATCTGGAGTATGTCCAGTTCAATGTCTCCAAGGTGTTGATGCTCCTGAACAAACGATTTGCACGAAAGAAGGGCTGGTAAAGCGGCCCTTTGTTATGACGTATATGAAGCAGACCGACGAAGTTGCCGACAGGTGCGGGCATGGCACCTGGCTTCGGTCGACGAACACGATGGGTCCTTGAGACGGAGCCTAGGAGGCGCTTCCCTCTTGAGGGCCCCGCTTCGCGATTCTTATGAGACCTGTTTGATGGTGAAGATGCGCGCCCCCCTAATGACGGCGGATGAGTTTTCGGTTACATACAGCCCGGCTACGATTGCACTTATTGTTGTTGTTGGAATCTCTCTACGGCCGTGGGCCAATAATCCGGTGAAGAAGTGAACGCCTTGCTAATCGGGATGGAAGGGGAGGATTGCGCTCGCGGGCTCGAGGCGACCCCATGACCGGACCCTGGGCGGATGAGTTTATTTTCGTATACCCTGTTGAGACCTGTTGATTGTTGACTTTGGAATTGGATGGCTTTGTTGGCTAATATGCGTTTGTTTGGTTGCCTTGATGTCTGTTTATGCCTGCGCATGTACCTATATGTAAGAGATTCCCCCGACGGAGGTCTAGTGGCTGTAATGCAGAAGTTGTTTCTCCCGGAGTGAGTGGTACGTCAGACGAGAGCGGCCTGGGTGGACGATAGTTGGACAGGGCGACGTCATGTAGGGGCGAAAAAGCGCAGGGAAGAAAAAAAAAGTTCTTTGCCGCTGCAGATCGTCGATGCCCCTATTTCACCAAACAGAAAGAAATATACGTAGGTAGGTAGGAATCATACACAGGATCATATATGATAATACGCAGGAAGATAGTCAAATTCGGTAAAACTCTGGTAATCTGCCTCAAACCGTCCGTCCCACTCGCCCCCCGCTGCGTCGTGCTGGCCTTTCGGGGTCCCGCTAAAATAAAGTGCTGTTTCCGTCCAGCCAGCGCCTGACCGTCTGTTTCCCTTCTTCCTCTTCTCCCTCCGCTTTCATCTCTTCACCTCTCTCTCTCCCTTTTTCCTCTCCGGATTCCCTGTCTGGCCTCTGGACTTGGTATCCTCTTCATCACCTGAGCCCCTCCACTTCCTGACTTTCCGCGTGATTGTCCTGTCTTCGCCTCTCTCTCTCTCTCTCTCTCTCTCTCTCTCTCCACTTCTGACTTCTATCAACCTCCCCTCTCCCTCGAGTCTCCGACCCCTGCGAATTTCCCCCTCCAACAATGGCGGCCCCAACGGACAACCAGGTCACCCCGTCCAAGTACGACAACTATGACTTCCCCACTACCGCGCCGGAGGACAAGGACAACAAGGAGGCCCAATCCGGCCACCCAGGCCACACCACCCCCGAACAGGACGCGAAGGTCGAACAGCTCCGGAGTGAGTTGGAGAAGGAAGGCTACACGGAAAGACTAGACACCTTGACTCTGTTGCGCTTTTTGCGGGCTAGAAAGTTCGACGTTGCTGCGTCCAAGCTGATGTACGTCCGCCACATCCTTGTCTGACGGGGGCGGCGTATTCTTCGTGCAGGCATTGCCTGTTCTAGCGCCTTTTCCCGTCCCTGCGTCGGTCCTCCCTAGTGATTACGCTGACATGTCTTCTCTCCCCAGGTTCGTCGAGTCGGAGAAGTGGCGCAAGGAGTTCGGCACCGATGACCTTCCTCGCACGTTCAACTACGAGGAAAAGCCCCAGGTCTTCGCCTACTACCCCCAGTACTACCACAAGACGGATAAGGTGCGCCTTTGCCCTCTGCGAGCTCCCAGAGGAATATACTGACCAGGGTCGCAACCAGGACGGGAGACCCGTCTACATCGAGAAACTCGGCAAGATCGACCTCAATGCCATGTACAAGATCACCACGGCCGAGCGCATGCTGCAGAACCTGGTCACGGAGTACGAGAAGCTCGCCGACCCCCGTCTGCCGGCGTGTTCCCGCAAGGCCGGCAAGCTCCTGGAGACCTGCTGCACGATCATGGACCTGAAGGGCGTGGGCGTCACGAGCATCCCGTCCGTGTACGGATACGTCCGCCAGGCATCCGCCATCTCCCAGAACTACTACCCCGAGCGTCTGGGTAAGCTGTACCTGATCAACGCCCCCTGGGGCTTCAGCACCGCCTTCAACGCCGTCAAGGGCTTCCTGGACCCCGTCACCGTCGACAAGATCCACGTTCTGGGCAGCAACTACAAGAAGGAGCTGCTCGGCCAGGTGCCCGCGGAGAACCTCCCCCTTGAATTCGGCGGTACCTGCCAGTGTCCCGGCGGTTGCGAGCTGAGCGACATGGGCCCGTGGCAGGAGCCGGAGTGGGCCAGAACCCCCAAGTGGGCTCTCCCCAAGGACCAGAGTGCTTCGACAACCGAGGAGAAGACCGTGACTGAGGCTCCCGCCCCTCAGCCGGCCGCATAGACTGTTTGCGTCTTTTTTTTGTTCTTGTGTTCTCCGTCTTTTGGATGCACCCTTAAGAGGAAGAGATTTCTAGTACGATTTCATTCCCGCATCTATACTCCGTTCTCCAAGATCTGTCTGAATGGACTCCACTATATCAGCTGTACCGTTCCCCTTTTCTCCTTCGTTGCTCTTATTGATTCTGTCTTTTTTTTTTTTGGCTCCACCTTTCAAGCCCCCATAAATCCAATAGTTGATCATCTATGCTTGCTTTTCCTCCTTGTTTCTTTCGCGTTTTGTTTCCTTTTGGCTTTGTTGACACTAGATATCAAACAACGCAACATGAGCGGCGCGAGGTTTTATAGATGGGAGCTGGGAGTAGTAGCATTGGGAAAGAATATAAAAGTGGTCCAAAATTGAACGAGCGGTGTACGTATGAGAATCGCAGCAGTGGTCCCGAGTCAAAGCGGTGTATTCCTTATAAACAGTAGCCATAGGTATATCGTAAGGTTGCAGTAAAGCCTTTGGTATCATATCATCCCTTTCCCATCCAACGCCAAAACCGCACAAGCCAACCGGCACAAAAATGAAATCTATCGCTCACTTCTTCTCAACCACGTCCACCGCCTGGGCAGCCCGTTCCGCCTTTCCAACCGTCGACGCCAATGCATTCCCATCTGTTGTGTCATCGTCCGCCGACTCAGCCTCCCCGGATGACACGGCCCCCTGGAGCCGCAGCAACGTCCGCAGCGCATCCTCATAGACCTCCGCCATCTCCCCACTCCGCCACAGCTCAGCCTCATGATCACTACCGTGGGGTACTTGTATTTTCCAATCGGGCCGGACTGTGCGTCGCTGCCGTTGCGGGTCTTGCCTGTCGCCGTCGGCGTCACGCATCTCGACATCCTGCCCCGCCAGACCCTTTTCTCCAACGTCGTCATCGTCGGACTCGTCTTCCTCCTCCTCCAGCGTCTTCTTCAATTGCTCCGAGTACGCCGCAGCCGCCCGCCGCGGCGCATCCCGCCTCAACTGCGCAACCGTCGTGTTCAGCGACTCCAGCTGCGCATACAGCGAGGTCACCCGCGACGCGAGCCGACTGTCATACTGCTCGTACTCGACCGTCTCGGCCGGGGCGGTGAACGCGGCCGGGAAGGGGAACTGCGGGGAGGATGAGTCGAGGCCGTTGATGCTGACGGAGGTGGCGGCGGTGGTGAACGTGCGGCGGATGAACTGTGCAGATGGGTTAGCTGATGGGAGGTTCTCCTAAAGGAGTGCGGGAGCGAGCGGACTAAATTACCTCGTCGACGAGCTCGCGCACGCGCTCGCGCATCGGATCGGGGCCATCGGTTTGGTTGGCGGATGGAGGGAAGTGGAGGTCGAGCTTTTGGCGAGAGAGCGCGACCGTGTTGGCGTAGAGGTAGGTGAAGTCGGCGGGGGATTGGAGCTCGATCTTGCGGTGCATGTCGGTGGACATGGTGGTGGTGGTGGTGGTGGTGGACGCGTCGAGGGGTTGTTGGATGGATGGTGGATCTCTGGGCGGAACCAGAAGAAGTCGAGAAGGGCGGTGAGGCGGCCTCAGGCACTACGCCGGGCTTGTCGATCGTCCCCGCAAACGATGTCATCGATCTAGTCTGCGTCTTCTTCCTCTTCCTCTTCTTCTTTTCTTCGTGTCCTGCTTCTTCTTCCGGGCGACTGGCTCGCTTGTCTCTCGTTGATCTTAAACACTTGATACCTAATCTTGCCACTCTGTCGATAATCGTCCTCTTCTATCTTTCCAGCAATGCGGTAGGGTAGTATGCAGCCACACCATGGACAACACCGCCATCCGTCTCGTCGACAACACCGCGCCTGCGCGTCGACTCTCCGACGATGAAGCCGAAGAGACCATCTCGCAGATCCCCACCGCTTCGACCGACCTCTCCAGAAACGCCTCCCGACGATGGAGGACGCCCTCCGTGAGGACCTCGCTGCGGAACCGACGATACGCCAAATGGCAACCGCAGCGTCTGGGCATCGTCGACACCAATGGCCCTAGCGATGACGGCGACCTGGCCCACGCACGCAGCAACACCAACACCCTCGGCGGCGACAGCCTCACGTCCGTGTCATCCTATCCGACCACCGAACCCCGCGGCGTGGACACGGCCGATTTCGCCGCCTCGTCCTCATCGGGGCGCGACACCGGGACTGCGGCGGCGGCGGCCCGGCCCCGGCCTGGCCACGAGCTCGACATCCTGTACGAGAACCAGCGGGGGTGGTTCTTCTTCGGTATCCCGCTGTACTCGCACCGCTCGCTACTGAACCTCGATCCCAGCGCGTGGGTGACCGGCGACCTCCGCGACAGCCCCGTTGACATTACCAACGCGCAGCTGCCCGACCCCAGCTGGGAGTGGGCGTGGATGTCGTGGTACGTGGACATGTCCGGCGACGTGGACGACCAAGGGTGGCAGTACTCGTTCTCGTTCTCGTCGACCGCCTGGCACGGCTCGCATCCGTGGTTCCACTCGTTTGTGCGGCGGCGGCGCTGGGTGCGGCTGCGCGTGAAGCGTGCGTCCGAGCGGCGTCGGCCGGGTCGCTCGGAGTTTGAGATGGCCCATCGCCTGAACGAGGATTACTTTACGATCCATTCCGCGGCGAAGAGCCGAGCCGCGTCGATTGCCGAGCCCGCGCGCCGCCGCATGGAGGCGCCGCCGCTGGAGGAGATTGCGAATATCCCGACGTTGTTGCATGCGATGAGGACGGCTGTGGTCGATCGCGAGAAGATCGAGGCGCTCAATCGGTTTCTCCATGAGGGAGGGGACGAGCTGTACTATTTGGATGAGAAGGTGGGTTTGGTCGTCGTGTTGGGCCGGGTTGTCGGTTTGGTATAAAATATAGGCTGATACGCTCTAGATGCCGGAGATCATGTCGCTGTTTGTCTTCCAGGCCTCGCGCTGGCAGTTCCTCACCCACGTGAGGAACTTGATCGACGAGCTGGCCCGTGACGAGTCCACGGCTGGTAGCGAGACCGAAACGGAGAATATCCGTCGCCAGAGGGAATACCTCGAGAAGGCGGCGGACACTGCCAGCCGCCATCTCACGGGGCCGGAGGTGTTCAGTGCCCGCGGTGGAGGGTCTGCGGCGCAGATGCTCAATCTGACCCCGAGTGCGAGGAAGGGTAGCTTGATATCGAAACACTCGCGCAACTTTTCCTACCCACCTATGACCAATGGAGGGCGCATTAAGGGGATTCCTCGCCGGGCGGAAGTGGGACGTGAGGGCCATATATATTAGGTGCTTTCAGTCGCCGCTACTTTGTTTTTCTTCTCTCGATAGACTGTATTTCTAGTGAACGATTGAACAGTATATCATTTTATATTTTATGTATTCCTTGTAGTATATGTAGATAGAGAGATTTGTATACTTCAGGTTGACGCACTAAGGCCGAAACGGGAAATGTGCCATCACTGACCGCCTACCCCTTCGGACCTCCCGGCAATTTATTATCTGCGAGACTTTAAACGCAGTAGACAGACAGCTTCTGCACCAACACAGATCATCTTTCCCTCCTAACCCCCTCCTCTCCACCGCCACTCCTCCCCTTCCATGACAGTGACGACGCTTTTGCCGCGTCAATCCTCATGTTCTCGCGTGGCCATCCGTGCTTGAAACGACGTGGTCTGGCTGCCGTCCTGGACACCGTCGCGGCTGGCCCCGAGGAACCCTTACTCTTCCTTTACCCCCGCTGGGTTACGTCGGCAGCCCGCCAGCGGAGACCGCTCTCGTCGATTGCCTCGCCATCCCCGGCTCCTCGTCCCTCGCGCAGGCTGTCCTTCGGCGCCGCATCCCGACGATGGCTCTCCAACTCGGCTGTGGGAGCCAACCCGACTCCGCCGGTCGATAATGCGCCCCAGAAGAACACTCCCCCCGATGGACCAGAGAAGTCACTGGCGGATCGCTCCGAGAAGACCACCCAAGCAAAAGGTCCCGTCCCCGGTAGTGTACTCCCCCGCAAAGGCCGACGTGTCTTCAACGCCTTCTCCGACCTCGACCTCCCGACTCCGGCATCGTCTTCCCCGTCCACCCCGAAGGGAAACATCACCCGTACCACCCGCTCCGCGGCCGACAAAGCCTTGGTGGCCATGAAGCGCCTGTCCGTCCGAGACCGCCGCAAGCTCCGATATCGGGTGTTCCTGTCGAAGCAGCTCCAGGAGCGTGGGGTGAAGAACCGGCCCAACCAGTGGGCCAAGATCCGGGATCTGCTGGAGCAGCTGCAGGAGGACGCCCGCGTGTGGACCAAGAAGGGCACGAGGCAGAAGGAGCTGCTTATCCCCGAGGAGACCGTGGCGCTGCTCGCTGGTGTCACCGACATGGCCATGAAGGAGAACATCTGGTATGTCCCTGTCCACAACGGGTGTCGTGTGCATGTGCTCCACCCGCGCGAGAGCGAGGGCCAGTATCGGAAGGTGATCCTGTCGGGCTCGGAGCGGGTCGTGGAGCTGGTCGGGGACCGGATCATGCATGCGCGCGACCTCCAGGCCGCCGGCGCGCCGTTGGTCGACATCCGCAAGCCGCGCGTGCCGGTGTTCCCTTCGATCGATGCATTGAAGCGCAAGGGCCACCCGGTGCCGCTGGTACGGGGCGTTTGGGACTTCTACACCGCACGCGGGAGGCCGGCCAAGTTCGATTTGATCCTCGCGGCGTCGGAGAACTTGTCGACCGTGCGGGAGTTCGCGGAGCATGTCGAGGAGTTGACGAGGTCCCAGGCGTTGTCCTACAAGCGGGTCAATGGCCGTCCGCAGGCGCCTCATGCGCGACGGGTCGCCAAGGCGGTGGTGAAGCTGCTGCTCGATGACGCGAACCGTGATTTACTCTCTACGGCGGCGCTGAATCGCGCGCTGGCTTTCCTCTGCGAGCATGACTTTCTTCGGTTTGCGAAGATGGTGTTCCTCCGGGCGGAGCATATCGCCACAGTAGATACTTTCAATATCCTTTTGAAGTCGGCGGCGAAGAGACAGGATGCGCAGTTCTTCCGCCAGTATCTGCTCGTCATGTCCCGGATGAACATCCGACCCGACTCGTACACCTGGGTTGCCTTTTTGGACTGTCTTGTTTCTCCGAAAGCGAAGGCGAACGTCCTTATCTACGCGCTGCAGAAAGGCTATCTCAACCAGACAGGCGCCGTGCGCAGTGCCCTGCAGTTGACCATCCAGGACACCTTTCTGACGCATCTGGAAAGCGGGAAGAGCGTGGACTCGTTTTTCAACATGGCTATCGACACGTACGGAACCAACTGGTTCCCTCCGTCGCTGATCAACCAGATGTTTAGTGTGACGGTGCGGTTGAAGGACTTCCAGGCCATGGACCGGCTGCTGGAGATTTGCAGGCAACAGGGTTTCTCGCTGAATGGCTCTACGATCAACCAGATCGTCCTGCTCTTTCGATCGGACATCTTCTCTGCGCTGCGGTATCTCTGGAGATGTTCCGACCAGCCGGAGAAAAAGCTCGGGAAGGACGCATGGGAGCGCCTCTTCCTGGTCGCCTTCAAGGGACGCCATTACAACATCTGCCGCGTCCTGTGGCGATACGCGTGCATCAACGAGGCCGTGACGTACAAGATGAAACAGGCGGTGCTCAGCTCGTTGGCTCGGAACGTCGCACGGAAGAAGGGGAAGGACATCGACAACGTGTGGCGGACGAGCGCCGGTAAGATTATTGTAGGGGTTGACTTGCATCTCGCATCGTACCCCCAGAAGAGCTCGGTTCTGGATTGCGTGCCGCCCGAGTTCCACGAGAACCCGGTCTCGTATCTCGCGAGCGGGTTCAAGGCCGACGGGGAGGACCGGCAGAGACAGTTGCGTCTGGCGGCGACGCTGACGCAGCGTGATATTGAGGTCGGTTCCTGGTACCGAGCTACGCGGCCTTTGGGTATCATGTTGGAGGCTGCTGCCGTGATGGACCGCGAGTGGAAGGACGCGCCGCGGCCCACGCAATGGCTGATGCAGAATGCCATCAACGTACCTGTGACACAGTGCGTCTATCCCCGGTGAGCTCCGTGTCCGCCTGCCTTCAACAAAGTTTGCGACATGTATCGTCAACAATGGCATTGTCTCCCACTGTGGCACGTCTCGACGTGCGATGCATCTCGGCCTCTGTACTCTATCTCATACACCACCACACTCTACCAGCCAATATGCCGCTCCACACCCCTGTATATAGACCATAGAAACCCGAAAATAGAACATAATATTCACACAACGCCTCTATCCTAACATGCATTTGAACAAACATAAATTGGCATATATCATCATCATCAGGTCTATGGATCATCACAACGCACGCTAGATCACTCCCCCACCATTCCCATGCAGCATCGCCGGCGCCGGCGCAGGAATGGGACCCTGCATGTCGGCACGCGCATCCGCAGGAACAGCATAAGGGTCAGCGGTGCGAATCGCCCCGACGCCCTCCTTGAGATACAGCACCAGACGGTACGCAGAGTTCCCATTCAGGTAGTACCGATGCAGGCGTTTACTCCGCAGGAAGCCCAAACGCTCGTAGAGCTTGATGGCGGCGGTGTTGGTGATTTCCGTCTCGAGTGCAATCTGCCATTCCTGTCAGCGAACCGTTGGTGTCGACCATGCGTCCGCATTCCAGCAGTGAGGCGAACGGCTCGTCCGTGTAACATTCCCCTCCCGCACGGCGGATTCCTCTCGCACAGGACAGGGAATGGGGAGGGGAAAAAAAAAGAAAACAGAAACGTACCTCGTCCGCATCGCGGGCAATCATGGCATCAATCGCCATCCGCACCAACTTCGTGGCGATTCCGCGGCCGCGGTATTCCTCGCGTACGGCCAACATGGCGATGTATCCGCGCAGGGGCCCGCCCCGATGCGGCTCCAGCTTCGACACCACGACGCCGACCATCGGGTCATCCGGGCGGGAGTCGTCCATGGCCATGAAGCAGAGATCGCCCCACTGGTAGAGAAAGTAGCGATAGACGTAGATGCTGTACGGCTCGGAGAGGTCCTTGGAGATTAACTGGCGCATGGCGGCGACGTATTCGTCCTCGCGCGCGCCGTCGTAGCGGACGTAGCGGAGGTCGTCGACGGGGGCCGGTGGGGCGGAAGGGTTCGCATCGTGGCTCATTTCAGGGTCGGAGGAGTCAGGAGGAGTTGGGTAAAGTTGGTGGGGAGTGAGTATGTGGTGGTGGTTGTCAGGAGAAAGTGTGGTGGAGGGAAGAATGAAAGTCAGCGGAACATGACGTTTTGCCATGTGATGATGGCCGCCGCTGCCTCTTCCGCTGTTTTCTCCCTCGTCCACCTCTCCTCCGCTTCTCCTCCTCCCTCTCGTCGACTACTCGCCTCTCGCCGTTCTTCTCTTGACTCTACTACCGTCCTGCCATCCTCTCCCGGTCAATTGAGCCCATCCCTTTCCTCGTTCCCCTCCCGGCCGTCGTTCTGATGCCGGTCCGCCGTCGTCAGGTCCAGGACGACACCGTCCGGTCCGCTCGAAGGGATCCTGCTCGTGCGCCGAGTCCCTTGGAAGAGGCGAAAGATGAGAAACCGGCGACGGTGTACGCCAAAAAGCCCAGCAAACGCCGATTCGGGTTCATCTTCGTGCTGGGCGGCCTGTTTGGGATCTTCATTGCCCTGTTCTTCGCCAACCAGCAGGATGTCATTCGACTAGACTCCTGGATGGACTTGAACATCGACACTCTGATG
This sequence comes from Aspergillus ambiguus, assembly GCF_047715705.1. NCBI lineage: Eukaryota > Fungi > Ascomycota > Eurotiomycetes > Eurotiales > Aspergillaceae > Aspergillus > Aspergillus ambiguus. Next base: position 346,630 of record NW_027395534.1, on the reverse strand, counting down.
GACGTGATTCCGCAGGGGATCCTCAAGGACGCAAAGGAATTCTCCGTACGTGGTTCCTTCCGCCCCATGTTCATGCTAACTAACCACCCACGGGACAGCAACATGAGCGTGACACTGTCAGTTACGACTCGTTCGCGGTCGGCCTGCAGCTCCAATCGCAGGGCGTGGAAGCCAAACACCCCGTCGTCATGATCCCCGGGGTCATCTCTACGGGGCTGGAAAGCTGGGGCACCGGCACGGCGTCGCGGCAGTACTTCCGACGACGGCTCTGGGGCAGCTGGAGCATGATGCGGGCGCTGGTAATGGACAAGGCGGAGTGGAAGAACCACATCATGCTGGACAAGACGACGGGGCTGGACCCGCCGGGGATCAAGCTCCGGGCGGCGCAGGGGTTCGACGCGACGGACTTCTTCATCACGGGCTACTGGATCTGGAACAAGATCCTCGAGAACCTGGCGACGATCGGCTACGACCCGACCAACGCGTTCACGGCGGCGTACGACTGGCGGCTGTCGTACCCCAATCTGGAGGTGCGCGACCAGTACTTCAGCCGGCTGAAGTCGTACATCGAGACGGCGGTCACGGTGCGCGGCGAGAAGGTCACGCTGGCGTCGCACAGTATGGGCTCGCAGGTCGTGCTCTACTTCTTCAAATGGGTCGAGAGCCCCGCGCACGGCGGCGGCGGCAGCGACTGGGTGAACCGGCACGTCGCCTCGTGGATCAACATCAGCGGTTGCATGCTAGGCGCCGTCAAGGGGCTCACGGCCGTGCTGTCCGGCGAGATGCGCGACACCGCCCAGCTGAACGCGTTCGCCGTCTACGGCCTGGAGAAGTTCCTCTCCAAGGAGGAGCGCGCCGAGATCTTCCGCGCCATGCCCGGCATCTCCAGCATGCTGCCCAAGGGCGGCGACGCCGTCTGGGGCAACGCCACCTGGGCCCCGGACGACCAGCCCGGCCAGCCCATGACCTTCGGCAACGTGCTCAACTTCCGCGAGTCCAACTCCACCCTCACCCGCAAGAACCTCACCGCCACCGAGAGCCTGTCGTATCTGCTGGACCAGAGTGACGACTGGTACGGCCGCCAGCTGCTCTCGAGCTACTCGCACGGCGTCGCCCACACCACCAGGGAAGTCGAGGCCAACGAGAAGGATCCGCGCACCTGGCTCAACCCGCTCGAGGCCCGTCTGCCCAAGGCCCCGGACATGAAGATCTACTGCTTCTACGGCGTCGGCAAGCCCACCGAGCGCAGCTACTTCTACCAGGAGGAGCGCGACCCGCTCGTCAACCTCAACGTCAGCATCGACACCACCGTCACCAACGGCGATGGCGTCGACCACGGCGTCGTCATGGGCGAGGGCGACGGCACCGTCAACCTCCTCAGCACGGGTTACATGTGCGCCAAGGGCTGGCACATCAAGCGGTATAATCCCGCCGGGGTGAAGGTCAAGGTGTACGAGATGCCGCATGAGCCGGACCGGTTCTCGCCGCGTGGAGGGCCCAACACCGGTACGTCTGCCTCCTGTCGTGTACTTCGACGTGTCTAACGAGTATGTGTGTGTACAGGTGACCATGTCGATATCCTCGGCCGAGCCTCTCTCAACGAACTGATCCTCCGGGTGGCCGGCGGTCACGGCGACGAGATCGAGGAGACCTTCGTCTCGCACATTCGGGAGTACGCGGACCGCGTGCAGATTTACGAAGAATAACGTCTAGTTCTTATATTTTCCGTGTTTGCCTGTTCTTCTCCCAGCGTGTAGCAGCCCTCTTACATTATCCGGGCTGCGTTAGATGGTGTATGTTTAAGTTTACTTATTGTATAGATATCTATTTTGAGCGATCATAATGATGACGATGGCGTTGCCCTGTCTACATACGACAAACACGTGGATCAGAGACCGCAAGCTGAATCGAGTCCAGTCGGCGGTAGTAATATTCTCTAAGCAAGAAAGATATGTATAGACACAAGCCAAAGAAGACACAAGGAGGCAGCAACAGAACAGCCAGCATTAATGTACAAATGGTCTTCTTCATAAATCGTAACGGTACCAGTTGGGGGATTGCCATTAGTAATACTGCTGCTATGGATAGACGAACAACATCCGCCGAACACAAGCAGTATCCACGAGGGCCTTCGTCAACAGGTAGATACTCGACATACCTGTCCAGACGGCATCCTCTCACCCATCATCGTCCCTTGTAGTTATAGGACTTGACCGAGTGTCCCCCACTTATCCATCTCCCCACGCCGATTCGGGGATGAGATTGAGCAGCTCGCTCAAGATCCCCGGGATAATAAACACAGAAAACATTAGGGTCCACCGTCGGTTCCTCCTGTTTCTCATGCTCTCTATATGCCAAATGCGACGGTCATTAAAAAGTGATAAAACGAAGCGTCAACCAAGAACCCTTCTAGAAGCACAGCGAGTGAAGTGCAATGTAATAAGGCGCCTTTTCCCTTATTTTATGTTCCCATTGAAAACAATTCCCAAGGCGCCGGTGAGCGATCGACATGAATGGTAAAGGTAATAGTAATATGTACCTGGCCGAGCAGAAAGAAAAGAAGAAAAAGACTCGACCAGTCGGGGAAAAGCGAAAGACATCAGTCGGAATTGGACAAATCGTCCGTTCTGGATCACATTCCAGAGAGAAGTATATGAAGCGAATGTCTCCAACAGGGTACCAAAGCGTCGGGAGCGACTGGCGGCAGAGAACGCGCAGACAAGCAACCGAGCTTCGGTATTAGAATTAATCGACGGGACATTCGAAGGGCTGGGCTGGACGGTCATGTTGATTAACGAAACAACGCAGCCCGACTGATTCGCGATATATGCATGTACAGTGGAAACAGTGGTTGTGAAAAAGGGCGAGGTCCCAGCAGGTAACATTAGGCCGGGACTGCCGAGAAAAGCGTATTAAAATCATAGGTGTCGAAGTCTGCTCAATGCGATAAGAAAGCCAGCAGGTCGTCAGATGGTATAACGCCGTTCATAATAGATAGATGCAAGTGCCCAAAAAAGCGCGGATTCAATATATGCAAGTCGAAGTCGGTGGGTCAACTCAGGGAGAAACAAGATGGCGACCGGACTCGATGTCAGTGGCAGGCGAGGTCAGGGACTCATGCTCCCAGGAGTAATGGTCGTCCACGGGGCTGAGCGAGCCGGACGAGATGGAGGATGAGGAGCCAACCGTCCACTCATCGCTGTCCATGTTGAAGTCGCCATCAAAGCTGGCCAGATCGTAGCCGTACTCCCGAGTCGCATCGCCGTACTCGACATAGTCGTAGTCCCATCGGAACATCTTGTCGGTCTGCACGCGCGGCATGAACCGCGTCTTCGCGAAATAGAAAGCGGTTGTGGCGAGAAGACCACCGCTCACCAGATCCACGGCGTAGTGGTGGGAGAGGTACATGGTGGCCCACCACATCCAGAGGGTGTAAGTCACGAACAGAGGCTTCAACCGCGGGAAGACTTGGCTCATGAACAAAGCGGCGAGAGTCGAATCGGCGGCGTGCAAGGAGGGGAAAGCACCGAAGACGACGGGCGACTGTTTGAATCCGGAGGTATACAGGTCGATACCAAAGAGCTTGTCAATGCGCTTGAGACCGGCGGCGTTTCCTTCCATGGAGTAATCTGCAGGCGCCAACCCATACAGGTTCTCATACCACGGGGGAGAACACGGGAACACCAGCTGAATGGTAACGGCAGCCATGCTGATATATCCGAAGGTCCGGGCGAAGAGGGGAACCGTGCCGGGAGGTCCGAAGATGAACAGCAGGAGGGAGACGACGAACGGAGCTCCGTAATGGCAGATACCATATGGGAGCCAGGCGAGAACATCCAGGACAACATTCTGGTGAGCAGAGAGAATATTACTGATGTTGGCGCCATAAAGGATGTTCTCCAAAGCTGGCAGGACGCGGACCCAGATCGCAGGGCGCCAATCGCTAGGAATAAACCTATTCAGGAGACGTTGGTCAGTCATTTACTCTCGGACACACGGCATCATATGGGACGGTTACTTACTGGCAAGCATAAAAGAAGATCAGCCAACCGGCGATGGGGAGAAAAGGCAGGAAGAATTGGCGGGTGATGGGGAGCAAGAGGGAGACCAGGAGCAAGGTAAACACGGCGGTCTTTGCCAGAGGCCCCGGGACTTCAATGATACTCAACGAGAAGATTCCAACAATTAACAGCAGTAAGTATTGGAAGTCGTAGAGCGTCCACCGGTGGCTCTGCAGCGAACGGAGAGTGTCAACCGGAGAGAAGGAGGTCTGTAACGAGGAGATGGTCGAGGTCGGCGAGATCCTACTGCGCAACTTGGAACGGATCTTGCGGCGCATCCGATGCGGCACCAACAGCTGGATCGACCGCCATGGTACTTGGATCTGAAGCTTGCCGAACTGGTGTTGCGTGCGATCCTTCCACGAAGGGAGGGAGGGGTTCATTTCTGCGGCGATGGCCGTCGAAGGCACCTGCTGATCTTCCTAGGGGTTCTGATCTTGTACGTTGTTCACCGTTGGAGGTAATCGCGAAGGTAGGAGGAATGTGATCGAAGCCGGGGGTGGAGGGAGATTGATGTCCCAGGCGGATTGGACGGAAAGGGGGTGTATGGCTGCCCGGCGCCAATGTGACGCAACAGGAGTTGAACGTTGACAACACACCGACAGGTCGCTTGGACGGAAGACCCCAGACAGGCGTTTCTGGTGGGAGGATTGATCGGAACAGCGCAAGCTCCGGTCTCCAGAGGCCAAATGATGACGCCCTTTTGGGGGGGAAAGGTGAACGAGGGTCACGTTTCCAGGGCTTCCCGGACGCAAGGCGGACAGTAAGGGCGACCGAGCGAGCAAGTTGCGAGAGGACCACGGAGCCGGAGAGATAGGGATGGAGATGGGGAAGGGAGGAGAGAAGAAGAGAAGAAGAGGAGAGAGAGGGAGGGAGAGAAAGGAAGAAAAGTGGTGGAGAGTTTGAGAATAATTGAATAAGAGGAAGAGGAAGAGAGAGACAGAGAGAGAGCGCGAAAAGGTTCAGCGTATTGGTATTACGGACGTGGATACCGGTATGGTAACAGCCGTATCCGCTTTGGCTCGTGTCGTCACGACTAGGCCCAATCAGCCGTGGCGGTGGATGAGGTAATCGCCTCTGTCGCTGCAGGTGCCTGGAATGACCCTTGGATGTTGACGGTGCACTGCTCGACGGGGATGAGGCGGTGCAGAGTTTTCAGGGAGAAGGGCAGAAATTTTCTATCTACTGTACGGTTGAAATTTTTTTACGTCCTGTCCGGACACAAGCCGAGGCCCGTCAAGGTATTATGGGGGCATAAATCGTGGTGACCTGAGCGGATGCAGCGGAAGTTCGGAGAAAACGGCTGTCGTGAGCACCGAGATGCAAGCCAGATGGGAGGAGAAAAATGTGACAAAACTAGTCGACTTGATGGGGAAGCTTTACTCGGAGGAGTTTGGTAAGCTCACCACTACGTAGTTAGCCTGAGGAAGCTCGGTAATACTAATCTCCTGTACTTCATGTATACTTCATGTACGCTACGCCTCTCTACTCCGTACGCCTGTTGATACTTCCAACGAGACATAAAAAAGGAAAAAAAAAAAGGAAAACTTTCTTCCCTTGATGAAAGGACACCCCCTGATTGGCAAATAATATGCCCCACTTAACCACCCCGGCAGCCAACGGGAAGGCGTGGATCACCATCCCCAATTTCGCTTAGCCCGCAACGGTTGCACAGTCAGCACTTCCAGCCAATCATCACACTGCTGTAGACCCACTGTCCCTGAAAGGGCTTTCCATCTTCCGATCCTCATTAATCCTAATCTCCTCCGAGTCCATCCTCCCAAGCAAAATATCTGGATACACTGGGAAAAGGGGGCATGGAGTATATTTCCAATAGTCCCTCTCCTCTATCCACTGGTCAACCAGTCTATTCAGAAATCCCGCACCTCCTCCCAGATCCATGGGTTTCCATCACGATCTTCTCCCAATTCCATTCTCCCGGTATTTTCTCTCCAACAGTCAACCAACTGCTTAGTCTTGCTCTACTGTGTACTGTGTCCTGCGCGCTCATACGGCGTACTCGAGTGGACGATCCTAGTGCGCCTGCATGTGCATCGCCCCAGCTCGGTCCTTAGCCGCGGAGGTTACTTTACTAGCTCCATACTAATTCCAATTAACGGACACCTCGTAGCACAGCTCCTCCGTCTCCATTGTTATGTGTTATCCTGTCAGCTCAGCTCCAAATCCAATCGGCCGTCAGTTTAATGAACCCAGCCATCCCAATTATCAACCAAGCCATCGGAGATCGCAGGAATCAGACTGAGACATCCTGGAGATGAGTGTCATCCGCCGGCGTACTCCAGCGTTCTCCCTGCATGACAAGCATGATATGTCTATCTGTCCATCGCATGAGGAGAAAGGTCTCCTCGCGGCGTCTACTTTGACAGATACATCAGTTCATTGGGCACACGAGCATGTCGCCCCTTCCAAAACGGGAAAAGAGGAACATCCACTGCATCCCGAATCCCAATGGAAACATGGACGGTAACAAACTCCGGCGCCATTACAGGGTGATTACCGTACTGCCCTCGGAAGTCATACCATCCGTACAGCGCTTACGCTCAGATACGAGACTCCCCATGTACCTCCTTCCCAACTAACGTCTCTGAAATGGTGGGCAGATCACGGCAAGCCGCGCCGGAGAGGGTGATCACTCTGCATCCGACCTGCATCTGAGTGGGCGTCAAGCTTGGGCGCAGGGAAAATCACCCAGCAAGCGCTGACGAGCGGGGAAGAGCCAGCTGACCATGGCACACGTCCAGAAGATCGTGGTCCTTTCTCCCCGTCGATGGGGGAACAGCTCCCTTGCTTGGCTGGGTTGTGGGCGACATGTGTGATGGAAGGGAGTTTCAACCGTGGCCCAGCGCCGATTTAGTCCGCCGCGGTTGAGATTAAAGGATGCCCGGCGTCCCGAGGCTTACAAGGCGACTGCATTTTGGATGTTAGCGCGTACGCCGTACAGTACAGCGTATGATTCTATCGTATACGGAGAGCCCAGAAGTGGGCATTCATGCTGATGCTCTATATAAATAGAATCATGTACGGAGTAATCCCTATTGAATAGGTGGAATAGATGCAGAGGAGTCTCGTATTCGTTCCCTCTGACTGTGCTTCCCTGTTGCCTAGGACCCAAAGGGGAGGAAAGCAAACGACTAAGAGCTTGGACCACCGCCAAGCAGAACAACATGATCGAAGCAGTAGATCATCATTAAATCGTCCTAGAATATTGACCAAACTAGCATGTTCAACGAAATAGTTGAATTCAACATCATCCCCTATCAAGAACCTCAAGAATCATAAAATCCGCAGTAAAATCCATTGCATCATGTCCGGTCAAAGACATCATCCAACATCATCGACCGCCCAGAACCCGTGGGTCCACCGCGCCCAATCTCACTTACAGACATTCGGACTCTGTATGTATTCTCCGTATGCGCCTGTACAAACACCACCTGCAATTATTCATCCTGCATATGAACGGGGCAGAAAAATACCGACCGTGGCTGGACCGAATGAGGCACGCTGCATGGACTGATATCACCTGATGGCCTCGTGCCCTCGAATCAACTTCCGCGTCGCTCGGCTGCATGAAGTCATCCTGCATGAGATAGATTGCTCCGTTCAATCACACCAAGGGAATGAAAGATATGCACAGGGTATATTCTTCCTTACTGCGCACTCGTATAAACTATGTTTCTGAATTCGCCGGCGCTTGACCTGACCCTACTTATGCGTGCATTTTCAGACATGCGAAACGGCCAATGTAACGTCAAGCGCCGCCTTGCATACCAAATCCCACATAGCAAGGCTGAATGACATTGCGGATCTGAAACAGCAAGGCATTCCGTAACAAACGGTCCCCCAACTTGGTATGCGTCGATTGCGGCGCTGCAGTGGCAGTGCCCCCCTTGCTCTGACTAAGATTTCTCTCCGACAATATGACTGCCTGAACAACTCGCTAGTAACATATTAATTAGAGAAGGGGCGGCAAATATAATTATCCCTAAGAAATTGGTATGTCGGTTAGCCAGTGAAACATCCAATGAACAACTTGGCTCAACTCAACAACAAAAACAACGTGGATGGAATGTGGCTTGTACGAAGGTAGTCCGTTGTTTGGAAAGTGCCACATCAGGATCCCCGAAATCCTTCAATGAAGCAAATGATTCACACTCATTTCCAGAAGTAAATGAGGTGGAATAGTATTTCGGTGGCATTTTGGTGTAAACACAGTAAGGAACTAGGGCTCTACTTCAGCATGATAAGAATATATGCGATAAGGGAAGCAATGTGTGACCTTAAGCATATATATCAATCTAGCATCAGAATCCGTCCTCATCCTCTCCCCCAGACTCTTCGCTGACAATCACAACTCCAATCTCTTGGACTTGTCGAATCTCGTCGGGATCAATCTCACTGCTGCCCGATAAAACCTCTTCCATCCTATCAATCCAGTAGCCACCAAGAAACTTGTCAAGCGTAAGTCCAGAGTCCTTATACTTGTAATTGAACTCAACCAAGAGCTCTCCAAGAGTGGCAATGTTGTAACGCTCCTCTTGCTTGATTTCTTCCACTTCATCCTCATCCATTTGGACATACTTCCAGTGGCATGTATGCTTGATACCCAATTTCTCGAAAGTGAAATATCGAAGGACATGTTCGGCAAGGCGTGGCTCGCTACTGCCCAAAGAACCCCAGCAAATGATTTTGTTGAACAATTGGTCGATATTCATATCGACCCATCTGCGGTCCGAACCTCTCAGCAATCTCGTAAAGGGTCGGCATCCACCCAACGAGCATGCACAAGAACAGTTATCTACTGTATCATCCACAAGGATAGCATGAAGTAACTCGATGGAAGTCTCAGATTTCCGCTTCCGCAGTTCGCGGAACGAGTTCCGTCGCCAAAGACTGCCTATATCATAACCGACAATTTCCGCCAGGTGATATATTGCGGGATGACCATCTCCAGACTTCTGATAAAGATTGGCGCCTTTCGACACCATCCATTGAGCAAAATGCAGGATATCAAAGAAATCCTTCCTCGGCGCCCCGTGGGTAGGTTCGAAACGCATCATTGCGGTAAGTCCATCTTCATTGCTCTGATTTAAATCCGTGAATCCAACTTCAAAAAGACGGTTTGCTGCATCAATATTGTACAAAATGCAGCTATATACTGAATCAGTGGCACTGGCCGGATACTCATCTATACCGGGGGGTCGTATCTTTAACGCCTTATAAACGTTGGTAGCCCGAAGATCCAAGAGGCTCTCCGATGGCAAGCCTAGCTGGCGAATCCTCTGAGACGTCATTTGGCACAAGGCAAGATTTTGAAGCTCTTTTCGTTGGGAAGCAATTCTCATGATAACAGCGTCCACAAGTTCAAAGCGTTCACTTCTGCTAGCGCTCTGGAGATGACCCGTAGTGATTATATCAGTAGCTTCAAGTAGGAGCATTGCACATTCAGTGTCACCAGCGTGGCAGGCTTGAACAAAAGAGATTAGTATCTTGGTATGAGGGATATGAGCCCTGAGGGGCGATTTTAAAATTAATGATAGTCCTTGCGGCCAGCCTAAGCACATATTGATGATGGTATCGAGGTTGGGTTGAGGTGGCGTTGAGATATATTCTAGCAGACCCTCTTCTGATCGGGTGAGCGCTGCAAGTTCAGCATCGGAGAAGACATGGGCTGACAATCAAGTCATGTTAGCTGCAATTACGACTGATACATGATTACACCTACCTTCGTAGACATCTGACATTATAAGACGCCGGATGATCCCAAAGTAGATGAAGAGTGTTACCGGAGCCATCGTCGTTGGGGACGGTAGAGGGCTACTGGATATCAACATATCCGAAAATATTAGGTAGAGCTCTTCTGGAAAGCTCAGACATATAGTGTCGGAGTGATAGTAGGTTTGAAACCATTTATATGCTACTATATCCGTCATGAAATCATCCAACAGCGTTGTGCCATTGACCTTTTGTTCCTGTAAGGGCACCCCGGCGTCTATTAAGTCTTTAACAAAACATCGGAACGTGCTAAGCGATGCGGTGTCCAAAGTATTAAAAGTGTCCACAAGTTTCTGTAGGGAGAAGGTTAGTTCTGGGCTTATATAGGACGATCTCTCCCGGGAGTGCTGTCTCGCTCTCTCTGTGGATGGTGGGAGGATGGGAGTTCCGAGACACTTACGTGTAGTAGGGTACTACCGTCCCTAAGAATACTAGTTGGAGAAGCTTGGCCATCGCAAAACATTTGAAGTAAAGCTCTCCTGGTATCCTCGAGGTATATAGCATTGTTTCCATTTCCCCTGCGAATGTCTCTGCGGGCATCTGCAAGTAACTTGAATGCCGGGGAATCATCTGCCACTAAGCACCGCATGCGCAAAGAAGGGCTTATTGAAAACTCCCCGGCAGCTTGCCTGAGAGTCATCATAATCTGCAGGGAGAGGCCGAACATTTTATTGCAGTATGTATATTTCGCCCCCAAAGTGGTCACCTTCTGGTCTCTATGGTGAATTAGGCATCTTTCTCGACGGAACAGCGCAAAAAAAGATATAGCGGATGTAGAACCCCATGGTATGCGCGTACAAGTGCACCTCGAGCCTACCCTAGTGGGCGAGTAAGCCTGGTCTTTAATGCATATTTGTTTGTCAACAAGCCCTCGAACCGAAACCGGCTCTGTTCGACGTCCGACTGTACTTAGAATCTGAGTCGTTCGTACATCAATCGATGAAGCTCGTAAAACAAGTTCTTGGAGTTGCTTTTGCTGGTGGCTCGCCATAACCCTTGTAGTGGTTAGCATATTGGCTCAATTGTTTATATTCTCGAGCTTACGTGTGAAGAATTTGAAGCGCCATGGACAGGTTATGCTGAAACCCAGTCACTGATTGCGAGAGGGAAACCAATGTGCCTTTCCTAAATGGATATTTTGCTCTGTTGAGCTGCAGCCAATCGGGCATTTTAGCACCCTCTGAGGATATGCTGTTTGCTTTGCATTTTTTCAGCATATTCTCTAGTCTCTGACATGCCTGTTTGCAGGTTTCCAAATTGCCGAGGATCAGGTTTTGATAACCTTTGTTTTGGCCCGCCTATTTATAATTAGCCCATCACTTTCCGCTACAGATGGAGGATTGTCCCAAGCGTCTCCCAATACCCCACATACATCTTCATCTTTGCCTTGGAATTCTCCAAGTAGAAGACTCTCCTGAAACTCGGAAAGAAGCGCCTCCAGTACCTGAAGGACTGCCTGAAGGTCATAAACCCTGGAGGTGAAATCCCGGATTTCTTCGTCATACGTCTTCCAAGGCCCATAGTAATTGAGAAAGCCCTGACAAATAGTGAGTCCGAGGGAGACTACCCCGACAGCACTTCCAGTTACCGAAAAGGGATCGCTCATGGCTAAAGAGTCTTCTGTTAATGACTGAAGATTAGCTGCTCTGCGACTGAATGACACTTTCGCTCGTCTCCTTTTTCGGAGGACTCTCGCACGTTGACAGCGTGGATTGAGGCTGTGTAGGTGGTGGTTGACGCCGTGAGATAATTGGCCAGCACAAGTTTCAGCCTCGTCGCTCTTTACCACAATTATCCGAAAGTGATCTTATTCTGCGACCCAATATACGTTGGGCGCAGTGCAAATATCACCGTACTGCGGATGTGAAATATATACTTTGTCGTTTTGAAGAACACAAACGTCGAGAAAGAAATGGATACTATTGTGCGAAAAGACCAGTACACACGGGTTGAACAAGGGTAATAATAGGCCAGCGCTCCATGCATATATGAGTGGTTATGTACATCATGTCGATGTGTTAGGTACAAGGTATCCAAGTGCCTAAGCATCTGGGCAGATATGCAAAATTATTAGATAGCTAAATGCGCTCTATAAACAGACCTCATTCGTATAATCTCTTCTTCTGAGCCGCAGTCACCGTATCTACCAAGCCTACTCCTAGCCGTCCAACAGCTGCCTCGCTCTCCTTGACATCGCCAAACCGGATGACAAGATTCCTGAATAGTTTCGACCTCACGTCCCCGCTCATAGCACTTCCATGGCTCGGAATCCTGGGATCCTGGTTCTCCCATAGCGCGGTCGATGCGTACCCTAGGATTTCCGGATTGAGTGTGAGGGGATCTAGGGACGTAAGGACGAGTGCACAGAGCACCATCATCAGCGTTGCGGTCATATAAACCCCCATCCACGGCCAAACGACCTCATAAATATGATCGCCATTAAAATAGGTGTGAATTCCTGTTCCATTGACCATGTATTCCTCACTGGGTTTTCCTTGGAAAAACCCCTTAGGATCATAGAAGCTGATTGCGTACGTATTGATGAGCTGAGCCAGGCGGAGAAGAAGATCGTCCCGGGATATGGTGGCACTGGCATGGTTGGCTCCGCCAGCCTGTTCGGGATCGATAAGATACGTCTCTGTGGAAGATAGGCGTCTGGAACTGACGTCGTCAAGAGAACGGATGACGTTTTGAATCCAGACTGTCTTTGCACTATCTATAGAGGGATCCAAGGGGTTGTAAGTGTGAGGCAACCGGCGCATTGAGGTTACTGCGCATTTGTGTGCCTTTGCGGAGGGCGCTGTGTCACTAGAACAGACGATTTCTGTTTCGGCGAAGATACGGGTCAAGTTGAATGCAAGTTGGTAGTCGGACTCTGCTGGTTGGAACACAGCTGTTGCGGTGAGGTTGGTATTCACGGAAAATCCTTTCCCACCCAGAGGAACTTCGGGTCCAGTCGAGTTAACCAGATGGAGCTGGAAGTAGGAGACTGTCATGGGCAGAGTGATGTTGCCCGTGCGGTCAATGCCCAGGATGGGAATACCCAGGAGAGAAGAGTAGTTGACGGGTTGGCTGCCAACTTCGAACCATCCGCTGGCATTTGCGCTGGGCGCGATGGTCTCGAGGATGGGCACTTTGAGGTAACCCAAGTTGTCTGTGGTTGATGATTTGGCATATCCAGGGGCCAGGATACTAGCCATAAAGAGCGAGTTTGCAAAGGGGAAGTCGAAGGATAGGTTGTCCGCTCCCAGGGCTACAATGTCCTCTGTTGAGTTGAAGTAGGTAAGCGGTATCTTTTCGGTGTTGTACGAAGGCCGTGTTCGTAAAATGTATAGTGAAGACTGGCCTCCTAATGGTGAGAAAGTCCACAGAGCAATGAGGACTACGCTGAGTATGTTGACGGCACGTAGCGAGAAAAGAGTCGTAATGGTGTTGATCAAGGTCGAGCAACCATTGAGCTGCTCGAGAGTCATAATTGAACTTCCCCGTTCGAGTTTCCATGCCGAGAACCTCTGTACTAGGGTTCCAGCGACGGCCGAAAAAACTAGGGGGAATGCAGTGACGGACTAGGTGGTAATTAGCTGTGACATCTCAGAGTGAAGAGTTGGGGTCTATACGATGGACATTCCCTGCTGGATCTGATTCCAGTCATGATCCACCACGACTCGACCATGCCGGTCAAGCGCTATACCCAGGAGGACAAGAAATGGGGTACAGACAGCGATCAAGAAAACATCTAATGTCAAATTGCCGGGTTTGAAGCGTTGTAGTTTTTGTGCGCCTGAGCCCGAGGGCTTTTCATCGGGCGTGCTCGAGACATCCTGAGATGTCACCAGTTCATATTGACTGCCCCCAGAACGAGATTGAGGGGCCGAGAGATTATGGCGTTTCCAGGAGTCTCGCATTGTGTTTACTTCATGAGTTCCTGACCCGAATTGCTGAACTTCAGACTCTCTTTGCATTTATTTGGAGTCGAAGGTGGGGGTGGAGGGATCGGCAGCCAGCCTTGCAGCGGTACGAGGCTGGTAGGCAGTGTTTCTGCACTTCTGTCCCCTGAACATGCAGCTTACCCACCATAAGCAGTCAGAATCCTCCTAGACACTGCCCCAAGGCTTGTCTAGAGGGGTCGCAGTAGTTTTGATTGGAGTGAGGCCCATTCTCGAGATCTTTTTTTGGCCCCAAGTTGTCAACACCATCCCGAGGATCGACATGTTGATATTGTCTTGATCCCCGCGAAACTCATTCCCACAGGACTTCGACACATCTCATTATCTCTTCTGGCAAATTGTCACAGACATGTCGCAGAGACATACCCTATCGTCTCTCAGCAGTATCAGCGAGGAGGACTCAAGGCTGAGATATGATTCTCGTAACTCTTCGCAACCACTGCTGTCTAATGATGCCGTGTCGATACCCGTGTCAAAATGGCCATTGCAGCCTCAGACCATCCGTTCGCAAAGGAAATACTGGGTTGCCCATATCATCTGGATCTTGGTCGTGCTGCCATACGTGATCCTGGCTCTATATGCCTTGATAGGCCACAACAGAACCGTCTCGCAAGGCACCTGGGACCGGCTTCAAACTGCCATTAAAGTGGTATAGTTCTGCGTATCCAGCTGAAAGAAATCTCGGAACTAACAAATCCAGGCCGTGACGGTCTTTCCGATCGCGTTTGCTGCCATTGTCAGTCGAATGCTCCGACAAATCTCCCAGTGGCAGCTGGAGCGATCCGCCTCCTTAGGCAGTGTTGAACAACTGCGACGAAGCAGCACAGTGTTCGGAACACTCTCCATTCTCTACGTCTTGAGATCTCTTAATCTGGTCGGACTGGGCCTTCTTCTTCTCTGGGCGCTCTCTCCGCTGGGTGCGCAATCTGCACTGCGCATCCTATCCGCCGAACAGCGACATCACAACACTACGCTGCAACTAGCCTACCTGGATATCAGCCAAACGACATCTAAAAGCCTCAACCCGTCCCTTGTCACCAGCAAGAACGATCTCGCCGACCAGCTCTTCGTCTCGAACATCCTCGCGCCTCGCACCACCCGACTCTCATCCATGGACGCCTGGGGCAACGTCAAGATTCCATTCGTGACAGATACCGCCGGCGACTGGCAACCTGTCACCCCGGACATCGAATATTCCTCGCTCCTAGGCATCCCCGTGCTGGGCCTTCCCGTACACGCAAACGCCTCCTTCACCATAAGCACAGCCTACCTGGTCGCAGACTGCTTTCAGCTAGGCATAAACAACAATGCCTCAGCCATGCAACCCTCCGCTATAAACCTCAATGGCGTGCCCATCCTCAAATACATCCCCGCCAACAGCGTCGGCACGCCTCCAGGCCACGACGGCCCTATCATCCGCTGGTCGTCCCCAGACTACGCCAACATGGGCGACTACCACTACGTCGTGGCGAACTGCACGCTGACGCAGCAGTCCCTGGACGCCCGCATCGGCTGTACCGCGCCAAACACCACGACCGGCATCGCCGCCCAGCAGAACAACTGCTCCACCACCGCCGTGCGGACGACTTCCTCCTCCACTCCACCCCTCCTAGCGCCCCTATTCGACACCTTCGGCGGCGCCATGATGAACACCACCCCAGCGGGCCACCCGTTCTACCCAACCCTAGAAGAGCACTACCTGCACGACATCGACGAATGGGACCACACCTCGTGGGAAGACTTTTCCGCGCTGTCGAACCTCCCAGCCGCGGTATTCTCGCGCCGGCTCTCGCAGCTTATCAACAGCTACTACACCGCGCGGCTGGGCTACGAGCTGATCACAGCGCAGTCGGACCAGCCCGCCAGCAACGCCTCCTACACCACCGCCGTCGTCGGCCATGTTGCCGCGCCCGCAACGCTGAACAACCCCGGCCCGACCGTCGTCACACACTGGCCCTGGGTGCCCGTGTTCATCGTGGCGGTCGTCGTCCTCGTTGTCGCCGTCGTGCTCACCCCCGTCGTGCAGAGCCGCACCCTCACCCCGGACATCCTCGGGTATGTTAGCAGTCTGACGCGGGAGAATCCCTACGTGCGGCTGCCGGGACCGGCGAGCACGCTGAGCGGGGCGGAGCGCGCGCGGCTGCTGCGTGACGTGCGGGTGCGACTGGGCGATGTGCAGAGCGGGGTGGCCGAGGTCGGACGGTTGGGGGTGGGCAGCGTGCAGAGCACGGCGCGGTCGCGGGGGGATCGGTTCTACCAGTAGGTGAGGGTGATGTTGACGTGACACGCGTTACGATGTAGTGTTATGTTTGTAGGATAGACATGATAGATTTTTTTGCTCCTGTTCTGTCGACCCAGTGTAGCGCCGTTTTTTTTAATGAATCGAAGCGCCTAATGTAATGCACACCCTAACGCCTCGCCCCCAATGCCTTTGAATTGTACAAATACGAGAGGGCTATTTCTCCGCTAGCAGCTGAAACGCCTTGACTAGGCCCATCGCGGAGCCCGCCGCGACGCCCCCGACCAAGACCATCTGACAGCCGCCGACGAGGCCGCGGCGGACGTTGCGTGCGCCGCGCCACCCGCTCACGAAGCAAGTCTTTCCGTAGCCGAAGAGGAACAGTGCCACGACCATGGTGGCGATGGACCAGCCCAGCGCGACGAAGGCGTCGTGCGGGCCGACGAAGAAGTACGGCAGCAGGGGGACGAAGCCACCGATGAAGTAACCCAGGGCGATCGTCAGCGCGCAGATGAGTGCGCGGGAGCCGGATGGCTCCTGCAGCGTGTGGTGGAAGTTCATCAGGAAGTCCGGCAGCTTGGGGGAGGCGCTGAGGTGGCTGGTAAGCGCGGCAGTGAGCTCCGGGGGGAGGTCGTATGCAGCGAAGATGTTAGAGACGGTGTCGGAGACGGACTCAGGGTCAGTCATGGTTTGGGTTTTGGTTTCTTTGAGTGTTGCGCGGTAGGATTCTCTGCGGGAGGGTTAGTATGCTTGTGTTGAGGCTTTTGGTGGCCATTGGAAATGGTAGGAGGCATGCATACTCTTCACTCTTTGCACCTAAATACCCGCCTAGGCCCATGGAGATGGCGCCGGCGATCAGCTCAGCCAGACCGCCGAACACGACGACTTTGGTGTCGCCCAGGGCGGAGAGACCGGCGGTCAGCGCGAACGGGACGGTCATGCCATCGGAAAGGCCGATGATGGCGTCGGAGATGAAGCGTCCATCGACGAGCTTGGACTCTTTAGAGTCAGCGCTGCGGGCATTGGATGACGATCCGCGGGGGCTGTCGTCGAAGTCGTCATTATCGGACCGGAGGCGTTTCTCCAGATCCGTCTCAGAGCACTCCGAGTCCGATACGGGGGAGTAGCTGGAGAGGAGACCCTTGATGGAGGAGAGCGACATGATGACCGCTGCAGCTGGACGAGAGTGTTTCCTCCAAGCCAGAGCCCGTCTGGGCAGCAAAGCTTATATAGGTGCATGGCACCGCCCTGTGGAGCGGAAGTGAGGAGCAAAGTGAGGAGCACATGTTGGTCGTAGTAAACAGCCCGCGATTATTGGCCCCCTGGCCAGTCGCGATGTAACAGCAGCAGGGTCGGCCTATCGTAGGAGGATGATCACCAACGTGATGTTTCTCCGCATCGTTTAGTTTGTCGTAGTCGATTTTAGTCGCGGCACGTGCGCTCCTGATTCGTCGCCGTCAGGGCACGTGGGCGGGTTCCTGGCGGATAGCTGAGTCATCGAGATGCATAGCTTAATACACATTATTATGTCTGAGCGCTCTCGATGGGGTCGAAGGGCTGATATCGAAACATTCTCTTGCCATACAACACTTCACATACCGAAGCTGATTCTTGTTTGTATACAATGACAGTCTCTATTTAAACAGCCATGGTGTCTTCGTCAAACCTCTACCCTCACTGGGACTGATAACAACCCACAGAATAGAAACACCTTGAACAAACCAGGCCGTCATGGCATCACAGCTCATCAATCATAACAGCGCTCAGTCAATGCATTATCGTAATCATTTCGAGTACCTGTCTCAGTCAGTATGCCGTTCGACACGAAACGCGGAGGCGAAAAAGAAACATACGTCTTTCGTTTCTCTACTGTCTCAGTCGTCTCCGTCTTCCCCGCCATATTCCACAGCCGGCTCTTGTACGCAGGGAACGAAGTGTGATTCCACATGTTGACCAGAATACTAGTCGACCGTCAGCATACCACATCACACATACGCGGGGCGACGAACGTACCTCTGACTCCGGTCCTTGTACTCCTCATCATCGAGCTCCTTCACTCCCACCTTCATTCCATCCTTGGTCCAGACGACGTTTTTCTTCTCCATTTTGGAGCGGGTCTTGCGAGTGACCTCTTGTGCGATCGACCAGGACACATACCCGATGGCTGCCAAGACCACAACGACGACGAGGAGGACGGCGAGGGGGATAAGACGCACGTTTGCCATGATTTTTCTCGGTTCGTTGTATATTCTTTCTTCTGTCGATTCGAAATATCAGCGTTGGGGGTGTGTGAGAGCCTGCGTGTGATCAGTGACATGCGTGGAGCGTAGGGCTGATCGGGGATCGGCTGAGTGGATCAGATGTTCATCAGCGGAAACACTCACCAGCTGAGATGCACGCAGGTTTAGGGACAGCCAAAAGATCTGTAAAAAGCCTCTAAATCAGTCGAGAAAGGATAATGACCAACAGGTAAAATGGGTCCTGGGGCGTCTTTTAAAGGGGCTAGGAAGAATGCCGGACAGACCGATGGTTCGTGAGCAAATCGCAATTTGCGTTGCCAAGGAAGGAGGGGAATTTGGGTGCCTAGTCTATTTGTGTTAGGGCTGTGCAGGGCTGAGAAATACCGATATCATGGCTTTTAGAAATAGCTGGAAAGGTGATCATTGATTTAAGTGTAGTTACTAGTTCGTAGTATCAATGTCAATGCCATTGTGGTTGTCTATTCACGTTACTCGGTATATCATCCCATCACGTCATCGGACTCGTCATACTTCTTAATCGCCCGCTGATCGCCAACATCATCCATACAACCCCCCTCGCCTCGCCCGTGCTGCCATCTCCGATCCCGTAAACGCCAAATATCCTGCCGTCGAGCCACTGTCTTGAACTTCTCCGAGACGGACAGACATATCCTTTAACAGCCGGGCTCGATCGATCCCATCTAGTGTGCTTCCACCAGGGGGAAAAGGCTCGCGCGACGTATCTCGGGTCATGCTCGACACTGCTCCAAGAATATCCGGGATGTTGGTGCGATCGATGAGAATGCAGCATCCGATTGCCGCTACGAGCATCGTCAGGGTCGACAACAGAAACATGAACATCCAGCCGGCATTCATCCTGTATCGCATTGGATTCCAGACAGTGCGGGTACCTTCCGTCCATAGGTTAGCGCTTACTCGGCCCCCTGCCGATAGGTCGCCTGTGATCCCTGTGGGCTCCAGGCTCCCCATGTAGTATGTGTTGATCACTTGCGACAGGCGCTCCGAGAATGTTTTGGGTGGAAGCCGGAACAGCGGACTGCCGTAAATGTTTGCAGCCAACGGGTTCGCAGTGTTATTCATATATCGCTCCGTAAGAGAGCTTGTTGCTTCATGTCCTCGTGACGACTCGCTTACGAGTCTTTCGGCGAAGCTTGTCATCGTCTTTACCGACAGAAACATGGTCACGTCCTTAGGGGGGTGACGCTCCAGACTGTCCCGCATAGAGGTGACAGAGCACTGCGGGATCGAAGTACCGTCGCCAATGCAAGTGACCGCGGCTTCGACGTAGATCTGGTCGAGGTGACAGTAGGCGACGGTGGTTGTACCCCCAAGAACCGCAGGCCCGTCCCACCAGCGAGACTGAAAGAGGAAGATAGGCGGCTCCTTGAAATATGTCCTATCATTTCCTGTAATATTTGGAAACGCAGTGAGGTCACCATAGATCCTATCAGAGATGTACCGGTCCATCCCGATTCCAAAAGACTGAGAACATTCTCCAAGCTCACAGGCCATGCTGCCATTGCTTCCGACGAAGGTACCTTTTGGTGCCGTCTTTACATGCGGACCCGGTAAATCGCCGGAAGTAAATTTTAGCGAGCCTGGATCGTCAATGAGAGGGATTTGTTTGCGTTGCTCGCTGATATCAAAACAATCGATGTCGAAATAAGAAGTCTCCATATTAAACGATGTGTTTCCTCGGGCCGCGATACCTTCAAGAGGCACACCCATTAGGCCCGAGTATGAGACATTTGACGTATCTGGTATGTCCCTCCACCCTGTGTTGTTGGCCGTGGTACTAAGTCGGGACATAAGCGGGATTTTTACATTCCCCCAAGGGTCCATTGTCGATTGCTTAATAGATGCTGGTGACAGCAGTAGCGAAGCGTAGACCGAGGGTAGCTGTGATATGCTGGTGTCGGATAAGTCGCCTACGAGATTGAATATAGGCTGTACTCTGGAATTGAGAAAGGTGACATTGGCCGAAGTGACATTTGGCTCCCGAGTGATATGGAGAATATGCAGCGATGACTGCCCACCCAGAGGAGACAAGGCCCATATCACTAAGAGTCCCAACCCAAGTAGGTTGAACGATTTCATGAACAACTGAGTGGTGATGGCGCTTGCCACTGTTGAACTGCCCAGCAATTGTTCGAGGATCCCTAGTCGGGCCCCTTTCTCAAGCTGCCAGGTCGCAATAGCCTTCAAGAGACGGCCCATTACAGCAGCAAAGATGATTGGAAATGCCGTCACAGCCTATGCTGAATTGTTAGCAAACGAAAATGAGATCCCGGAATTGGAATCCCACCGCCGACATGGCTCTCTGGACCCGATCCCAATCTTTTTGATCTACCTCCTTGTCAATTCGATCAAAAGCCACTCCAGCGAGAACGAGAAAGGGAATGGACGCCAGGATACCAAAGACGCCAAAGGAGGCGCGGAGTAGGCGCATCCCAATGGAACGTTCGAGAGGCTGAGGCTCAGTTGGCCAACCATCTACAGAAACGGAGCCGGAGATCTGTTCCTCAACGGACTCATTTTTGTTTATAGGTGAAATCGCACACACTGGAGACACCTCTCGTTCCAAGGAGGCATCGCGCCTTGGGGTATCTTGTTCTAGTGAAACATTCTGCTCTGGCGAAACCTCTCGCTCTAGAGAAATATCTTGTTCTGGCGAAACATCCCGTCCCGAGGTGGCATCTCGAAGGAAAGGCCAGGCGGCATCAGGGAGGGAGCCGGCTTCCTCGGCCGCTTGAGTCATCGTGCGAGATCGTCGTCTGACGGCGCATTCCCTTTCTCCTCGACTGGAAGATCTCTCGCCCTTCGCATTTGGGGGAAGAGGACAGCGTTAAGTAGGTCTGTCTTGAGCTGCGCAGGGACATTCGGACCTGTGGGTAAGACCCAAATGCAGTAATTGATAGGCCCGACTAAGGCACAATGCATAGAGTGATCATCCAATCCTTTGCAATCCCACCTCGAGAACGAGGCTGAAAGGGGCCAAAAATGTGTTATATTTATGAATCCCTGTTAAAGGATTGTGACAATGAAGCCTTGCCGATCTCTATATGCTTAGGGATTCGCACCAATAATTCTTCAGGAATCTGCGAGAATAGGACTTATAAGCTAGGCAGTTTTCAGCATCTTCCAGAACTGTCATTCCTTCATAGTGAATCTAGAGACGAAGCATGCGACAGGAAGACCAAGTATACTGTAGCTATCTTGCCATTCTTCTATCTACCAAATCTTCAGTACGTGTCCACCTCCACTCAAAACTCGGAAAAATGGGCGTGGCTCGCACTACACGCACCTGTCTCATTAAAGCTGAAATCCCTTAATTTAAGGAATATCCGAGAAGGATATCTAGGGGAAATTCTGGCTGTGACTAAGAACCTTGAAACTCTACCCTGGAAATAGTATTATGACTCAGGTATCGAGGATGACTTTATTACCCAAGTTGTGGACCTCAATCAGATCGCAGCCGCGCTATCTCATGTCCAAAGAACTATAACGGATTTCACTATCACAGCTGACTGCCACCTGGGGTTAATGATCAACTCTTCCCTGGGTTAGAGGTGGTGGGCTCTTTAAAAGCATCAGTGAACTTTAACCAGATTAAGACGCTCCGAATTCCCTTAGCCTTCCTAGTGGGATTCGTACAGGACGAGACGAAACGACTACAGGATGTTATCCCTAGAAACGTTGAGTTCCTGACTATCACGGATGACTTGGTGCTACAAAATTGCGATTACTTGGAAGAGGAGTAGCCTTCATGGGAATGGAAGGACTACGCTACCCTGGGCCTATTAGAGTCCTGGCTGAGGGAGTGGACAGAATGCACACCATATCTTAGTCGCATTACTCTGCTGCTAAGTTGGATTTATACTGATACAGATCAATGCTCGCCTAGGGCAAGGGAGCAGCTCTGGGGCTTGAAGGCTCAAACTGGGATTCCACTTGAGTTCGTTAACACAAGGCATCGATTATAAATCGCACCCGCCGTCGTTGACAATAGCCGATCCCTAGCTACTGCGACATACCTAATTACTTTTGGGTGATATTAAGGGTGCCTGAGGCGAGCTCATTTTGTACATATGACTCTGGCTTGAGGGTGATGTCCATGTACACCATGGGGCGCGTCGTCTCAACGATAAAGTCGCGACCCCAGCTTTTCTATGCGCAAACATGGCAGATCTTAGACCCCGGAAACCCTGTGTAGGGAAGGTCCAATAGCATTTATGCAAGTCTTACTCACATTAGCAGGGTCGCCATAGGGGACAGCCAGGATGGGCTCATTCTGTTCGAGGTTCCTGCTGCCCGGGGGCAATTCCCTCCAGGGAATAATAGTAGATTTGCGCAGCCATCAGCTCGCCACATTTCGCCTCATTATTATGTTTCCATTTCTTCTTAGGGTTGCCAGCGTTCTTCTAAATTGTCTTGCACAGTCTCAGCGTCTTTCTCAAGGCTGTATCCTGTAGCGCATACGAAGATCACGCCAGGATAACCTGCTTCTCCCAAGTGAGTGCCGTCTTGGCCCCCGGTTGGCGCCGCATCAGAGGCTCAGCAGCCAATTATGGGTGCTTTTCTGTTATAATGTGTCGGCGGGGAGTTGTGATCGAGGGCCCCGTGGCTTGAGGCACTATCTTTTGTCGAAAGGTGCGGTTAAACCCACCATGAGTGCCAAGCGATGACAACCTCTGGTGAGCGCTAAACCCAGTTCCGTCAAAAAGTGCGACCGGGCTCTCTGCCAAAGAAGTTCCTTCAAACACTGTACTGCGTATTATCTTTTGACTTTAGCTGAGCTGAACTGTTACAACCCTCACACAGAAGTTGCAATATCTTGGTAGAATGGAAGACATGACACTAATGCACTTTAGGAAATAAAGTGCGAACTCTCAATAAATCTAATGGGACCCTGCGCTTCTCGTCAAAGGACAACGCCAAATGTAGGTAGATCTGCGGATATCATCAGCAAAATCTCCCTCATAATCAATTCTGGCAGGCTGCCCCACAGTATACATGAGAATGATGCGGTTCAAGCATATAAATCTTTGTTGTTTCTCTTATATTCTCATCGTGGCTATTCCTTCCAAGCAGGGTCTTTCTGCAGTTTCCCAACATAATTGACCGAACCTCAGTTGCTTTAATAACTCACACAATGTCTAGTACCAGCGAAACCCCAGGATATATTCCCGTTTCAGAGTGGCCGAACCTTGAGGCTCTTGCCGTCGGCTACGGTGAGCACTTGATGGCTGAGACTAACAAACTGTGCGGAACGTGTTTGAATCTGGCCTTCAGCGACACCACTCGAATCACGCATCATTTCGTTGAAAGCCACGTTTTGAAGTGGGAGGTTGTAGGAGAAGACCAGAGAGGAGATGCGGAATGCAAGGCGTTCGAAGTGCGTCCTAACATCTTCTTCATTGATTTCTACAAACCAGACTACGAGGAGCAAGTCAGCCTCATCCTTAACTACAGTACTGGTCAGGCTGTGGCCTGCATCTCTGGCTTCCACATTAAGAATGGCCAGAAGAGAACATGGACCAAGTTCTCGGATGCCTCCATTGTGGGCTACGACTCAGTCAAGCCTTTTCAGCCCACGGATGACCTTATCGGCAAACATGTCCTATATCGCTACACTCCCAGAGATGCATATGAACATATCTATTTGAATCAAGGCACATTCACATGGCACTGTTTAGGTGGAACCGAGAAGGGGCTTGCAGACACCGAACCTTGCAAGATGCTAAAACTAGCGGATGAACTATACCTTCTTTTCTGGACCGAAAAGATCATGCCCGTGGAATCTATTGTGGTGGTTGATCTTCGTCAGATGCGCTCCACGGGCCGTTTCTTCTGTTGGGACCCAAAGCCAGCGAAAAGAGTTCAAATGTTGTTCGGTTCCTACGCAACCGTTCTGGCCGAGACAAACACTGCTGCTGTGGTCGCTTCTCGGTGATCCACTCTCTTAATTTCCTGCTCGCTTATGGTCCTTTGCTCCGGAATATATACAGAATTTATAGGAGGATGCTCGAATAGAATCTCTTATATAAAGGGCATGCTTAGAAAAAAATATTAACAATCTTTCACGATTTAGGTTTAGGAGATTAAGAAGCAATATAGAAATATTATAACTCTCTGCATTCGCATAAAAGTATAGGGAAACCTAACTTAATAGGAAAAACCTACACTAAGGCGTGTGGAGAACCCTATCTAAACCAGAAGCCCAATTATTCACGACACATTCTCCAAGGATAGCGGGGTGTAATTCGGACATGCTAGCAAAATTATGAGTATATAGCAAGCGTAACATGATTATAGATCTTACATAGATAAGGTTTTGCTGATACTGCAGTACCAGACAAATCCGATGAAGTGCTCACTAGGTTCGGTTAGTACAAAGGCATCCATCCTTAAGTCATCTCTCAGGTAGGAAGGGTTAACCACATACATCCTATCCCTATCCCGTCTCTGTTAGCCTATATAATCTCAAGTCATCGCTCAGGCAGAAAGGGTCAATTACATACACATTATCCATATCCCATTTTCATTAGCTTATATATTCTTCTGAAGTCGTCTCTTAGGCAGAAAGAGTGAACTACATACACTCTATCCATATCCCATCTCCGTTAGCCTATATATTCTAAGGTCATCTCCCAGGCAGGCAACAAGCACGTACTTAGATGAGTTGAATGTTTGAATGCTAACATTGTCCTTCGATGCCATTCAGGTGAGTACTTCAGGCCATCAAACTATCGGTCAGAGCTGTCGGTTCTAGATCCAATGAAGCTCTCACCAGATGCGCCCTGTCCACAGCGAATTTCTTTATTTCAGTTTAGTTTTGTTTTTTATTTATTGTTCTACTTTACGTTTTAGTAGCGGGGCTTGGAAAGATGAGACAGAATCGTCTAAATCGGGAAGGCATATATATAATATGCAACAAACTTTGCATGAACGGGAATGTGGTTTGATGATTCTCACAAACCAAGAGCAGAGGAATACTGTGGATCATGTATTTAATATCCAGGATTTTGGAACAGGATATGGTAAAAGGGGGTAAAGGGCTAGCAGCGCTTTTGTAACGAACTAGACATTCCCCATTGCGATGGTTAGGTACGTATAGTACCACGGCACTAGGTGGTGGATCCTACAGATCTGTTGGCAAAGCTACAAAACGTGGAGCTTGTATGGAGTGTGTCCCATATGTTTCAACATTAGAGTTAAGACCTGAGGGTTGTTATCAAATGGAAGTTAGCCTTGCTGGAGACAGCATTGAGTTTGCAAGTTTGAGGGTAGATTGAAATATGTTGAGTGATAAATCTTTAGACTTCCTAGAGGCGATGGCTTGATGTTGAAATGTCACGCTAATAGAAAATGGTGATCGGCCGTGAGCACGCCGGGTTGGCTTCCAGAAGACGGACCTGGAAACGGGCGGGTTTATGGGGAGACCATGTGTAATAGTCAGCTAACATGAATTATCACGATGCAGGTTTTCGTCTGACTATGCGGAGGGGCAGCTAAACATGAGCGGTTAGTCTACCCGCATCTCATACCTCGGTACTCCTGAAGCCTCGGAGTAGCGAGGCCCATTTAAATTACTCCACTGGTCGCTCTTCCGCGGGGGGCGAGTTAGGGGCTAATGTGGTCCCAGATCTGTATCTGAGTTGACATTCCTTACTATAGGCAGGCGACCCTGTAAGAGTTTGCTGCTCGAAACTCAACTATATTGACATCTGCGCTAATTATCGTACAGGGGAACCGCAACCCCACAGCAAAAATGCCTGCCATCGCCCCATCTGAACCCTTGACTTTCGCCCAGGCAATGGAGCTGGAGCGGGTGTCAGCGCAAGATGAAACCTATCTCAGCAAGTTTCCTGCGTTATCGTATGATTATGCCCCAGGGAAGCCGTTGAGTGTACAAAGATCGTATGGAGGACATGTCTATGCGCAGGCGATGTGGGCCGCGAGCCTCACAATACGTGACTTGGGACTACGAATTCATGAAACGAATGGATATTGGACACAAGCAGGATATGCTAACCGTCCATTCATCTTCGAGATCGAGACACTATCGCAGACTCGATCGTTCGTCTTGCGACAAGTAATGGCGCGCCAACCGACCACCCCCTCGGATGACTGCCCGTTCCCACGCTCCGATGCCTCCAAGGTGTTGGGTCCGGTGGCCTTTGTCCTGACGTGTTCGTTCAAGGTACGGGAAGAAGGACCGGGGTATTGGCTCAACTTCAATTGGGAGAAATATGGCGATCTGCTTCAGAGGGATCCCACGTCGCATCCCTCGAGCGAGTACTTGCGAGGTCCCGGCCGAGCAGGGATTATTAGATTGGCGGATTTCCCAGGCATTGAGATTCGGACTCCTGACTTGACCAGGTACAACGACAAGAATTCGGGCACGGAACACCGCCGAATGCATATCTATCGTGGTCTGCCGCCAATGGTACTGGACCCTAATATGCTAGCGGCAGCGCATGCATATGTTTCGGATCGTGCGGGTCTGAGCGTGCTTCTGCATACATTTGGGGCGACGGAATTAGGGATGTCCGGAAGCTTGAATCATAAGATGGTTTTCCATATTGATCCGGAGAAACTGAGATTTGAAGAAAATGGGTGGTACATCCAGGAGATGTCAAGTAGTCGTGGTGCTGAGGGTCGTGCTGTTGTTGAGAGCCGTATCTGGAGTCCTACCGGTGAACTAGTTGCGTCGACCGTTCAGGATGCCATGTTCAGGACCCTGAAACCTAAGTTGTCATAGATGGGCAGATGCGATAGACTTATTATATGTCTACTAGAGTTTAGAAAACTAGTTTCAGTTCAGCCGGAGAAATCGCCACGAAATGCCTCTCGACCGTATGCACCCAAACGAAGCCCTCGTTTCAATGATCTATTTGAGCTTTAGGCAACGTCCCCTCCCATGACTAGAAGGATGTAGCTTTATGCCAGTAACCAAAATGTCTAGAGGCAACTGAATCATATTTAATGGTCAACTTCGAACAAGCCACAAATATTATACTACCGATGCACTGTAAGGTATCACTGCTAGGACATTCAGCATGCATATAAGGGAAGTCTATAGAGGGAATCCCACCTCATCTAAAGAACTACACATCTAATTACACATTCATAGTAATTTATTATTGCTCCAATAGCAGGAGTTGCTTGCACCTGTCGCATTAATCCCGGCCAGATTGTGCCACCCGGTTATTATTACATATACTGTTAGGCACCGCCTAACTGTGTACGCATCGTTTATGTCATCTAGATATGTCTAGCCCATATTGGGGGCTGCCCAAGCATTAGAAGTTAAATATAGCTAAGTGGTCTTTTTAGTGTCCCAGCACTGATTCTAACTTATACGCAGTAAATGCCCTGTCAATCAACTGCCACTCTACTAGGCGCGGGAACCTGCGTCTACCCTGATAGCTTTTACCCTAATTCATTTCACACTCAATCTCAAGTATGGTTCAGCTTAACTTTAGTTAGTGCTGCCACTATCTGGTATTTAATGACATGAGTGATGGATGGGCTTGCGCCTTAACGTGGTGCTGGAGGTTCTGTAGCCTATGCGTATATCTTATGTGAAGCCAAGACGAGTGCCAGAAGTTGAATATAGCCATGAAATTACAGTGTTTGTACAATGTCATCAAGAAACAGTAATTTGGATGCAATGCAATTCCATGGATTTTGCGCTATTGTATATTTCTCCTACGCAAATCCAAACCATGACATATCGTCGTCTCCGCGGATGGGGACGGTATGCCCAACACCGGTTGCAAAAATACCTTGCAGGTAATCACCCCAAATTGTAGTTGCATAATTTGTCTCTGGAGTATTCTGCTCCACCTGCTGGGGCGAGTCATAGTTATACCCAAAGACTCCGGCCCATTGCTTGCAAGTTTCGTAGTAGTTTTGAGGATACAACGTCGCATCTGTACTACCGTGGTAGATTTGCATCCTCGGTCGTGTACCGTTATAGCCAGGATACATCGCCCGCGCAACACTGGCCCAGTTCTGTGGGCTGGTAACTACTTGGCCCTGTGCGCAGGTACTGTTCCATCCGTCTTCTTGATTCGTGTTGGAGTAGAAGCATCCAGCTGAGACCCCGGAGTATACGGTCCCAGCAGCGAAGAGTTCAGGGTATGTAGCTGCCATGACATTCTAATACCATCAGCCATTTCCCAATTTCTGCTGTATTATGAAACTATGGAGTATGAGAAACATACCGTCATCATAGCACCAGAGCTGGACCCGGTCACGAACACTTTGCTTGCATCCGCGTTGTATTGGGAAATAGCCCAGGTAACCATATTGGCAATAGAATTGCTATTTCCGCCACCATTGTGAGTCAATGTTGACTGGGAGCTAACATCCCAGCATGTTCCTTCATAAGGGCTTTCGGGGTAGATCACGACGAAGCCGTACTGCTCTGCCAGCTCGGCATACGGGGACCCGGTATAGTATGCCTCCGCAGTTCCCGTGCCTTAGTACTTCAGTAAGTTTCTTATACAGGAGGATTCCGTTGTTTTATACTTACAGTAGTGAATGGCAACCACGATACCAGGATTTGTTGCCAAATTGTTGGGCACATAGATATACATGCCGACATTGGTGGGATTGTCACCGAAGTCCGTCACTTGCTCCAGACTACCTGCCCGTGGAAGCAACGAGGGCACATGACTTAGAGCCCGCGAGCTGCAAGCGACTGTATAAAGAATAGCTGCTAAAATTAGAGAATTAGGCCTCATGGTGAATGGTTATTCTTGTCGAACTAGCCCAGACTGCGGAGCAATTGAAAGAACAGTACAAGTGATCTTTCCTTTTTTTTATAGAAGTCAGGCCCCTGGCGTATGGATAAACCACCGGATAATTCGCCTGAATTTTGGCGGAATCAGGTCCATGTTTCAACCTGGTACAATCTCGGTCGGATGGAGCGATGTAGTGAATCCAATCGATCAGTTTACCCCCGCACTTTCAAGGCCATTTGTAGGATAACTTACAGGGATGTATGTTGCCAAGATAGAAAGCTATTTGCAGAAAGGTCATCAATTAATTAAGATGATGAAAGAGGCGGATTTCTCCGTCACGGATTAGGGCGCAGGAGTTGCTTGTCTGCTGATCATCCAAAGAGTGTTTCAGGTACGCTTCCTTCAAGCCGCGAAAATACCACATAACCGGAAATTCAACCGGTAATATGTACAAATTAGGTCGCCTTTTCTTTTCTCTTTCTTCTTTTCTTCTCCCTCTGAAGAAATTTATCATTGGCAGACAGGTCAAGGCTGAGTGCATGCTCCTACAACTAGAGTGCAGAAATCCAGCAGAATGTCAACATCTCCAGCATGGCGCAATCAATCAATACCTGTCTTTCACATACATTGCAATAAGAGCCAAACGTTTGATTGATTGCCAACTCCCTTTGTGGGTTGGAATGATCACAAAACCATTATTCTCACCGTACGTTTGGTTACTGTCGGACCGCCCTTGACTGGCGATTTCATTATTACCCGTCTTTTTGTCACTGATGCTCTCGATACGGGCGGCTGGGAGAGGTTCCTGCTATAGAAAACGGGCACCTCTGATGGTATGTGGGCTTATAGGGGTTCAGAGTGGTGAGGGGAAGGGGCATTGGGTGGGAAGATGTGGTAGGAGGCAATAAAGAGAAACACATATTGAAAGCGTTGAGAAGGATATGGGCAATCCCGATCCTCCTGAATTTTCGGTCCCCAGAATCGGCGACCCAACTGGCGACTTAACTGGCGACTTTGTGGATATTAGCGAATGTGGGATGTTGCGTCCTGGGGTTATGCTCGGTTGCGAAAAGCATCCTATCATGGGAATGGAATTCATAACAACTTCACATGTGCTCATGAAATTCTACGATGCACTTGCTGGTGTTAACAATGGTTTTATACCACCATGCTGAAAAACCTAATCTC
Source organism: Aspergillus ambiguus (assembly GCF_047715705.1). NCBI lineage: Eukaryota > Fungi > Ascomycota > Eurotiomycetes > Eurotiales > Aspergillaceae > Aspergillus > Aspergillus ambiguus. The sequence goes on along the minus strand of NW_027395534.1, from coordinate 316,387 downwards.
GGCAATTAGTCCTTGTATCCCAACAAAATCAACCCCAGAATGGCAATACACTGAATGGTAAGGCTAGTCCCAAATCCACTTGTACGTAACTTGTAGTCTTTGAATATTGGCAATGTTTGATAGGTAAGCTCCGAAAGTGCGTGGTTCTGATGGCTCAATAGAGTGTTCCGGGCATCAAGGAATTACTGTCCCATAATTGCATCTTTATTATAAATGATGGATTGAACGTCGCCATCGCATATAAGATACAAAATTAGCTAACTCATTTCCGCGCGTAGATGCTCAGCATATCAGTACCCTTCCCCATTTCGTACGTTCTCCTTGGCCGTATATATAGCTTTCGGATGAATAAACCTTGCGAGTCATGCTTGCTATGACCTGTCTTACCCGTGATCATCCCATCACCACCCTGAGACAGAAGATCCCAATGGACCCCGTTAATACCCCATGGTGGACCAGGAAGACTGGGGTCTTTATACATGGGAAACTCCAGACATACTAGAACCCCACCGGTCCGAAGTAAAGAGGCCATCCGCGCCGCCCAGTTACGACGCATGCTGGGATGGAGTGCACATAAGAACTATTACCATTACCCGGTGTTCCCTGTAATCACATTTGCATATAGAAACATACCGTGTAGTCATATATTATATCAAAGACCGTGTCCTTGCACCAGTCTGATTGAAAGAAGTCACCTTCGAGGAAGGTGGCTGTTCCTCCTGAAATATTATCTGTAGGCGGATAAGAATCTCCAAAATTATGGCCTTGAGGGGTCTTTAGCTCCATTAAAGCATAATCCTGGGCTTCTTTGACTGCCGTAGAAGATATTTCCAAGCCATACGCATCAAAGCCATGCAAAGCCAGCATGACCACATCATATCCTCTTCCACAGCCCTGTCATTCAAGTCAGTGAGCATCTTCCAGTAGAGCAAACATAATCATGCCACTAACAGGAACAAGAGCTTTCTTCCGACCTCCATTAGCACTAAAAGGATAGAAAAGGTCGTCTGGGTGCTGCCGATGCTCTTCAACGGTATCTATCAATGCCGGAGAGGGCTTGCCACGATCCCAGAGATCACTATTCCCGGAATCCCAGAGGGCAGACCATCCTGATGCATAATCATTGATGGAGCTTCAAGTAAGGATGTTAGTCAAGTGCTGATGGCCGCTTTCCAAAACCAGATGAGCCCATATGCAGCAACTTTTGTTGTGCTTGCAGTCTAAGCATACCGTTCTTCAAAATGACTGATCAGCTTGCCTTTTGGCAAAGTCAATCCTTGCATTGGTTCTGATTTCCCCTTGATCATGTTTGTGATGGGGCTCGGTTGATTTGCCTGCCATTGAATCTCAGGTCCGTAACGGACTACGTAGGTGGAACAAGAGAATGTCACGTGAGGCTCATAATCCAATAAGACTATCGGCGAATCGGTGATTGTTCGGCGACTGATCCTGTCTCGTGATTGGATGGGATATAGCAAACAAGAGTCAGGAGGTTTAATGGTTAACTAACCCAAGATGAGCCAGAAGACTCATCCCTCGCTTTAGTAGGCGAGTCAATCACCACCTTGTATGATAGCGAGCTCTTGTAGCTCTTCTTAAGAACGAAAGTTAGGTAGGGTATAGATCGGTAGTTTCTTTTAATCAAATTTCTCAATAATTATGTGCCTAGTCCCTTTTCTCATAATTATTTCCTGAAAGGGCAATGATAGGTACCTTTCAGTGTTATATATCCGTCTAATGAGGGCATGATTTAGGAGATGACGGTGACAAGGAAAATTTTCTTAAACCCTTAAGACGGTGCCTTGAGATTATTTCATACGGAATTTCACAAATGAGATGTTAGAAGTACTAAGTTAAGAATGTCTTCACTAGACCAAGATAATGCAACTCGTAAAACATCCTGAGTGCTTCTCCAAAAGCACGATACCTAAAATCCATTTGTGGACTCCTGGATTTCAATATAATCTGAGCTAGCAGCTTTCTCGGGCTGGAGTTCAGGGGATTCCTCATGTTCAGACTCATGCGAAGGAGCCGGTGCAACGTCATGTGCGTCTTTATTTGCTTCCTGAGTCCCTTCGTGACATAGCCAATCATGGATCTCATGCTCTGGTTGCTGCTCAGCTAAGGAGTTCTTGAGACGGGCATCAGTCACATCCTCACTTGGTTCCTTGTACTCAAGAACTTGTAGGGTCTCCGTATGATCTTCAAATGCAGGTTGTAGCGGATCGCCGTTAGTGTGTAGACGTCCATCATTGGTATCATGCTGGAGACAAGCCGCTGCTGAGCATTTGGAGGAAAAGAAATCCAATATAATACGCAGGAGTAATGGGTCAAAGGAGGCATCATGTCCTATCTCGTATCGAATAAGACTGTCTTTGAACATCTCGTCATCAGTCTCTAATGCAAGGGACATTTTCTCCCTAATGTATTGTTGGAACCATGTTTCATCATCAGGGAGTTTCGAGAAAATTTCTCGTCCGACGTTCAGGACGTCAAACAAGGTAACCGCATCGTCAAAAACACACATATATCCTTTTGCATGTTGCTCGAGACCGGCTAACCCATACACTCGTGCCGCAAGGTATACATGGACGCTCCGTCGAAATTCGATTGTCCTTCGAGGTCCCTCTAGACTAGAGCGTTTGGTCGTTTCGTACCCCCCAGTGTATAGATAGTGTACGAGAGTATGGCCAACGTCTGGGTGAATGTCTGGTAAGAGTATCTCGTAGTCCCAGTGGTTTCTCAACTTTAAATACGGTCGGAGATAATATTCTGGGATGATATAGTCTGAAGAATTATTTGTGTTATCGTATGGATTCGGTTTAGTAAGACCGATTCGAAGGGTTATCCCTCGTGTGTTGTAGGGACTGTTTGAAGTTGGTGTTATTAATTTTCTGTGTCTTAGAAACTGGGTATCTCTACCTTGTCTCGCGTTGGATATATTCTTCGATCTCACTGTCATTGGAAATGTCCGGAGGCGTGGGTATATATACCGTCTCTTCCTTGCCGGGCTCTCTCCTAGAGTGGAGAAAGTTCTTTTTCTTATTCTTGGGCATGCCGTCCTGAGGATATCTGAATGAATAAGGTTATATTAAGGACTACAAGTCTGCCGGCCCATTTAAATCCTTCGATAGCTGGTGGAAGCGCAGTCATGAATCGTCGATCGCACTTTACGCTCGGACACATACGAGGCCTCACTTTGTGTGTTCTGCTACACGTAGATTTGCATATTGACTGCCTGTGCAGGACTGATAAACAAAAGTTCCTGCGCAAAAATTTTAGCGCTTGTAGAGTTTAGAGAGGGAATAATGTGCGTAGGGAATGCTATTGGTGGCCATAACTCATGGTTGAGAATAGGCAGCCCTAGCTGGACAATGCAATGATGAGGTGGCAACGAGGGGCAGTACATATATTTTCCTTTACTAGAAGAGATCATCGTCTTAGAGTCCTGCTCTGCCAGATTTGATCCAAATAGAAAGGTTACATTGTCTATGACTTCGTTCACAGTTCGAGAGTAGAAATATGAGACTGCTATTCTAGTACGACCACCTAATTAATTCGAGAATATGCGAAGTGAGATTAAACTTGGGCAAAAGTCCTATTTCCGTCCTCGATTTAAGCATCACTATCTGTCTCATAAAAAGGATCGTTAGGATCATAAGGGAACTTTCTGACAACCACATCGCCTTGGTAACCCCACAGGCCATCCTCATTTGGCGACAATTCAATGGAGCACGTTGTCTCAGACTGCCCAAAGGTTGCAACCTCAGTGGCTGACCCATTAAAATAATTCACGCGCACCTGGTTCACAGTTTCCCGGCTAGGATCGCCAAGGAGATAATTCAGCGGCATAAAATGGACCCCAGAATGAGCAGTTGTGAAAACAGTGTTTGGAAGGTCGCCAGTATGGGGAAGATGGTGCATTCCCAAATTGAACCACAAAACGAGGTCTGTCTGGTTGAGACTTTCGCCATTGAAGAACTTCTCGAAATTCACGGGCGGATCAAATACGTCCTGGCTGTTGTATGGGTGGGCTGAAAATGGCTCATAGTCATGCTGCTGCGTCACCTGTAGATCGAACTCGGACCAATGCGCGGCGTGGGCCAGGTTGCTTGAGTCCAAGACTGTTAGGTGCGCCGTGCCTGTAGAGGGTAGAACGCGATACCCGCGGTATTCGCCGTATTTATTACGCTCATCTTGGTTGATTACGTGCACCTGTGTGGCGCCGTTAAAGCCCCAGTTAAAACGGCCCTTGTCTTCGTTTTCAATTATCGAGCGTTCGAGCATCATGGTGTTACGTGTTTTCCCTGCAGACCAGAGAAATTCCTTCTGGACAGGGACAAAAGAGGTCAGTTCAACGGTATTGGCGGTACCAAGAATGTCGAAATCAGCCTTGAAGTTGAGCACATGATCATGCATGGATCCGGACAGAGAGTCGTGGATTTGGTAGCCAAAGTCGCCGTTGTGTGCGTAATAGGCTGACTGGATGTAGCCCGACGCGCGAACTTCAACACCGATGGATCCATCCAGGTAGAAAGAGTAGCTGAAGAAGTCAGTTAGTACATCAGCTATGAAGGTGGGGTGGAAGATAATGAATGTGATTTAACTCACCTAAACATATAGTCATAATTGCCGATGGTGGAGACTGAACGAAGTGCAAAGTAGACGTTCTTTGTGATACTGACATACTTGGCATTACTATGGCGCTGGATGGGGAAGTCGGCATCGAACTCGAACAGACACACACTGTCAACATGCGTGTGGGTTGTTTCATCCACGTAGAAAGAAGTATTGAGATAGGTCGCATACGAAGGGCAGTCGTATCCTTTGACCAACTCAAAAGCGTAAGGTCCGAATCCATAGTACGAGTCCAGGTAAGCTACTCCAGACTGCACTGGATCATTACCCGCATAATGGGCAAGCGCTTCCTGCATCCCAAGCTCATATAGGACACGCTGTCCCTTGTATTTGATATCAAAAAGAGATAGACCTCTGTCGCGGGAAAAGGCAATGTAGAAAGAGAAATCGCCCCAGGACACATATTGCCGCTCTGTATCAACGGAGTATCGAGAGCCTCCGGGAGCCACTGCGACAGGAGGATCTTTCTTATCCTGAGATGGGATCTGACCGCGCTGGTCTGTCCGTGCCCAGTCACCTTCAACGTTGGCGCCTAGCTTCACAAATCCGGGAGTGAAGTATGCTTCCCGGAACGCCTCCGTCGTTTCATAGAATATGTTGTTGTATAGTCATCCCTCAAGCTTCCACTTTGATGGATCACGACCGGTGACATCGGACTTGAAGTATAGGCCAAGGGGTAAAAGACTCCCGACGTCGAAGTCATCCGTAGCCATATTCCAAAAAACATCCCATCGAATAGTACGACCATCTTCCTGCCACAATGGATCGACTCCCCAGATGTCGAGAGTGTCGTTGTCCAGACCTAGTGCGGTTCCATTCCATAGGTCTAAGGTGATATCGGATATCGAAGCACTGACCTTGTAAAGCCACTTGCTATACATGCTGTCTGCATCCGGCTCGAGATTGCGCACTTTGCCCCCAGACTTGCGAGTGTATGGATATTCCAATTGAGTCCAATGGGTATAAGACTTGCTTATTGGCAATGGACCAACCAGGATATCAGCATAATGCGCATCTACGGTTGCCCGGTTGTTTAATACAACATGCGCATAGCGACTTGGCCTATCACCGCCTTCGTCCAAATAACGGATCATATCCGTTTTGTTGGGGTACATCAATTCCACAAGAGAACTGCGTAATTTGTTAGCCGGTCTGCTTGTGTATACAACATGCAAAGAAGTTACCAACATAGTATTGTCCCATTCTCCAGCATCCTCCGTGGTGGTCAAGTTAAGTTCAGGTTGGTGGAACAGCCATTGAACTACCGCAGCGGTCTCATCGCCAGTAAGACCATGCCAAAGGTTTTCCTTTGGGGCTTTGATCTTTCCAGGCGGCGTATCGGCACAAGCCGGGGAATCATGGGGCCGGCTGCGTCCTTGAAGGCTACGCATCAGACCTTTCCGCCCACGTCCGCGTCTCAAGAGATCGACATTATCAGGTCTGGGGCGAGCAAGCACATCTGCAGCTAACCATCCCAACAATAGCAGGGAAGCTACTTTATTGGAAAGAAAAAATTTCATGACTAAGATTCAAATTTATATTCTTCGCACTGGGATTCCGGGGTAACAATATTTTGTCAAATTGAGGCTTTATATATCTTTTTTATATTCCCAAGCTCGGGTGCCATCATCTTTGATAACGGTTATATTGTTCTAACGGATGACGGTTCCGAGGCGGGCTTTCCGACAAGCAATCTATGCTACGACGAATGATGTCTCCTTTCAAAATCAAGACCAGCACAAGAGCAAGGTACCGCGTGCGACTGCCCAATGCAGTAGGTAATTTTACCGTTTTCCTGGTCAAGAGGCTCTCAACCGATGAGAGAAATGACCGGTCCTGATGGTGACTCTTGGCTGTCCCAGGGGACCAATACGTGGAAGAGAGTGAACGTAGGATTCATATATATATCCAACCAAGATCGTATAAAAGGGCGATCTAAAGATCAATACGGAGGTTTTCATATCTCCAGCGAATCCGAGTTGATCACAAGAATGGGGTTTATCAAGGACCCGAAACTGATAAGGCGCGACATGGGGCACGGGGAATTTCGACCCCTCAGAGAACAATGACACGGATTGTATAGATTCACACGAAGCGAATTACATTATAACCTAACGATCTAGAACATTTCACTGTACACGAGATGTAGTTATAGCGCAATACGTGACGAGAACAGCTAGAAGATGGCCAAGGCATAGAGTGTACCGAATGCTGTCGCCGAAGAGAGAGAGTATTGATTATTAGAGAAGTATCAGGATAGATAATTTTAAGGCTAGGAGTTTACCCTTATCCGTTCATAACACTCGCGATATAACGAATCCATTTCGTACGTATTTGACTGGATAGGGTCCTAAGACAAGATAAAAATCATATACTGCCAGGAGAGAATAGAGGGAATAATGGAGGATACAGAGCGTCTTTAAACAGTCAGATATCTGCGTATCTGCGTTGGATTCACCAATCTCTGTAAAAGTATCACCGACAATACAGGCTAGTTGCAATATCACTCGGGATCCTCAAATCTTCTCTGGTTTCTGGACACTGCCCCCAGTAACCGTATGCTCCAATTCCTGGCCTTTCTCGAGATCGGCAGCCTTCGAACTCTGCTCATTCAATCCGGCCACGGCAGTCTCGAACCTCCGGCCACGCTTCTCGGGACCAAAAGCAGTAGTGACCATGATGCCCAGCGCGATGATGGCAGTTGCAACACCCATAGTTGGTCCGTAGGCTGGTGCTGGCTCACCAGAAACCCCCTTCACCTGAGTTGCTTCGGCGATAGCATTAACAATCTGAGCTGAGGGTGAAGATATCATGTTGCCGAGCTGATATGTGATACCTTGCATGTTGTTAGGTGACTCAGGATCATATTCATCAGGGCAGCTTTAACTTACCCGGGAACGAAGAGCGGAAAGCAGGTGGAGAAAGCTCGTTCAAGTGAATCGGGATGACTCCCCATGCACCTTGGATGAAGAACTGGATGAAAAAGCCAGTGACGCTCAATGACCGCTCACCAGTCGGGAGGATCCATGCCGGAATCAGGATCCCAGACAACAAGGCCGACACGATGATTGCCCGACGTCGCCCGAAGAACTGGGAGAGATATCCGATAATTGTACCTCCAACACAGGCACCAGTTTTCATCAGAATGGACGCCCGGGAGGCAGCGGCATTGTTTAAATCCTTCTCCGTTAACATAAAAGTAGTGTAAGAGTCTTGGGACGTGTGCGAATAGTAGTTGAACTAGAATCATTAGCAATCGGTAGGGGCCTGTGAAATGACGCAGTCGTACCCAAGTCATCAGGAAGATAGCGTATATACACATCTTCCACTCCTTGGCCAGCATCTGCTTTGTATCCTTCCAGAATGCCTTGGGGTCGGTGGATGTCTTTCCTGCCTTCTTCGCCTCGATGAACTGTTTTGATTCCGGAAACACCATACGAATGAGACCGACGCCGATGGAGATGCCCGCTGGAAGGCTGTTAGCGTCGAAGGAGTCTATATGGAGGAGCTGCATACCTGCAATCCAAAAGACCGTCTTCCAGCTCTCAGTACCACCGCCGACGCCTAGGTTTGCGCAAGCTGCAAAGACATAGCCCATGGAATAACCCTGCTGAAGAATACCCGACATCAAGCCACGAGCATTTACCCTGTCTATGTTAGCAAGTTCCTATCTCAGTCAAGCGGGTATACCTCACGGGCAATGTTCCAACGCCATTGCGATGGCATTTCCGTAGACTCCTCCCATGAACAGTCCGAAAAGACTCCGCACGGCTAAGAACTGCTGAAACGTCCGACTGTAGATGGTCGCGATCTGCAACACACCCAGGACGATCATATTCACTACCATAGGCCACTTGCGACCGAATTTGTCACCTGCAAGTCCAAAGAACGCGGCACCAACACTTCTCAGAAGAAGAGTCAAAGTAATTGCGGTAGAGATGTCAGTCTTGGAACGGTTATAGTAGTCCGATAGCTTGACGGTCTGAATGGAAAGAGCATGGAAATCGAACGCGTCCGCAGTCCACGCCACGAGGCCGACAAGGAAGAACAGCCAGTCCCGCGCCCCCAGCTGAAGAAAAAGACTAATGGGGTTCTTAACAGGCTCGGGGTCCTGCCACTCAGCATGCGTTTCACCATACTCGTTGGTGACCTCTACACGCTGCTTCCACTTGAACAGGTCACCCCAGGCCTGCTTGGCGGTTGCAAGAACGCCATCTGGGATGGGGTCCGCTGGCTCATTCGCGGTGCTCATAATGAAGAGAAATTAGACAATAAGCAATGTGCAGATTGTGTTGGGGACCGAGAGAGAGAAGAGCTGAGGGTGCAGCAAAACAGGGTGGCATGTTACCCTCCTTTTATATAACAGCACCCTGCACACCACCGTACATCTCTACATCCCCAAACTTTTCTTCCCCACGGGGACAACTCCAGAACCCCACCCATACCTTGAGATCCAGTTCCACACGCACCCCAGGCTGCGTGCCGTCATTCCCCGCGAATCTCGTAGAGCCAAGATGCCGCCAAGGGCCTAAGCATGGCGTGGTTGTCCATGCGGCACCCATAAGGATAAGCCCACAGCGGATGGTTGCCGCTCAAGGCCTCATTATCTCCGGTCGAAGTTATGCCGAGACACGCCACACATCCCAGTTTCGTCCTAGACCGTGGGGGCTCGCATTGAGAAAAGGAAGTTCACGCGACGAGCGCATAAGCGTTACAGGGGTTCGCACAAAAGCTCCTCAGGCGGAGGGAAATTGCCACTGTGCGACAGGACAAGCGGTCCCTACGCACTGCAGTACGTCTCTTGTTAATCTATATTACGCGTGATAATCCCTTCACCACGGTGTTGTCGTAAATGAGAGGTCCGGGTCGAAAATGGCAGACTGTCTTCAGAAAACGAAGGTTCCAAACTAGGTACTTAACCAACGTCTGGCCAGCTGTTGGATTGATTCATGGCAAGCGCGCTGACAACTTCTGCCGAGAACAACAAGGCGGGTCCTGATCCAATTAGACCTAGATGCAGCGGCCTACGAGCACACAAGAAGGAGTATGTCCGAGTCGCTTTTCCAATACAAGCTGATAAGCTTCCTCCCCGTGGGCCTCGGAGGAAAGGAATCGGACATTCCGCTATCGTGTCAAGCGTAAGACCAACGGCGGAGACGCCATCAAAGAAAGTCTTCGTGCCATGGCTTGGCGGCGTTGTCTCGGGAGGGGCTCAGGTCTTGGGCGACGCTTGTCAAGAGGGAGCGGAAGGCTTGACTAGTCAGCCCCAAGGGTCTGCTCGGAGCAACTCGGAGGATCTGGGAACAACAGAAGCGTTCTCACACTTTACTATTCAGGAAAGAGAGCCATTTGATTTGATTGAATGGCCTAGATGGTAGTGGATCAAGGTGACTGCGGCGATTTTCGTTAGATGCGGTATTTTTCTACGATGATGCCAGCTAAACATGTCTCGTCTAGTGTCCTGAGCAGGATGATTAGAGTAGACTTTTGGTTTGTAATTACAATGAGAAATCTTTGAGGTTGACGGTTCTTAACGCCCGTGTAGCGCGGATGGTAAAGTGAGAAAGATGGTCAAATAACAAAAACCTCAGTCGTAGTATTATTGTCAACATGGCTATATTTTTAAATTGCGCATTGTCTGTCTTCGCTATTGGAGCCATTTAGATAACGCTCATATCATGTTTATACGTTGGCATTCCGTTATAGTATCAAGAGTCGATACTCCTCATCCGATTCCGTTCTTATATCGCTTTCAGGTTTATTAAGTTTGATAGGCCATTGTTCCACGCTGAGAAGGCGGGGGGAAGGGGTGGGTGATCATATAGGTGATCGTATATTTTATAATGTCGATTAAATCTCGATACCTAAGTCGTAGCACTGAAGCCGGCCAGATGCCCTAGTCTCCAGCCTTCGAGATGCTCAAACCATAATCCTAAAGCCCTATTTTCGACTTATTCCAAAGGGATCTAAAAGATCGTATCCTGAATACTCGAAAGATTCTAGGTTGCCAATATTTTTAGATGAATTAAACCTAGTACCGAACCTGGTGCCTTTACTATGCATACTACTACAAATCCTGTCTTCTATCCAACTGGTTCACAGATTAGGGTTGATCAGATCTGGTGGCGGCGGACTAAACAGTGGTTCCTGAGCGATTAATCCCGGCCATTCGATCGTTTGGTTCGTTGCCTCATCACTCTCGTCAGTCAAAGTGGTTATGTCTGGAAGACCTGAATTTAGTAGATTATAAATCGGCAGAACCAGGTACAGACATGTCTAGAATTGCACTTGAGCGAATATAACTTTTGTTGTTGTTCTCTCAATATACTATTTTCAAGACAGAAGCCCGAATACATCGCGATATCATAAGCGAGGCATTTATTCCCAACTTCCAACCAATCCCGTTTCCTAAACTCACTCCCTCCCAGCTATTTCAACCACCATGATGTCCCTCTAGCTCTTCTTCCTAACATCCCGCGCGCTTTGAAATCTTCAGGCCGGCTATTCAAGCCAGACAGGAATCTGCCCGTCCACTTATGCCCCCCAACCGTGAGCCACAGGTCGAGACCTCTCCCCTGCGGCTTCGCCACCATTATTTCTATATCGTCTTCTGGATTTTACTGGCCTCCTTGATTCTCTACATTCCTGGCGGAATCTCCTATATCGATGCATTGATCCTTGCTTCCGGAGCGGCAACGCAGAGCGGACTCAACCCCGTCGACCTCAACGGGCTGCATCTGGTCCAGCAGATCACACTATGGATCGTTCCTATGGTGACGAATGTCGTGTTCCTTCATTCGCTTCTTGTCTTGATCCGTCTGTACTGGTTTCGGCGCAGATTCAAACGCGCCATCCATGAGGCCAAGGCGTTATGTCACGCAGAGCGTGGTCGATGGAACCAACATCTGTTTGACTCCGAGTCCCCGACGCTGGTCGGTTTGACGAGACATGTTCCCGATTCCCAAAACAGGGACGGCTACGAGTATCCTTTATTCAGCGACCCCGAGGACCAGGAGAGGCTGCCCCTGGTCAACAGTCCGGAGTGGAAGCCAGCGAACGGCGCCACAAGTCCACACATCACCTTCGACGACGCTAATGAGGACCATGTCTCAAAGACCAGAAGACACACATACTCTTCCTATCCCGTTACCGGTCAGCGTCGCTCGTCTATTTCGAGCACACGAACGAGAAATTCGCACGATATTTACGGGAGCACGATGCCCAGTCTGCCGCCTCTTATGTGGCAGTCATCCATCGCCAGCTACTCCCAGTGGGATGAAGCGCAGAAGGAAGAGCTCGGTGGGATCGAGTACCGGGCTCTTAAAACTTTGATGATCATCCTGGTTTCGTATTTCCTCGCCTTCCATATCCTGGGCATGCTGATGTTCATGCTTTGGATCTCGCTGAGTCCGCAGTATCACTCGACCCTCGCGGACATCCAAGTTAACAAGTTCTGGTGGGCTGCCTTCACCTCGGGGTCCGCTTTCAACGACCTGGGATACACCCTGTCCCCCGACTCGATGGCGTCTTTCCGATATGCGCCCTTCCCGCTTCTCATGATGACCTTCTTCATCGTTATGGGAAACACCGGATTCCCTTGTATGCTGCGCCTGATCATCTGGACACTATCCAAATTCGCATCCTACGGCACCCCCCTAGATGAAGAGCTCCAGTACCTCCTCGAGCACCCGCGTCGATGCTTCACGCTCCTCTTCCCACGCGCTGACACGTGGAGACTGGCCGCCGTGCTCCTCCTCCTCAACGCAATCGATCTTATCATCTTCTACGCCCTCCAAGAGGTAAGCCATCCAACAAACCAATACCATACTTCGCCATTTAACCCCACCCAATCACAACAGGCCGCGCAGCTCGACCCCGCCATGTCTCCGGGGATGAAATTCGTCAACGGTCTCTTCCAAATCGCCTCCACCCGCACCGCCGGCTTCACCATCACCGGGCTCAGCAAGCTCCACCCAGCGATCCAAGTATCCTTCCTGGTCATGATGTACATCTCCGCCTTCCCGATCGCGATCGTCATGCGGAAGACAAACGTGTACGAGGAGAAGAGCCTTGGGATCTACGACAACGACCACGCCGACGACGATGACGCCGACGCCGACGCTGCCTCGACGATGCCGCACGCGCAGCAGGGCCTGGTGTCACACATGCAGCACCAACTGGGCTTCGACCTGTGGTACGTGATGCTGGGGTTCTTCGTCGTTGCGGTGGCAGAGGGCAAGCGGCTGCAGGAGCGTCCCGACGACCGGGCGTTTTCCCTCTTCCCGATCCTGTTCGAGATCGTCTCGGGATACGGCACTGTGGGCCTTTCGCTGGGATATCCGGCGACAGAGACGAGTCTGTGTGCGCAGTTTGGCTGGGTGTCGAAGGTGATTGTCATTGCGATGGAGGTGCGCGGGCGCCACCGTGGCCTGCCGCATGCACTGGATCATGCTATTTTGTTGCCGTGCGAGAAGCAGGAGGATGCGCAGGGGGAGTGGTGGTGGAAGCGGTGGCTGAAGCGGCGGACGTCGAATATCAGTCACCTATTCTCGCACGAGGCTGGGGAAGTGGATAGACTGCTTTAGTGTTTATGTTGGGCTAAGCTGTTGTTAATTGGGTTCCTGGCATGGCATACGGAGTATATATATTCTACCCGTGCACAGCTCCTTCTCTTTTATAGGCCAACAATATATTAGGAGTCGATTAGTCCATCGACTCAAGAAACACCTGCATCAGCGCCCGCGCATATGTAGGATGTACCCCCGATGCCACCGCGATTACATACTATACATTGCGATGTGATACTCGAACAGTTCATTCCGCCACAATCTCTCGCCCTCGATTTCCTCCGCATCAGCCGCACCAACCTTCTCCTCCAGCGCGAGCGGGAGCTGATTCGACAGGCCGTACAGGTTTTGCAGCCACTTGAGGACCTCGTCGGCCTTGTTGATGTGGTCGAACTGGGGTTTCTACTCTACATTAGCCGCGGTGATGGAACGGACGGCGGCACACTCACCCTTGCCGTGATGCTGTCAAGCAGCTCCTGTAGGAAATCCGGGTGTGGTTTGGCGAGCGCGTCCATGACCCGTCGGCTTTCGTCGTCGTCCAGGGAGGGACATGCGGCCGCATCGCTGATGGAGTCTCGCAGGTGGGCTTCCACCATGCGCTCGTAGGTGTCGATGGTGTTGAAGGCGAAGGCCTGGCCCCGGAATTCCTTGATGGCCTCGTGCAGGAAGAGGTAGTCCGTCGTTAGGAGGGTTAGGTCGTTTATCACGGCGTTGAGGCGGTCTTCGTGCGAGCGGATGACGGGTGCGTCCGAGGCTGACGCGGGGAGAATTGTCGTGCACATGAGGATTAGGCTTGTGGTGAGTTTATGGAGGAGCATCTTGGGCTGGTGTGTGGGAAAGTGGATTGGTTGTGCCACTACATATAACAGACAACAGGGATAGTCGCGACAGTTGGACGTCGAAGAGACGCGACGAAGAGCGAGGATGGCATTGCTATTAAGGGACGGCGTTGGAGTCAAATAATGGGGAATCAAGTATCAAGGGACATTCTTTTGTCGCTGTTTGTCCGTCGTGTGGACATTTCAATTTGAAGCATTCCGGTGAGGGCTGCGATGACAGGCTGATCGTGATATCCACAGGTAGTATATCGCCGGTTTTGATGTAGTTGCCCCACTATCGCATTCCTTGCCAATCTAAATGGGAATGCAATATATTGCACTACCGATTGCGGTGTAGTCTATGCAGGTACAAGGGTCCAGAGGGTTTACTCGGTACGGAGTAGTTGGAGGGCTTTCCCAACTCGATGCTGAGTCTTCAGCGTAGATGTCTTTGAGCTGTGACCGCTCACAGAAGGATCGATATACCGCCATTGAGATAACCGACAATGGACCTTCTGATGATTATTACGAATTAAAGGCTCCCATGGATACTCCCAAGGGAGAATCTGATATTCGGAGTACCTTCAACCGAGCACACAGTGGCAAGACACAAGATCCAAAAGATACAGATGCTGTCAAACTGCATAAATGCTAGTACAGTGTAGTGAAGTAGATCAACGGATATCGGAAGTGATCCACCTGTTCACATAGCATGAATCCACTATGATTCACCGGAAATCGGGATGCCATGACCCGTCGAAAAAAAATTTTGAACCAATTGATAATAGTTCGTGATGGGAGACGGGTGAGTCAAACTGACCTCGGTTTAAAGGCCCGATCCACGGAACAAGAGATGATGTCGGGATGTCGGCGACAAAGACCCCGACACCGATGCCAAATGGCCGAGGTAGATTTTGGAAGCACAGCATAACGTTATGTAATTATGCCTGCCACTCGGTCTGTGCGGTTACTCCGAGTCCGTTTTGGTCTGGTATTGTAGAAGGGGTATGTCAGAATGATTCAGATATGCCCGGCCGAAACTCGTCTATGGTCATACAATCGCATTATGGCCCAGGCCTGAGTAATTGACTTCATCTGGCAGATGTTTGTTTGTAAGATCGGGATGATTAGTCATGACGTCATCGTTGTCCGTCTTATCGTGATGGGGGACAGCGCCGCAGATTGGGGATGAGTCGTCTGATGATACTATATTTGCACAATTCTAGACTTTGGTCTGACATGGACGGGACCTCTATCGACCGCACAACGGATGCTTACCAAGCGATTGTAATCAGCAGTCGTTCCAAGGGACGATAGGAGGCAGCTTGGTTATGCTATTATGATCGTTGGATTGTGAGGTTTTGTGCGGGGTGAATGAGAGGCGGTGCCCTGGAGAGTGAGGACAATCGTATTCGCGTTTGGCGTACAAAATCCGGGGGCCTAAAAGATTGCTTGCGCGTTGGCGGCACAGCCAGGGGGATCACCTTCTTGGCGTAGGAGGCAGAAACATGCCAAGAATGAGGATGGCGGTGAAGTGGACTATGCGGCTGATGTGGTGGATTGTCTCTGGCCGGGATTCATCCATGGTCTTTTGCTTACATGGCTTTTGGCAAGAAGCCGCATCGTCGGGTAGGAGCTCGTATAACGAACCCGTTGCCTGATCAGGAATTTGGAGGAGTCAAGGGGGATTACGGAGATGTCAGTGGGATTCGGATAAAGCCCGAAGGCAGGGTCCATCTCCAGTTACCCAAATGGGAGGATGGAAATAAGGAAATAAGAATACGAGATGTCTGAGATCGATCTATGCGAACCTTGGGTGTGTTCTTGGATGAGTTGATCGCGTCATGGATGATATTTATCATCAAGATGGATGCCAGATCCCGAGTTGTGCTTGGAAATCATGTCCAGAGCTCAGTCATGCTGGACTGTCGGCCAGAACCATCCGACGGGAGAGAGGAGGACACTGGAACTGGAACCTTCCAGTCGCCGAGGACGATGCATAAGAAGGAGGAAGAAGATCCTGTAGTCGGAGCTAACGGCAGTCCGATTGGTCATCGCGCGGAACGACGCCCGTTCATTGGCGAAGCAGAGGGGCGGTGAGCGGAGTCGGTGCCTTGTGGGCCTGGAGCGGTTGGGCGATCCACGGGAGTCTGTCACCTCGCTGTCTCCGGGATCCGAGCGGAGTTAAGTGGGTTTGTCAGAATTTTGCACAAGACGAAGAAAGAGTCAGCCTAGAAGATCCGCAGGTGGATATATCAGCTCCTCTTTGCCCACTGGCTTTTCTACTACTTCTGATACCCAACATCTGTCTATACATCCACGCTGCAGACATCCCTCTATCACATCCACTAGCTACCGCAATAGTGCCAATAGCCCTCGCCTCACCCGGACCGTCGCGGACAGATAAGAAACACTATCGATTGACCGCCTCCCCCGTCGGCCACCGCTGATTGGATGACCCGCCGACCGCCAAAAGAGATTGGACTGAGTCACCAGCGAACGAGTCACACTCGACTGAGCTCATAAGCACATCACCATGGCTCTCTCTTCCTCTCTATCCACCTCCTCCTCCTCCACCTCCTCTTCTGCCTCTCCTACATCTACCTCTCTCTCCCCCTCCGATTACTTCTCCTCCCTCGCTCGTCGTCGCCAACAGAAGAAGATGAGCATCACTCAAACCTACTACCTCGCCCACACCGCCCGCAAGAAGCTCACCCGCGAGGCTTCCCGCGCGGATCATGATCTCCGTCTACTGGTTGGCCACGCCAACCTCCTCGACTCCCTGATGCTCGACCTCGCCGACGCCGAACAGGAGCAAGAACGATGGTTCAACCAGACGGTCAGCGGCGTCACCAAGGCCTCCCACTCTCCCGATCGTCACATCCAGTGGGCCGAGACCATTGTGGAGGACCCCGAGGACGACTGGGACCCGGAGGATGTGTCGGATACGGACTCCGACTCCAGCGATGACTCGGACCTTGAAGCAGAAGACGAGTTTGAGCCCATCGCACACACCCCCAGTCGGCGACGGGCCCCGTCGCCCGTCGCCTTTGTTCACGAGAGGGAAGTCGAAGAGGACTATGACTCGGACTCGGATTCCGACTTTGAATACGACGACCTCGATGACACCGAGGAACTGGCTTTGACCCGCTCTCCATCTCGACAGTCCCCTCCCGAGCTGGCCTCTGACTCCGACGAGGACTCAGAGGACGACTCCATGCCTCCCTCGCCGCCCCAACCCATGCTGGACGCTTTCTCCGAAAAGCAGCCCCAGACCACGACGATCTCGCTGTCTGACGCCGAAATCGAGAAAGGGTACTACAACGAGACGCAAGGACAAATTATCGGTGCTATTCCAGCGTACTGATCGCCTTGTGGATTGCTTATCGTTGTAGCATAATCCTTATGATACCCTTTTCGTCTGTTATCTCCTCTTCGGCTTATTTCCAGCGGGTGTGGCGTTTGGATCTCAAAATTTTGGTCGCTTGGGTGTGCTGGCCTCGCTCCGAGCAGTGTTCTAGATCATTCGCATTTACAGTGCCCGAGCGTTTGGGCATCTCTTCTCTTCTTTACTATTCTCCACTTTGCATTGGTCCCACCGGGACAACGGATTGACCGGCAATCTGCTGCCATGATGATCTACGATGATGAATATATAGCATATACAGGATATACGCAGTACAATATTATTCTTATTTACCATTACTTGTTCCTATCCTTGCTCCGAGGAGATGTAGATAGCCCTCACTAGTTACCCGATAGTTGGGCAGACTATGCGGGCTAGCCCGGCATGTGAGATGCCGATCCCCGTCCATCTGGCCAGCCCATCCTTGCCACCCGCGACTGGTTCACCGACTACCGGAGGAATCGACTCATCACATTGCCCAGGCCAAGGATCTGCACGGTGACTTGGTGTTTATCTGACTTGCTCAGCCGTCTCCGCCCGGGAAATTCGGCAGCGCTCTACTGATGCGATCTTCGCGGTCTATCAGAGTCGAGGAAGGGTCTCGACACCGAAGGTTGTACGCAGTACGCAGGAGGCGGGAGGGGAGGTAAGATCGAGATCCCGATGTGCGGTGTAACTGAGACGCTAGTATTTTGTGCATATATTGCCGAGATTGTGATATGTGATGATTGGGTTATCTTATCGGGATCAATAGTGTTCTACTATCTCCAGGCCGAGAATGAAATCAGCCGATTTAGTGATCTGTAGAAGATTTAGTGAGGCTGGGGCATGATATTATGCTGTGCTAGATACAGCACTCTAACTATTAGCTCTACTATCGACAGGCCAAAATACCTACATATGAACCTAGATACAATATAGCTTTTGTCATTGACTTTGTTGCGTAGGCTAAATTATTTTGTTATTTTTCCTTTCTACTTCTAATTTTATTCATAATATTTTGTCGTACCCGTCACTCTGAAAGATCCTCTCAATGAGCATTATCCTGTTTATAAAGTGGCCGATCTAGCTGATGTTTGAGATGTCTTTGGCGACATCCTCAAGCGCAGTCATGGCGGTAGACTACCTGAGGCTTCTAGAGAAGCATTGGGCATAATATTCTCTAAACATTGACTTCTGCTTCGTTACATTTACGTCAATCTCACTAATGCTGGATAATGTTGAAAAGGACAACATCGCTAACATCCATAGTTCAAATTAGAATTCACATATGGGGCTTGTGGACTGTGGCACTACTATGACGTATTCCAGTATATCATGCTAACCGATGGCCCACCCAGATGACATGTAGAGCTCCTCATGAGTGCCCGTCTGGACAAGAGATTGAGATTTCTGACTTCGATGTGCAAGTCTACTTGCACGCACACATATTTGTGTGTGGATGTATGCAATTCAGTTATGAACATAAGGGGATCGTTGGCAACAAGAGCTCTATGGAGCTGCCCGATGTATGAGATCATATACCTTACAGGCCTGCCATTAACTTTCATGTTTGCTCGTGCATTGGGCCCATCTGTCAATGTACTCTTCGTTATCTTATCTGTTTTCCTCTACTTTTCTTTGGCCGGGACTAGATGGTCTCGACGAGAAAATACCAAATGCATATGCTTAGTTCATAAGTAGTAAACTAACTAGCCTCCTGCCTTTCCTGCATCACTGGCGAAAAATCATTTTACTGGCTCCAAATTTGACTTCGCTGGCCCTTCAATGCACACCCCGTCGCAGCTGAAACGACTCCCGTGGACAGGACAATCCCAGCTCTTCTCGGTATCATTCCATGTCAGCATACCCTTCATATGAGGGCATACTGCGCTGAGCTGATGCGCCTTTCCGGCTTCGTCCTTGTACACCGCGACAGGACCAGCAGAGAAGGCTTTGTTGAGAACACCACCGGTGCCAACAGCAAGGTCCTCAATATCCTTGATATCGGACTGGAGATACCGCTTGTACTGGGCGTTGATCTGCAGATCATGTTTAAGCATGCTGGGCATGGCTTTTGTGATACTCGCCAATCGGCTCGGGTTATACAGCGCAGCCCAGGGATTCTCGCGGCCGTCGATCTCATCCGCGATCAGCTTCCCAGCCAGAACACCGTGAGTCAGCCCGTTACCGCTATCTCCAGTGACCGTGTAGGTATTGCTGGTACCCTGATTCTTCCCGATGAATGCCATGTAGTCCACCGGCTCAAAGACCTGCCCGCTCCATCTATAGTCGGTGGTGCCGGCTTGGGGGAACCGTTCGCGTACCCAGGCCTCTAATTCCTCGAATCGACCACCTGTCTGCTCCTGTCCCACTTTATGGTCGCACCCTCCCACAATCAGATAGTCATCCTCCTCGTTGCATGCCGTCAGCCGGACGTATTTATACGCCTCGGCCGTATCATACAGCAGACAATCCTCGATCGACCCCTTCGGCACACGGACAGCAATGCAATACGTCCGCATATACTCCATCTCAGCAATAATGCTCAGCTTCTGGATCGGAACGCAAGTAGCCATTACGGCCGCGCCACAGCGCACCTTATGGCCATCCGCGGTCTGGACATAAACCCCGTTTTGCCCCTCTTCGATAGTTGCCATGCGCGCATGCGTATAACACTCGAACTTCGGATGCCCGGTCAGCCATGCCAACACCCCCAGGAGATACTTGGTCGGATGGAAAGTGGCTTGGCCCGCGAAAACGGCCGCATCGCGCTGATCCGGGCCGCGGTCATCCCAGCCTTTCACGGCGTATCTCTCCCGGAACGACACGTCCAGGCCCAACTCATGCGCCAGCTTGGCTTCCGAGCGGAGCATGCTCACATCCCTATCGTGGTCCCGCAGAGTGTCGGCCCCGTCCCGCGGAAACTGGGAGATCATGTAGGCAGGCAGGTACCGGAACTCGCAGTCGATGGCGAGCTTTTTGACGATGTCGGCCACGCGGTCAATGGCCCAGGTGTGGCTGTCCGCGGCGAATTGGGCGTGCTCGTGGCCATGTTTCTCTTTGATGTTGATGTAGCCGTCGTCTAGCGCGTTGGAGAGATGCCCGCTTGTGCGTCCGGATTCGCCGGAGAGGACGTTTCGCGCTTCCAGCATGGTGACTTGCTTACCGCGCGTGACGAGCTCGTATGCCGTTGAGATGCCGACGACCCCGGAACCGATGATGCACACATCTGTGTTGTCGATGTCGTGGTCTAGCTGCGGGTAGTGTGGGTAGTTGCTGTAGGGCATCTGGTGGACCCAGACCGGGTCTGTTTCTCCAGACGTGTGCATGAAGTGTTGTTCGTGGGATCGGTTGCGGTTGATGGACATGGTGAGCTGGTGGGTACGTGTGGTACTGCCGTGTCTGGGTAGCTTGAAGTAGTGGGAGGATGGCAAAGGGTATCGCAACTGAGATTGAGGGGTAAATGAGGTGTAGACAGTCGTTTGAGCGAAGGCATGAACAGTTACTTTTCTAGAATTTGTAGCACTAGATGATGTCTAGACCGTCCGTACCTAGGTACATATCTTGGCGGTCTACAACAATCGACTATAACAGAGCATCACCATGACATATGCAATTCTGTCTGCTTCACGATTCAATGGCTATACCTTCCATTCCCAGGTCGTAAGATAAACAGCGTATGTACGACAAGCCACAGGTGACATACTTGGTGCGTCATGTGGCTGGCCAATAACCCGATTCAAATGCCGACGGGAATAGCATCCGTATATCTGGAACGGGGCAATGATATCATGTTAGGTGAAACCACACTCATGGCTAACGTTTCTCTAGATATACCGATCTCCGAAATCGTAATTGTTCGTTCATACAACGCGATCATGGGTTGGACTTCACGAACCATACGCCAGATAAGATTAGATTGTGGGAGACTCCTGTGATGATCTTCGCGAAACATGGTCATTGTACGAAAGGCCGTATGAGCAATAAGTCGAGTTGCTCAAAGCACTTGTTGGTTTGTAGTTCGCAGGGCGACAAATATGGACATATAATGTAGACGTTCCTCGAGGTAAAGGCTATCCTCGTGGCTAGAAATATCGATACATCCTGCATCTCTTGTACTATAGCATGAATATCGCTCTAATGTAGAGCCCAAAAATCTGAGAATTACCCCACTCCAGAGGCTCACAATCCACAGCAGAAATATCTATACCTCCTGTATAGACTCCCCTCGTGGGAATGGGAATGGTCGAATGGATGCCGGCTGATAGACGGGATGAGCAACGATGGTAAATCGCCCAGGACTTTACTGATATCTACCTCTCCTATTCCATCTAAGGTTTCCTATCTACTTGCAGGCCACCATGTTCACCAACTAGATATCGACAACACCTGCGTAGAAACAACCAGACCTAGCAAGCATCCCCCACTACCAAAGCAGCCACATCATGACTCCTCAGCTTCACACTAAGCTTCTCCGACACACACCCCATATCCTCCCCCGTCCACGCATCCGTAACCCTGTAGCCGCCCGCACGACGCCCCTGCAATTCCGGGATCTCCTTCCAGACCGCCGTGCGCGTCCTGGTCGCCCCCTCAGAATTCAGCATCAGCACCAGCGTCCCCTTCAACGTCGCCGACGGGCCAGACCAGTACTCCGCCGGATGGGCAGGATCAAACGTCCAATCGGCATTATAACCCCATTTATACGGGTACGCCGGACGACCGACGCGCGGATCCTGGTGGAAATCCAGCAAGTACTTATTCTTCAGCACGGCCAGGTGCTCCTCATCGATCGAATCCAGCTATCTCAGCTCCCCCAGCTTAGCTTCACGACGCAGAAAGCAAACAACGCAACAGGGGCCCATCCACTCACCGGAGTCCCGATGATCAGAGGCGCCTTCATCGCCGCCCACAGCGCAAAATGCGCCCTGTTCTCCGCCAGCGTCAGATTCCCGTTGCCGACCTCGAGCATGTCCGGGTCCGGGTAGCCCCAGAACCCGGCGTGGTTCATCATGAAGCTGTTCTCGTTGGCAATCTCGGCGATGCGCGTCCACTCCGCTGGATGTACACATGTCCTCTTAGTAGATGCTCACCAGGGGCACAGGGAGGGGAGGGGCATGCTATGCATACGCGTGATGTCGCCCGACATGCGCCACGAATTCCCCGTCTCGTTGCCCCACGCGTTCACGTCAGCCTGGCCCCAGTCGCACAGCGAGTACAGGATCGTCCGGTTGACGCGGAGGAGGGCATCACGCATCGCGCGGTACCGCTGCGCGGTGCGGGACTGGCTCCAGTCGTAGCCCGGCGGCGCCGGGTTCGTGAGTCCCGGACAGGTGCCATTGGGGTAGGTGGTGGCGCCATTGGACGCGTCGGGCAAGCAGTAGGTGTACGTATCGGTCCAGTTTTGGGGCACGCCGCAGTTGTCGTATTTCAGGTCTAGATGGGGGGCGCGCAGTCAAGACGGTGTGTGAGGGACGGGGAGGGACAGGGTGGTGTACATACAGTCAATACCCCATTCTGCGAAGGCCTGCGCGTCGATCTTCTCGTACCCCAAGCTGGCCGGGTATCCGGCGCAGGTTGTTTCGCCGGCGCCTGTGGTGGTTAGCGATTTGCGGTGGAGGAGATGGCCGGGTCAGCGACATACTGCTGTAGATTCCGACCTTCAGGCCGAGGTCGTGGATTTGAGACGCGACGCCCGAGATTCCGTCGGGGAATTTAGCCGGGTCTGGGATGATGCGTTTGGTGTCGGGGTCTCGGTGTGTCTTGATGGACCAGCAATCGTCGACTAGGTCCGGGTTAGTGCATAGGGCTGGTGGTATGGGGGTGTTCAGCGGGGATGGCACTGTTGATGTATTCGTAGCCGAGGTCCTTAAGCCCCAGGCTTACCACCTGCTTTGCGGCAGTGATGATCTTCGTCGCGTCAATGTCGCAGGCAAACGCATTCCACGAGTTCCAGCCTAAAGCCGGGAGGCGGCCCTGTCATGGTCAGCTAGACGCCGGCGGAGAGGGAACAGGACGCCATACAACGCCGTCGGGTCTCACGAGGGCATTGGCCTGGTGGAACAGGGACAACGATGTGACGAGGACCAGATATTTGCTCATATTGGATGCCATTGAGCCATTCTTGTGCTACAGTGGTGTAAGCAAACGGGGGTATTTATAGACGCCACGCGCGGGGGAATCAATTCGTCAAGCTTTCACCAAACCCCTGGACGGGATCCAAAGGGAAAGGCGCTGCAGATCATGTCACTGTTGCACGCTCCGGCGGGGGATGTTGGTGTTTGAGATCCGTGTCGGATGAGGAAATGCGGAGTTGGATGTCCTGCGGCCTTGCCTCCTACCGGTGCAGGTACCAGTTACAAGAGACTGATATCGTATCAGACAGAATATCCCGAATCAATTGCCTGCTATCTGAATGTAGGCCAGGGTATATATAATTCATCATGACATTACACCATATTCATAAACCTCCACGATCAGGAATTTTCAGCCTACCGCCACAGGTCCTGACGGCTCTCGCGTCTCCATCCGCCACTACTACGAGGCCGTTCATTTTCCACGGGCACGGCCAGGAACCCGCCAAAACCGTTCCCAACCAATACACTCTTCCGGGCATCGCCGCCCCAGGACCGGCCGAGCTGGGCGTCGTGCAAGCTCACGGGCCGCGTGGTGCTGTCTCGGCGGCCGCGCGTGGCCGGGGGCTCGTACGGAGTAAAGTTCCACTCCAGTTCATCCAATCCCTTGCTGTAGACATTAAGCGGTTGGGTCAGGACGCCACCAAGCTGGGGTCCGCTCTCGCCGCCGCCAAAAAGGCGCGGCGGGGGCGCGAGTAACAGTGTCTCCGGGAAGTTGGAATCACGCACGTAAAGGTCTCGGAGAGCGGGGAGCGTGTTGGACACCAAGGAAGACACTAGGTATGTGTAGTATGAGGGAGCGACGGGAGGAAGCCCATATGACCCCGAAGCGGAGGTGATCTCATAGTGGAATAATTCAAGGGACCTCGACGCCAGCGGGGGCACCTTGTCGGCGGGGAAAGACCGCGTGACTTCTTGAACCACCAGCAGGGCACGCAGCCGGGGAGTCGCGGCGAGGATTCGATGCAAAGTCGCCGGATGGACACCCGTGGCGGACAATGTCAGAGACACCAGGGCATTACGGTGCGAGGAGTGCGAGAAATAGCCGGCAAGCCCGCTTGCCGTGACATTAGGGGTATCTCGGAGGGTGAGCCGTTGTACGGCCGGGAAGGGAGGAAGAGACTGGGAGGGAGCTAAGGAGGGGTCGTCCAACCAGGGAAGGTCACTCAAGGTTAGATCCCGGAGCCGAGGGAACGAGCCCAGGCCAAATCGCAGGGTGTTGGGCTCAATATGGAGGCCCGAGAGTTCCAGGACCTCTAGGTTCACCCACAGATGCGAGGAGGGAATCTGCGAGAAAGTGCCTTCGGCCCCATGACGGTAGCTCATCCGGCGGATATCCGGACAGCGTGCCATGAGCTCTTGCTTCAGAGCCAAACAGGATTGGTCGTCACTGTATATGCCTGCGGGGAGGTCGACGTAACGTAGATTGGGTAGGACCGAGACGGTGCGAGCGATGTCGGCCTTGCTGGCCTCGCGGGTCATATAGGGCATGCGGAGCGATAACACGAGATTCCCCAGTCCCTGGGAGAGTCGAACGGATCGCATGAAGAGGTTGAGGCGGACCTGAGGCGCATCAATGGGGTCGCCATTGCGATCGAAGAAGGAGCGCCGTTTCCGTTTGGCGGCCAGTTCGACTTCGAGTTCGCAGTAGTGGACAGGGTCGATGCGGACGTGGGAGTAGCTGCGGGAATGAAGAGAGGGCGTCAGTTAACTCAGATGGGCCATCCTGGCGAACCGAGGGAAGAAAATCCTTACAGCAATTCGCGTGCTTCGGGAAACCAGCGCTTGCATGCCAACGCACAGTGGGCGAGGTCGCGCATATCACAAAGCATGCAGCCATCATCGGTCATGGACTCCTCTGAGGTATCGTAACTGGTATCGACGGCATGGGGACAGACGGCGGCAAAAATGCGTCGAAGCACAGGAGGTGGCAGCTTCTTAGTACAGTCCGGGCCGGAGGGAGGTAACGGAGGCAGAGGGTCATGGGAGTCGATGCGGAGATCAAAGGAGGAGCCGTTTCTCCCCGCACGGGAGCGACTCTTGGAGCGTTTGCGAAGACGGCTTAGAAAACGCATGATGAATTGAGGGAAGGCATGAGAGGGAGAGGAGAGAGGAGACAGAAGAGAAGATGGAGAAAGAGAGGAGTGGGGAGGGGGAAGGATGAGGATGATGAATCCTTTATGCGACGCGACGATTGTTGTTCTGCTGCGTCTACCCGCCGCGGCTGCCCGTTTAGGCCAACCCTTCGGCCTCGTCTGCGCCTGCCAGTCTGGAGATGTACGGAGTGCGAGACCCTGTTCCTTCCTCTTCCTGTTTCGGCTCCTGCTCCTGCTCCTGCTGCAGACGGCGATCGGCTCTCAACGCTCTCCGTCTCCCGCCCCGGTGGTTGGGTATTTTTATCGACCTATCAGTCTCCACCCAAAGGTCATTGCCAAGCGGCGGGCGTTTCATCCTGGCGGTTGGAGGCGCTTCTCCCTTTAGGGTTCGTGTCGTGTGTTCACGCCGTCAGGAGATGGTTATGGGCCAGTCATGGCGAATTGCTCTACCTGGATTAATATCGAGGGCTCTGGAATATATTCCGGAGTAAGCTGGAGTACTGTCAGGCCGTATGAACTCTCTGGCTGTATGAAGTCATCAGGTACTCGTTCAAGCACAAACAGGAATGGATCGATCCAGTTGAACCAAGGGATCTAGAGAGCCATGTCCTATCGACCCGAGTAGATTCTTGACATTATCAACATGAACATGGTGGCTCAATCAGATCCGGTTGCCGGGTTGACATCATCTTCATGACATCATCCGTAGTGATCTATATAGCTATCGGACGAACGACATCAACAAACAGCCTCGCGGATCATTCCCTCTCTATCGATAACAATGGCAGACGACATCCCCACCGAAGATTTCCCTCTTCCGAATCCCCATCACAGCTCATTCGACGAACGCTGGAGACACCGCCCGCCGTATAGAATCCAGACTCCCGAGGAATTCGGCCCCGTGAAATGGGAGGGACACTGTCACTGCGGACATGTGTCTTTCAAGATCAACCGGGAGAGGCCGTTAAAGACCAAGTTTTGTCACTGTCAGGGCTGTCAGTTGCTACATGGTACGTGCGTTGCGATCCCATCGCCGAGGTCAACCCTAACCGTCTGTTAGGTGCGCCGTTTCAATGGGCGGCGATCTTCCATAAATCAGACATCAGCTTCTGCAACGGCTCCAAGGGTCTTTCATTCTTCTCCTCGTCCGAGATGACCACGCATTACACCAATCCCACCAAAGTGTCGTGTGCGTTCTGTCATACCCCCATCATGGATGAAGGACGCAACGTATGTCTCCTCTTCCCGCCATCCGTGGACCGGGGGAGGTTCCCGGAGGAACAACACCGCTGGAGGGAGGCGTTCGCAGTCGAGTAAGCCGTTCCGTTCATCTTCAAACCATGCCGTGCTTACTGACCAGCTCCAGTTGCCACATCTTCTACAGCAGCCGCGTCGTCGATATCCCGGACGGGAAACCCAAATGGTCTGGACTAGATGGAAGTAGTCAGCTACTAGACGGCCCAGATCCGCATGGATAAAAATCTTGTATGCATCCTCGTT
Source organism: Aspergillus ambiguus (assembly GCF_047715705.1). Taxonomy (NCBI): domain Eukaryota; kingdom Fungi; phylum Ascomycota; class Eurotiomycetes; order Eurotiales; family Aspergillaceae; genus Aspergillus; species Aspergillus ambiguus. The sequence goes on along the minus strand of NW_027395534.1, from coordinate 289,246 downwards.
TGGTAAATAGACCTAGAGAAACCCTACCAATAGCAGAACAACCCCCGAGCATGCTCCGATGATCGACATCAGCCCAGGTGATTCCAGTGCAGACTTAGCGTTATCCCTGCAAGCCACCCCCAGTCGACCGATCACCCTGAACTATCGATCGCAAACCCGACTACTGCGAGTAGACAAACAGAACGCCCATCTGGTGATCGTCCGTACGGATCTGCCTTAGCCCGGACTCTGCACCTTGTGACTCGACGCTCATCCTCCCGAGGAGCGGGTCAAGAATGCGCAGCCAGCCCAGTGGTTCAGGGTCGACTGACTACGGGCCATGGAATTTACCTCCGCATGTGCCCCTGGCGGGCGCCCCGATGATGGCATAAAGGGGGGAAGGAAGGCACCCCCAACAGAGGGCGACTCCTATACACTGCGTGTACAATCGTGACCACCAAACCACGCAAACAACATGCGTTTCACGTCCAAACCCCTCGTGGTGGCCCTCTTCGCGGCCAGCCAGCCCGCAACCGCCGCAACACGCATCACCGACAACGAAATGAACTCGCTGCTGCACCGAGGCGGCGCCGAGCTGGCCGATCGATACGCCCCGATGTGGTTCTTCGGCGAGTGGGACAACCACCACCCCTGTTACCCGACCTGGGCCTTTAGCGGCTCGCCCTCCGCGCCGGACGTATACGACGACGCCCACAAGACGCCACCCGCGAAGCAGTGCGAGTACCCCGACGTCGGGTGCCGTTGTCGCAACCCCGGTGTGGACCGCGGCCATGCAGGCCCGGCGTTTCCGATCTACTATACCTATCAGAAGTGCAACGACACGGAGGTGCGCGTCGTGTACAACCTGTTCTATGAGAAGGACGGGGCCGAGGTGCTGGACATCATCGACACCGGTCATGACTAGTGAGTGCTCCGCTCTGTCCTAGCCTGTCCCTCTCCTCTTGCGCCGAGCGCACGGCTAAGTGAGCGTAGTGACTGGGAGCGGGTGATTGTCATCCACTCGCGCGACGAGGATAACATGTGGGCGCCGTCGCGGGCGTTGCTCTCCTCCCACAGCGGCTACCATAGTCTCGCCTGGGCCGATATCCACAATACCCTCTCCACGGACGAGGTCCATAGCACAGGGAGTAAGCCCGCCGAGGGCGGCAAGGATCGGGACCATCCGAAGGTGTATGTTGCGTGGTCGAAACATGCGCAATTCGACACGACCAACACGCTCTGGGTTGGACCGATTGCGCAGTCCACCGACAACGCCTTCCGCAGTGACGACTGGTGGCATTATGTCGACCGGAAGAACTATGTGAGAGCCTCCCCCATATGTTGTGGAATCGTGCCAGTTCGACTGACTTGGGCAGATCCAATCCGACAATTCCACCCAGGCTGGACAAGCCTTGGGACGCGCCGACTGGGGGTCTGCGACGAGTAATCCACCGTCTGTACAGGAGAAGGTGTGTTCTGCGCCGTAGGGAGCGCAATTGGTGTGGCATCGCGTGGTAGTAAATAGCAGTATATAGGCAAATGGTATCGACCTCTGGCGTTGCGAGGATTTGTAAGACCGCGTTGGAGTCGGGCGCAAAATGACGTCGTCGCCATTCCCCGCCATCAACCAACCCTCTTCAACTCTCTCCACAACCAAATCGCGATCAATACAGGATAGACCGGCTGCGCGTTCCAAGGTAATGAAAAGACTGACTGCGACCATCATGCCCTCTCCGTCCACTTCCTCCCGCCCAACAATCCTCACTAATCCCCCACCACCACCACCACACAACAACCAAACTAACACCACCACAGCCCACACAACCCAAACAAGATGTCCTGGTTCCAGAAGAACTTCACCCTCCCCGCTCGCTCCCGCGGCTCCTACCTGATCACCGACCATGTCCTGTCGGAGGTGCCCGAGATCCGCGACTACAAGGTCGGCATGCTGAACCTGTTCGTGCAACACACCAGCTGTGCGCTGTCGCTCAACGAGAACTGGGACGACGACGTGCGCGCCGACATGAGCGACGCGCTCGACCGCATCGCTCCGTACGACCGCAAGGGTAATCTCTACCGACACTCTGCCGAGGGCGAAGACGACATGCCGGTATTTCCCCCCCCCCCCCCCCCCCACTCCCACGAGCGGGATGAGATCAGGAACGAACGACGCTGACCCATCAGGCTCATATCAAATCCGCCCTCATTGGCGCGTCCGTCAACATCCCCATCTCCAACGGCCGCCTGGCGACCGGCACCTGGCAGGGAATCTGGTACCTCGAGTTCCGGACGAGTCGGCACGCGAGAAAGGTGGTGGCCACGATCCAGGGCGAGAAGGCCTGACTAGCTGAGGGCAGGGGGAATCTATAGTCTAGAAGGATGTCTACTCGGGGCGGATCATAGCGCGGGAGTAATCCGCATAGATCGTTTCATCGGGAGGAGGTGATAGAGCTAGCTATAACACATCCATGACTGAAAGGGATCCTTTTATTCTAGCAGCTCGTGGTTCTGGTACACTCTGTACAAACCCCCATGAACCTGGGGTGAGGAGATATAAAATAAGACAAGTCATCAACGCCAAAAAACAATGCTCTCTCGCTCACTGTCTACCGCTGCTCCAGTCCGCCCTCGGTGACCCGCTGGGTCTCGTTCACCTCGGCGGCATCGCCGACGGGCTTGAGCGGGTAGCTGGTGGCGGGGAGGGACTCGAGGTACGCACGGTGCTGCTCCTGGGCCTGTTCATCGTCAGTATACCGTGCCTACCGGCTCTCGGCTGCATCAGTCATATCGAGACGCGGGGGCACTCACGAAAGGAAGACCACAGTAGCCGCAGGTGGCGATCTCGGGCTTGTCGGTGTTGATGAAGATCTTAGGATGTCCGAGGGGACCGCCACCGCCGTCACAGCTGACGACGCGCTTCTTCGTCCAGCGGACGGGCTGCTTGTGGATGAGCTCGATAGCAGCCATGGGTTGGGGCTGGAGCAAGGTAGGTAGGTTAGCACGAGGTCTGCCGTCCGCAAGCATCCCCCCAGGATGCAATGCAATCCCGAGGATGCCGGTCTAACGCACCTGCAGGTCCATTATCGTCTGCTCAAAACGAGGGCCGGTCATGGCCTTCTCTCTCGGCTGCTGGCTGGCAGCCCAGGTGCGGGCACGGTTGGGCGCCTGGAGATGGCGGGTGCGCTCGCCAGCCTCGGGCTCCTCCTGGAGGGCGTAGTCCCACGAGCCCATCGAGTCGACCGGGGTGGCGTTGGTCGCGGAGACATTGGGGGTCGCGGCGGGCGGCTGAGGGTCGTTGGGTTGCATGCGGTTCTCCGAGAAGCGAGGCACAGTGGTGGAGTAGCCGGCGCGGGCGACGAACCGCGCGGCGGAGAAAGTCGCCAGACGGCTTCGGGCGAGGGGCAGCATCATGCAGGTTGGCAATTGGGATGCCTGGGATGCGGGAGATCGAGGTGGGTGGGAAGAGGACGGTTGACGGGAGAGGGCGGAGGGAGGAAGTTGGATTCAAGGGTGAGGTTTGCGGCAGTCCGCAGCGCCGCTTGGGCGGCCAATCGGCTGCGCTCCTGCGCTTGTTCTGCCGCCGGCGAATTCTACCGCCTCTGGTTTTTTATCGACACTCGCTTTGTTTAATGTCATAAGTCGTCGGCCTATCCTTAATCTTTAATTAGTTTTTTTTCTTTTGGCGGTTGATTCATTATCTGAAGCACAGACGACCGTGTCGCCACTGCCATCATGTCCGGCGCCAAAGGGGAGAAGACGATGTCTTCGCGGCTTCTCACAATGAAGGTACGACCGCCCATCGGTTGAAACCATTCACTCTCATCGTGGATGCTCACAGCTCCCCAGTTCATGCAACGAGCCGCAGCAACTGCCGCAGCCAAAGAATCTCCACAGAGCGCCTCGGCCGCAGAATCAACGACCCCCACCCCAAAACGACAACGACTTTCGCCGGCCCAGAGTCCCGCTGGCGCAGCTTCGTCGGATCTGGAAGCCATATCGGCTGCCCTCGCTGCCGAGGAAGATAAACGACGAGAAGCAGTTTCTCGGCAGGCCGCGGAGGCGGGTGAGACAGAATGGGTGCTCGATTACGGTGCTGGGACAGCTGGAGTGCAGTTCGCTACACAGCCGGTGGTGGTTGCGGCGGATTCGTTGGACGCAGACGATGATAATATGTTAGTTGGTGGCCGACAAGTTTACGGGAATTTCAAGCGGAAGAAGACGAACGAGGTGGGCTTCACACGAGGCTTGAGGTTATTGTGAATTGGTATGCTAACGAGATCTAGACACAGCAACGAACGGAGGAATCTAATCGAGACGAAGATGATGAAGACGACGATGACGATGACGGCGAGGATGATGTTGACTCGATGATTAATAAAGCAAAAGCAAAAGCGTCCAACAAAAAGGAAAAGAACAGGCAACAATCCAGGAAGGTCAAGTTGTCCCAACTCTCGAGTATATCGGGCGGACGTCAGGGGTCAGTCGGCGGCGGCGGCGGCGGGAAATCGCAAAAGAAACGGAAGCACAAATAAGTCCAGCAATGCGTGAATTGGTGAGGTAATTTCTCTATGACTGCTTGTACACCGGAACAGACGATATTTCAACCGATCTCATTATCGGATGACTGGCGGACAACGACACCCCCTTTGTGTATATCAACTTCTTCGATCACGATGGTCGGATCATTGTCGAGATCAATGTCTCGCACTCTATGCTCATGGATCCCGATTCTGGACGCCGAGGGAGCATTCGACATGAAACTCGTCCGCACCTCTACCGACCGCCGATCGGCCCACGGGGTTATGGAGGCCTTGTTCTCGAGGTGGGAGGTTTTAGCCGGTGATTTTAGGATCCCTCGGATGGAAAGCTGCGCCGTCTTGGAACGGAGGGAGCTCTTATATGATTCCGTTATCTACCGGAGTCATTCTCAATCCACCGCGCATGAGCGACCAGATTCCCGGTAGATATGTCTCACGTACCTCTCGAAATTTAGACGATTCTAAATATACACAATTAGCTGGACATCAAACCGCCGTTTCACATATCAAAAGATCGGTGCCCTACCAATGGAATTCCTCTTGTAGCTTCCGAAAGATTCTCTCATTGACAACTGCGAGTGCACTCTCTGGGGAAGCGACACGCGCTTCCCAGGGGCTCTGCCTGCTGATGCCGTCTGCACTTGTACTAAGCGCGGTTTCTCTGTCTCCAGCCGCTCGATGGTGGCATTGCGCGATATGTCATTGCAGGGGCAGAACAACATCATGTAGGGCCGGAGAGTTTACAGGAGCGAAAGGCTGGCTCTCAAGGACATGAGGGTCTTATTGACAAGCTCTCCCCCGTTTGGGGGACGTGACCGAGATGATGTATAAGATTGTGAGAGATCCGAAAAGTATACTCCAGAGGCAACTGGCTCTGCACATCATCCATAGTACGGGGGAACTTGCGTATCTCGAAGAGACTTCCAAACTGGATCGACGTTGACCGATGGGGCTTCTACATGTCTCCGCCATTAATCCGTTCCATGGTATAAAGCAATCTATACACAAACCCAACGAGCAGCTGCTCCGCAAACGCCCTCACCACCAAAACACATAAAACGAAAAGTAACCCCCTACAGCTTCGCTTTCTCCTCCTTCTCCTTCCTCTCCCAACTCCTCTGGGTCATATAATTGACCGCCATATTCCACGCAGTCACGCCAACCCCCAACGGCGGCGTCAACAGCAGCAGCCATGCCCACCACTTCGGGCTCATCGCGCTGATCGTGCGCACCGCCTTCTGCACCTCCTTCTCCAAATCCTCCTTGTCGCCGTCATTCCACACGATGACGCCGCGCGCCGTCGCCGTACCCCGAAACGTCGCCTTCTCCACCTTCCCCTTGACGTCGCCCTGGCTGCGCACGCGGTTCTCGGCATCCTCAGCGGACAGGTGCGGGTCGCGCGCGCGCAGCCGGGCCATCTGCACTGCCGGGTCCGACACGCCGACGACAACGACGGAGCCGCAGATGACGTCCATGCCGCTCTCGAAGAGCAGCGGCACGTCGAGCACGACGGCCCAGTACCCGCGGAGATAGTAGTACAGTAGCGACTTGTAGACCTCCCAGCGTACGGCAGGATGCACGATCTTGTTGAGGATCATGCGGTCGCGCTTGCGCTCGTCGCTCGTGCCGAACACGCGGCGTCCGAGCGCCGGGCGGTTCAGCGCCCGCCGACTGCCGGTTGGGTCATCGGGGCTCGCGGGGAGGAGCAGATCGGGCGTGCTGGGCCCGAAGTAGTTGACGATGGCCTTGTAGCCTGGCGTGCCGGGTTCGACGACCTTGCGGGCGAGGATGTCGGTGTCGATGATGGGGATGGAGTACGGCGGCGAGGAGAGGATGGAGGAGACGGTGGATTTGCCGGTGGCAATTGAGCCGGTGAGCCCAATGATGAGCATTTTATCGGTTCGTGAGTGTCCTGGCTGCTGCACTAGGCGGGCGTTTCGCCACGGTGAGGCGGATTCGGAGGTTGGTGCTACGGCTGCGGGATCAAAGTTAATATCTCTGCTTATAAGAAGAAATGGAGGAGCACTGTACCTGTGTATGAGGCGTTATATAGGGTTGGGATCGCAGACAGGAGGTATGTCTGGGCAGGAGAGGGTGATGGAGAGAATCGGAGATGCGGGGAGAGCTCACTTTCCGTCGGGCGAACCTCGGCCCAGTCAACCCCGTCTGATGCAATTACTGCGTACTATACGGGGTGAAAGACGCTGCAGCACAATGACATGGTTGTTTTTCATTAAGACTATCTATTATTCATTTACAGTATAGTAGCGTGTTCAGGCCATGATGTCCCTCGCCATGGTTCCTATCTTGTATCTGGAGACGTCCTTCTGACTCCCAGATTGTTGCCCGTTGGGCGGCGGCGGCCTCTACGCTGCTAAGACAATCTCGTCGTTCAGTGCTGCATTGCGGCACATGTCCGATGAACAGGCGTACCGCGAGGAGCATACCCGAACCCAATAGCTCTGACCATGTACGTCGCGGCAAGAGAGTCGCGGGTGTGCTGAGGAACCGGCTCAGGGACGACCCAATATAGAGTCCGCAAGGAGAGATGTCTCCCTCGGAGCACTTGTACGTCTTAGCGCAAACCGCTGTGATCAGGACTCGGGAAGTCCTGTGCTGGGATCCTGCGGCTGCCCTTGCCAGCCGATATACGGCCATCCCTTGGGAAGGCTCGAGAACGGCGGAAGCACATAGCGACCAGCACACTCCCAATCGTAAGGACAAGACAGGTTGCACAGGCCATAGACCTTGCAGTAGCATTCCTCCGCAGATGGGCAGTAGACGGGATCCTTGCCGAAAATCACTATCAAGGGTCGTTAGCTTCGCACACGTGTTACATCGCGGAAGAAAGCGCGCATACTGTGCCAGGAATACTCCATAATCCGTCCGCTTAGGTCGTCGGGCAGAGAGGTCTCAACCAACCACTTCCGGAACCGCTCGTAGTCGCGCTTGGGGCGCTTGAGAATCTGCCATCTCGTTACCCCGAACTGGGCGCAGCACGATGCGCCGACTTCTTTTGGCACTTCGACTCCCGGAAAGAGTTCCATAAACCCATCCTTGAAGTATTCTCCCACATGCACGTCCTGTCGGTGTGTGTCGGTGAGCGGGTGGATCTCGGCCGGACAACCGAGAACCCACGCGCAACGTAGATTCACATAGCCTTGTTTCTGAAGATAGGGGACTTGGAAGTGTTGGAGCATGGGGACCCCGTCGTAGTACGGATCGTCATTGTGCCATTGGTAGCGTTGCGAATGGATGAAGAGGATGTTGTCGGGGAGGTTATCGTAGTTATCGATGATGTACCTACGGTGATGTTAGCTGACATACGAGGGGCGACCTGTGTGGAAGAGCACTCACGTCAGGTAGACCATCGACTCCCGTCCCTTGTTCAGCTTCACCGTCAACGGTGCCGTTTTGTCGTCCACCACGTACACACTCTTGTGCCAATCGGGGAAATACTCGAACAACCAGGACACATTGTCGGTCTTCATACTAGCCACGACCATCTCCTTCGAGAGGGGCGACGACGGTCGTCGGGACGGCGTCGCTTGTCCTGATCGCGAATCCCGGTACGGACCTCCCGCGGAGGCCTCATCATGCAACGATTCCGCTGACTGTCGAGGACCGGAGTTGGCGAAAAAGAGAAAGTAGATGGCGTAGATGATAAGTATGGTGGAGAGGATGGCCTTTTCCCTGTTGCGACGACGTGGGCTGTTAGGCCCACTGCGGAAGAAGAGCATAATTGGAGGCGATTAGATGGGAAGAACGGTCTCGGGAGAGAGTCGGGGCGGAGTCAAAGGCGTATTGGGGCAGGTGACGTGGAATTAGACGGGGGGTCACGTTCTTGCAGAAGCAGTCATGGCTGCGCTTGAACCAGCAAACCCAAGCGCTGTGGAGGAACAGTCCAGGGGAGGGAGGGTCAGGAGATGGAAACGGTTGAGGTGATGATGAACCTGGAGATGGTCGGAGAAGTAATCCGGCCAACCAGCGCACTGCTGCGGCTCACCGCCTTGCATACTTCCCTCCCTCGCCCAGCCGATTAGCTATAAGAGAGATAGAAGATTCACTCGTCTATTAGGTGCCTTTACAGGCTCGTTTCTCTGACTCGTTTAGCGTTAGAGAACGAGGTCGTCATTTACTATAATAGGAAGCCCATCGTACGGAATCGCGCCAAGCCCGTTGGAGAGCATGGTGTTTGAGAAGTTGCCTTAAATGGTCCTAAACCTGCTCTCGGAGCTGATGCCGAGCGTATGGACCAGAAAAGGCTCAAAAGGGCATGGGGGTGTTCGGGCTCATCAGCAGTCATGAAATGGTCAACACGGCTCCGTGGCTCTAGTGGCATCGCCTGCTTCTGGGATGGCATCTGTTGTTGTTGTCGTTGTTGTTAGAACTTCATCGGCGACTGGCCTCGTCAACCGAGCCAAGTCAATCCTGAATAGCTTCATTATGAGATAATCTTCTATCAAATCATTCGTCTCTATCATCTAAGGATCTGCTTGTCCCACGTCGATCCCAAACCTCTTCTCCCCTACACCCCACCAGCCCATGCTAAACAACCATCCATCAAAGACTCCCCTCCTCTGCAACTCTCGATCATCACACCACTCTGACTCGGGAGGAATAAAAGTCCTTCCCAGCATGTCCGAGTCCGCAAGAAGACTCAAAACCGCCCCGATACTGGTAACACTCTTAGGTAGCGTGCGCCTAGTATCGATCGCGAAGAAGGCCACGACTGCGCAAATCAACATCACCCCGAGGAATCCTTCGAGTAACCGGGTAGATATTCCATTCTGCATCAGACGGTGCCTGTTCGGGTCATGGAGGGTTCCATTCACCGTCGTTTTGGGGGCAGCTATCGGTGGTTGAGGAGGCCGAAAATATGCGATCTTGGCCTGCTGGGTTGCCACGATGTTGAAGATCCGCTCAAATGCTCTGTGCAATCGACCGATATTCTCGTCTCCAACAAGGTCCCATGGTGGGATTCCAAACCGGCCATAGACCATCGCCAGGAATACCTCGTCATAGTTTGTGTCGGGGTAGAGTCTGGACTCGGGAATATCGGCATGGGCCAAAAGAGCGGAAAATATTGCAGCAATGTTACCAGCACTAACTAGAAATACAGCATTCTCCTCATTAACATGTGGGGGCCGCTGGTCGTTCAACTCCATCGAGGGGATGTCAAAGGTTGCTTCTGCCTCCACGGCCTCATAATATGGGATGCATAGAAGGGCTGAGGCGGTGGCATTGGCAAATTCCCTGTGGGCATAGCCCGAAATCACCACGCCAGACCAGTCCCAGTAACCGAAATAAGAATAAGGGAAATTGCGGTTGTAAGTGCCGTTTGGTAGTCCGAGGGGAAAGAGACCGTCAGCCCAAGCTGGCATTGATATGCTGATCCGGACACCGTCAGTCCTTTTGATTACTTGAATCGTGTCCGGTGCCAAAGCAGTACAGTTGGCTTTGGTTCGAATGGACGGGACGTGGAATGTTGCGGTATATTCCTTGTCGGGCTCTGTCACTGCGCTGGCATTCTGAATCTGAAACGAAGAAAGGACAAGATTTTCGGTTGTCCATTGGGGGTATGATAGATTACCGTTCAAAATAAGGGTCGGAGTTAGAGCAGGCTGACTGAAGTCAGCTGCAAACGACGAGTCCTTATGATCGAGCTGGGTGGTAGCAAAGATGGGTATGTTGACTGGAGCTGATTGAGAAGTGTAGAGGCCGCCCGCGGCAATAATCAGCAGGCCACCCACGAGAATGGAAATACTAGTAGCAGCGGTAGCAATTTGGCGTTGGACGAGCGAGTTCCACAGGCTATGCAACCCCAGCTTGCCCAGCTGCTGACTGTATATGCTTTGCCGAGCCGGCGAAGCCCTCCGTCGAAGGGTGCTGTAGGGTTCAAATACCCGAGCCCCGAAGTCTAACACGCCATACATCAGACTCACGCTGAACAGGACGCCGGCCGGGAGATAGAGCCAAGCGTAATTGGTATAGGAACCGGGCTTCAGGTCAGTAATATCCTGAAATTGCTGGGACTTCTGTAGCAGGGTTTCAAGGGTGATGATAATCCCAATTGGCCCTAAGAATGTCAGAGATTGGGCCGCAGCGGTTGCTGAGAACGGCCGCCACCACTCCACTGCCTTCAGTGTCGCACCCGGCTGGTCATCAACAGGTTCCCTTTGTAGTCGCTTTCTGTTGTTATCCTGGATCGAGAAGCGGGCTCTTCCAGACGGTGAAATTGATATTCCCGTCTGATACAACTTCGTAGCGGCCGCGCTCAACAAGGTTGTAGCATCCCAGGTCCCCGTTCCCTTGAAGGATTTCTGAAGCTCTGGGCTTGATGCTATAATAACCGCCAATCCCGATATGGTGCTCGGGTCTCTGGGGCAGACCCCTCGAGGGCCATGAAATAGAATCGCGATCGCTATGGCGACCAGAATGGCCAAGATACCCTCTGCGAGACCAAACGATAAGTCTTGGATAACTAGCCGTTCTACAGACTGTATGCCGGTACCGTGGATTAGATGGTTAGATGATGTCGTAAGGTATTTGGCTGCTACTTGAGCAGTAATAGAACTAAAGAAGTGTTCTGCATTTTGCTTCAGCTGTCCAGGATCCATCCACAGATCGTAATCCAGGCCTGGAGTTAAAGCCCCCATGACACCGAAAACGTCGTTCAGCGGAACCTGTTTGGGCTTTTTTTTAATAGCCAGCCGCAGTCCCTTCAGGATGTCCCTCTTAGATATGTCAGCGAGTTTGCGCTTGGGATAGTTGGAAGATAACGAGTTGTCCAGATGTCCAACAGGAGAAGGGGAGAGCTCGACGGTGAGATTCGCGCGGGAGATACTGTAGTCCACATCGCACAAGAGCGCAGTAAATTTGGAGGTCTTGTTGTAATTTCTATTGGCATACAACAGCAGATGGTCGAGTCTGTCATATGATTTTGGATCAGGGACCTGGATGATGTACTCGGAATAGGTATCGAGGAGGGGAGACGGCAGGCCATCCCTGCAGCTTGTTAACGCGACGGCTGCAACCATGCTATCATCGTAAATAGTGTGGGGAAGAGTCACTGGTATGTCTCCAAACTCAAAATAACAGTCTGGGGTAACACCTGTGACGTTATAGTGGAGAGTCGTATCATCCCACCAGCGGAGGCTGAGCTGGGTGGAGTTGACGTCCAGTACGAAAGGGTTGATAGAGTGCCAAACGTCGTTCTTGCGGCTTATGTTCTGGATAGCATTGTCCAACAAAACCTGACACGATAATTCACCATGGAAAACGTCCACTTCGCTCGTCACGGAGATATTTTGATTCATGTCAGACTTCTGTGGAAGAAACGTTTGATAGGCGTATTTGTCCGTCGTACCAAACTGATATTTCCCACCGTAGGCATCGACAGCATAAACAAGTCCGTATGGCTCCCAGCCGATTGATGCATTGGCAAATCCAGTCCCATCGAATTCATTTTGTAGCTGTAATGGGATATCTGTGAGGTGGACATGTCGGAGCTCTGAGGTGAAGAGACCCGTGGAGAGCACAATGATCAACCTCAGCAGCAGTGATCCCGTAATCGCCAGTGACACCGTAAAATGACGTGCTTGCAGTGAATTCCAGAGCGCCTGCCCGATCCATGGGTCGATATAATCAAGAAATAATGTGTCTTTGCTTGCAGCTGGTCCGTACAGCATATGTTTCCAAGGTGTCAATTGCCTTGTGCGAAAGTCGACTTGTCCCCAGAGAGCAGCAACAACAGTAAAGACTATAATTCAAACCGATCGTCCCGTTTAGTTCATATTGAATTAGGAATTGCGGTATTCAACCGTGACTTACCTGCTGTTGGTCCGTATGTCCAGAGATAATGCATGTTTTCGTTGGCACTAGCTAACCCGTCGTTTTGCCTCGATGAGCCGTACAGAGCTCCAAGTGCTACCATGATACCGATGAATGTTCCAATGAACATCAGCAGACATGACTTGGTGAGAAAAAATGGAGTCCATAATTCCGGCTTCGGATCGCCTTTCGCGTTTTCTTCTCGATCTTCCGTAATGTTGGCTAACGGGATGGTTTCCGAACCCGCCAAGATTGCTTCTTTCCTGTTGTTTTCCCGCCAAAACCGGTGGATTGCTCGCATTTTCCTTGAGAAATTATATATATATATATCTTTCTGTGACCATCCGAGCGATTGTAGATGACAGTTAAGGGGAGCTGTGAGGCTGAAATAGGAAAAAGGGGACGCCGCTGGACCCAGCCTTTCGGGCGTTGTCTTCTCCGCAAAGCCCTGGGCCGAGCAATGATGATCAAGTAGAGCGCCAATCACAGTCATCAAGGGATCTGAAGGATTACCCAGAAACATGCTAAGCACCAGTCTCGCGGTCTGCCAAGGGAAAAGAGAAAATATGAGCGGAGGGGAACTCAATGGACAAGGGCTAATCTTCACCAGAGGGAAGCCCAAACTCGGACCAAGTACCACCTCAACACCAAATCCTCCCATCTATCGCTCCAAACTAAAGGCTTGGGCAAGGTGAAATCTCACCGAAGCGTATATTTGTCACGAAAAGGGGACTTGGAATACCACCGTGGACTCACAAATACTCACAAAGTACTCAATCGTAATGTATACTAACCACATCGCTTCCATCAGAAGGATGAGTTAAAAAGTCACCGTTGTAATTGCTGCTATAATTCGCATGGTGATCGCGACTCGCGCAGACGCATACGTCTTCCCTGAGGCCTTTAGGGGTGTCTGGGCCTGCTTGTCGCGGCTTGACTTCGATGCCACTCATTGAACAGCCACTATAAGTGTCACATTCTCCAGTATCGAAGTCGTTATATATTAATTTCAGCTGCTAGAAACTGAACAGAAATATAAGATAGGTTCTCTGCATCATATCGTAGGCCGAGATAGATGTAGCTTGACTGCCGCTTAATGTAAGCATATAAAAAGAAACTGGATAATGTAGACGTCTAGACAGAGGGCACAGGCATAATTTCCCAGAAAGAGAGAACAGGGGGCGGTCGTGAGGGCCTGATAAAACGACGACGGGGTGCGAGTGAGTGCAAAATATGGAAGGGTGGATTGGAGAGGGAGAAGGGAAGGGGAGGGAACGGTGGTAGAACTGTGATCGAGGGCCTTTTTATACCAGAGGTGGTCGGGCGCAGTGTTTACCGGACGGCGTACGGGCAACCATGCCGAAAGTGGGAAAACTAACCCGAACAGGGAATATGGACATCATGGAAGATGAACAATGCAATTCGAGCACGGTTGTTATATACAGGCGGAATGAGCATACAGCGTCTATCTCGACCGCCATCACTGACATTTCCCAATATCTCCAAAATACCAGCCATGTGCCGACGTGCTCGGCGTGGCCTCCCCGGCATTGCCCTCGCTCGAGGCCACTCCCTCGACCACCGTGATGTCTGACGCCGTGACCGCAACGTCATTCCCACTAGTGATCCAGTACTCCGGGCTGGGGTGTCGATACCCCACAGCCCGCGGTGGAAGCCGGGGAACAATGTCGTCGGTATGGGTGACGCGGTAGTTCGACCCAAGCGAGGTGATGTACTCCGCCAACTCGGCGTTTCCGACTCGCGGACTGCCATATGAATACTGCATATTCCGTCAGCCACACCATAGGTCCTAAAACCCCACGGTCAACCATACCATATCGATGGAGTACTTCTCCCTCGTCCGCAAATCCGTCGTTCCCACAGTCGCAATGGCTGCGCCCAGACTATGGCCCGTGAATACTAACTTGTAATCGGGATATGCGGCCCGGGCCTTTTGGATCTGCGTCCTCAGGGTGTCCGCAACCGTGTTCCAGGCCTTCCAGAAGCCGCCGTGCACCTTACAATCGGCACAGAGGTCTTTCGCATCATCAAATGCGAAATCGAGGTTTGCGATCCAGTTCGCGGGCGAGCGAGACCCGCGGAAACTCAGCACGATCAGCTTGTGGGTGGAGTCGGCGGCGAGAAACCCGGCTAGTTCGCCGTATTGGCCATCGCTGTGCGTTGGTTAGAGTCGAATATTCGTGCATGCATGCATGGATGTGGCACCTACGCCAGGAACTCCGTCAAGGTTGTGGTGTTTGCCGCCTGCACCTGAGGACAGTTCCCTGCCGGACAGGTTACCTTCGTCCCGGTGGAGTTGAGGTTGCCGGTGCAGTATGCTGCGGCGGAGTATTCGGCGAACAGGTTCAGTTGTTGCAGGACTTGCAAGGAGACATCTGAATCGAGTCAGCGCTACGGATCTTGGGCAAGGAATCTGCCTTGACGATGCATACCCCGTGCAAGATGAGCCGCCGGTGCAGCAGCACTTAGGGCTACGAGGATGGTGGCCAGCACCAGACAAGCATAACGAATAGAAAACATGATAAGATTATGTATGTCGAAAGGAGGAAAAGAGCCACCAAGGGCTAGATATACATGCCCAGTGAAACCTACGGAATCTCGCCCTCCCTTCCACCCTCCCTTGGGTATTCTTCGGGGAAACCTATATACTCCATCGTCGAGTCCATACGTGCGGGGCAGCCAAAAGAAAATCCCCTGTAGGAACGAGTCTAATAAAAGAAATGCATATGCAGGAAACCAATAATTTTGCACGAACCAACCGAGTCGAAGTTCCAACTCCGGTGCAACCACGACAGGGCAATTATGGTTTTCCCCCTTGCGAACTGTAAACGAGGGCTGCAGCCGAGAGATTCAAGTTTCCTGCATCCCGAGCCATCCCACCAATACAGCCACAGATCAAGACCATCTGGCAGGGATTGACACGAACGGAGGATCACTCCGACAAACGCACCGGCCAGTCACCCCCGAGACTATGCAAAAACCGGATAAGCCCCGCGAGACCGGGCCTCATGACTCGACATTCTTCACGAAGATCATTCCGAGGAGCCCTCGAATTGGCATGCACACAGCCTTGCCAAGTCTACGGGGCCGCTTGATGCGGTGAAGAGTAGTTTGCTCAGCTCCGGAGAGTCCGTGTCGATCATCGGACTCCGCAGACGAGGAAGTGATTTGTAGATGTAACGTTGGTCTCTCTATCTCACTGTCAGCTGGTCATGCGGTGCATGGCAGGACTGCCAGGGCCAACTAGCCAACTACTGCGTACAGAAAGGCGGCGGGATATGGCCGGTCATATGTACCCTTTTGGATTCTACCAGTCATTCATGATCAGAAGGGACAAAAATAGCAAAATATCTTCGCTCCATAAAACGCCACCCAAACAACCGTGCCGCCTCAGACAAACGGCGCCCTGGATCCTGTAGAACCGCTCAGTCATAACCCATCCTCACAGGCTCCTGCCGTCTCACATCCCACCTTCACCCGCAGCTTCTGCCCCCTCCCCAGCGTTATCCGCCATCGTCTGATCCTGTCCATCGTCCCCGGCAAGGACCTTGGTCTTGAGGGCTTGACCCTCCGGCAAAGGCGTCCCTGGGGTGGCCGCGACCACATTGTCGTTCTCGTCCACGAACTCGAAGTTATACCGCGAGAGCAAGTGCGGGATGGCGGAAAGCTGCGGTCCATAGCGGGCGGTGTTGTCGTATAATTCAAACAGCGGGACCGCGAGGAGCTTCATATTCTTAGGGACGGAGAGGACCTCTGCACCTCCCATCAGCAACGCATCCACCATATGGCAACGAGAATCCCAGGAGGACGGGCAGAACCACTCACTCTTCTTCGGGAGCTGGATGAAATACAGCTTCTTGCACTCCTTGGGCCGGGTCACATGGCCTGGCAGGAAAGGATACATGAACGTCTCGAAATTGGGTCGCCACCACTGCGCAATCGTGTCTCCAATCTCCCAGTCCTCGTTGACGCCCTCGCCGGAAAACTGTGACCCAACCGGCGCCAGACGCTCATTCAGACGCTTCTTGAAGCCGTCGATCTCTTCGTCCTCGAAATGCAGGTAATCTCCGGGTCTGGTTATAGTTAGTATATCGCACGGTCCCCAGACCCCCCGGGACGCGGATCATCAGATGCCAGGTGTCGCTCGTAGGGTGGGAAGGTCTCATACAGTTTGAAAAAGGCGTTCGCGATCTGCAACATCAACACATGCGGATGGTTGTGTTCGTGACAGACGAGGACGCCCTCGCAGGTACGACGCATGCCATACTTTTCGTAGTGCTCTTCCAGACGCTTCAGACGGGCCAGGACTGAGGGGTCTTCTTCCGGTTGTGTCTCCTTGGTGCCGAATGTGTAGTTCGAGAGGGGGTATAGACGGATCGTCTGAGGTTGGTGTTCAGAGAAGTTCTTCGGCATTATGGGCCTGCAGTGACCATCGTCGTCAACGTGATTAGCCATTTATCTCCGTCCGAGAGGGTACTCTATCGTAGGCGCGAAGCAGCAGTGAGACCTACGGCCGGGAGCTTTGCATCGTCGTCGCTGTAGCGGTGGACATCGTGAGGGGGATCCACCAGGGAAAGGACGATGAGGAGCAGAAAGAACTGACTGGAATGAGGCGAGACGGAATTGGGACTCGCACTTGGGTTGATGTCGGCCAGTGAGCGGAGCCAGAGTCGTTGGTGGTAGTCGAGAGCTGAGCTGTTTGGGAGATGAACCTCGAGCGGACGAGCTGCCGCGAAAACATTCGACCGCCCCGAACACCGCCTTGCGAGGGACTGACTATATTCACCATACTTTATCGACCACCAGATCTCCTCATGGTCTGGATCGAGCTCCTAAAATGAGTGCGTATGATTTCGTATAGCTCTAGCGTATTTCGTATCTGAATCTACTACCCAACGAGAAACGCTGCCAACCCCAACCATCCCCCAGTTCCCAATCCGAACCCGTACGAAAACATATTATTATCTTGATAGTACCCAAAATCTGTTATATCCAGGTCTAATGGATCTAGAGCTTGGCATCAAAGTCCTCAAACTCGCTGAGATCCGTAATGGGACTAGGACCAGCGCTGACTGCAAGGCGTGCTTTGAACTCCGGAACGTTGGTGATATAGATCGGGTGCTCGTGAGAGGCACCCACGCCGTTGGCGACAGGGGCCTTGGAAGATTCCATTCCAAGCTGCTTGAGGTGCAGTCCAAGGTTCTGCTGCGCCTGTTCGATGATTGGTTTCGTCTGTTGCTCGGAAAGGCTCATCTCCGAGCCCAGGAAAGTTCCGAAGATGTCGAGGATCTTGCTCTCGCCACCGGTTGAGATGTCCAGCTTGGCGAAGGCAGTGTTCAGCCGGTCCTCATCCACCGCGAAACCAGCTGTCTCCAGCTGCTTGCCAAGCAGCGACACGAGCCGCGTCTGCTGCTCCTTGGCGTCCGTCGGTGCTACGTGTGCACCGCTTTGCGCATTAAGATGCACAGAAAGCTTGCCCCGTGTGGACGAGGCAGGGTCTATATACTGGTTATAGAATTCGATCATATCAGATTTAGTCCACAACCGGACATTGGCCGCGTCGGATTCACTCTGCAGGAAATCAAAGTACTCCGACCCGATATGGGTCCAGAATCGAGACGTCTCGGAGCCCAGGTTCTTCAACTTCTCGAGTCGCTTGTTGATAACGCTGCGCTTGTGGCCCTCGAATTCTTCCTCCGACATGTCCTGCAACGTCGCCCGGAAACTAGTCAAGAACGCGTCGATGCGAGACTCCAGGTATTCCGCCGTGCGTTCACTCTGGATGATTACCCGGTACCCGATGGTCGTGGCAGAGTAGCGTGCACCACTCCAGACGACATAGCCGAGCTGCTCCTTGCTTCGGAGCTGGTCGAATGCGGGTTCGTCAGTCATCTGGGCAAACAGTAACAATTTCGACCGCAGCTTATCATCGGTCATATTGCCCAGGAAGAGATAATATTCGATGCAGTGGTTGACATTTGCGGGATCCTTGAGAGTCCGTTCGTATATATAGTTGGATCCCGGAGGGATAA
Organism: Aspergillus ambiguus; assembly: GCF_047715705.1. Classification (NCBI taxonomy): domain Eukaryota; kingdom Fungi; phylum Ascomycota; class Eurotiomycetes; order Eurotiales; family Aspergillaceae; genus Aspergillus; species Aspergillus ambiguus. The sequence continues at coordinate 270,843 of NW_027395534.1, read as the reverse complement.
TGATGTTCCGTCGGACGTGCCATTGGGACTGAGGCAGGGGCCGGCTCTTCAAGATATTCTCCACGGAATCAGTCATGAGGAGGGCGTCTTCCTTGTACAGGTTACCGTGGGCCAGGACCTCGATGTGGTTCTGGCGGAGCAGCTGTGGGAAGAAGCAGGAGATGTCTTCAGGCTCGATGTGCTCCAGCTCGGCGGCATACTGCTCGTTCACCCAGTTCTTCTCAGCTGTCAGATACCGCGTGTAGTCACCGACCTGGTAGAAAGGCTGCTGGTACTCTGCGTTCTTATACCCACGGGTGAGACGCTCCTTGATGATGTGGAAGCGGTCCGGGTTGACAGTCAAGTCGCGCATGCTCGTGAGAACCTTCTCCAAGAGAACAGACATCTTGTCATTGTATCCACCCACGGACACGTCCAGTCCGAAAATGCTGGCCGACAGATGGTAGTCTAGCCCGGCAAGCTCGGCATCGTACGAGTACTCGACAAGGGCGTCCCTGACAAGCTCACAGTAGAATCTGGACTTCACCAGATTGGCCGGAGTAGCCCACACGAGGGGGTTGCGCAAAGTGACATACACGGTGGCCTTGGGCACCCAGAACCGATCGTCTTTCTTGAACCAGAGCCGAACATGGTCATCGTGACGGATAAGCTTGGGAACCTTTTGCGGTTCAGATGTCTCTTTCTTTTCCACGGACAGCCTTGTAGGAACGAATTCGTTCCTATGGGGCATGTGCAGATCAGGGAGCCTCGACTCCGGAGTGGTCTCCAGTGCCTTACGGATATCGGTCATGAAATCCTGGGGAATGTTTTCCACCTTGTATTCAGTTCCGTACCACTTCTCCTTAGAATCCCAATCACCCGGGTAGTCCTGAGACACGATGACCATCCTGAAGTTGTCCGGGCGGAAGTAAGAAAGAGCCTTTTTTATGAGATCCGGGTTGTATTTCCGCAGCAGAGATCCACTTAAGAGCCACTCACGAGGGAGAGGCTTCTGCATGACGCTGCTCAGACGGCTTGTGAAGCGGCTGGCAGGAGACTTCTGCTTGAAACGGAACTCGACCTCCGCCAGGTTCTTCATTTCATCGAATATCCACTGCTCCGGTTCACGTTCCTTGATCATCGCTATATACTCAAAAATCACCTTGGCAACCTCGCGGTATTGCCGGAGACCTTCCTGGGTCAACCGCACCGAGATGGTGAAGAAGGCGGACCCAGGGCAAACAGGCATCACGCCTGCAGACAGACCGTTAGCCCAGCCCTTGGCCTTAATGTAGGCGAGGATGCTACCCGGGCCTTCGTGGCCGACGAGGTGGCTGATGTAGCGACTGGGCTGGGACTCGTATAGATGCTCCTCATCGAGGAATGGGAAGTAGATGTCCAAGGAGCGCGTGTCCATGACGGGCTTGGCAAAGATCTGCTTGGACAAATCGCCCTCCAACCAGGGTTGGACATCATCCCAGCGGTTCTGAGGCAGGTCCTTGTTCTTCACTCCCGAGAAAAGCTCCGTCACCCATTGCTCCATGTCATCCAGCGACTCCCGGCCCAGAACGACCAACTTCATCCGGTTCGAGGAGTAATGCTTCTCGTAGAACTTGATGAATTCACTGCGCACTTCCAGCCCCCGCTTCATCGGTTCCTCCTTCAACGTCTGCAGGTTACCGGTCGAGAAATGATGGTAGGGGTGTGCAGGGTTCGAGAGCGATTTGTTGAGCTGCATCAGGCGCCACAGATCACTCTGGAGGTTCTTCTTATTCTCCGAGTCCACCGCCCTTAGTTCGCGATCCAACGTCGACTCCAAAAACAGGGGCGCCACGAAGAACTGAGCGAACCGATCCAGGGCGCCATAGAGAGGCGACGGGGAGCCATTGGGAGAGTGATCTGTGTTGTTGGCATCTGAATTCGCCGTCGTGCCATTCACCGAGCCATTGGGTTGGTCGCTGGACTCCGACGTTGCGGAAACTTCAAAAAAGTAGTTGGTCTCCGTCGCCGCCGTATACGCATTCGACGAGCCGGAGTGCGCAGCGAGGTACTGATTATAGGCGTTTTCCTTGGGGTACTACAGGCAGCGGGGTCCGCGTTAGTGGGGTGTGTTGTCTAGGCTTCGGTCGACTCAGCCCACCTTCTCTGTACCCATGAATAGCAGATGCTCGACAGCATGGGCCATGCCTGGCATGTCGTCGGCATCCGAGAAATTGCCCACATTGACGTTCACAGCGGCGCTGGCTTTATCCGTGTCGGGGTCATGGACCAATAGCGCCTCCAGCTTGTTGGGGAGGCGAACAACGCGATAAGAGCGATCATCGAGCTCTGGCTTCTCCAGACGCTCGGTGATGCGATCAATGGAGCCCATATTCGCGGGGTGAGTGGAAAACGGAAGACGAAAGGAGGGGGAAAAGGAAGAAGGAGGAAGACGCAGGGAGGCTGGCCAACGAGATGACGAACAAATGCGCCGTGCAGACAATAGTCGGGACCAAGAGGGCGGTGGGGAGGCTGTAAGGACACTCAATCGGACTTGGTTCCACAGCGGAGGGAAGGCCACAGAGTACCTTGAGGGCATAGGCGGTGGGCCCGGGGGAGAGGAAGATGCAGGATAAACCGGGATTATATCACCACCTACAGTCAAGACGTCTGACGAGGCGGAATCCACGAGATGGGGCGTCAGGCTGGGAAAACACGAGGCTAGTCGGTTGCTAACTAGTAAGAATGCCGAGGCGGAAGTCAGCACAAAGAAGTGCGGATCGCGTCTGCGGCTCCGTTGGATCCTCCCGAATCGCCACCTGCGAGAAAGGGGGAGGGATGAGAGGAGAGGTTCGTGCGAAAGAGGAATGGAGAGGATTGTAGAATGGAGAGGGATCATCGTGGAACTCGCAGGTTGAAGAAGTTGATATCAATCGGGTGACTAAGACCTGACTCAGCACTCTTGTCACTATCACCCTCTCTACTCCATGCACAACACCACAACATCCCCAGCCTCCTACGAGTCTCTCCATTGTCAGAGGGCTCCAGCATGGTGATGACTTGGCGATCAGCTTACGACAGCCTGTGCCCTGCGCATCCATCCTAGACAGTCCAGACCAGCCGTCAAACGCCCCATCCGTTTTATTGGAATGCGCACAAACAAACGGATTCGAAAAGCGCACGGTTCCATTTGGAATATCGCCGTTCTACGTTGTCGAGGGTGATGCATCCCCTGTGCGTGAAGACTTAGGCCAAGATGCGTCCAGTCGGGGTATTCGGCTCGGAACCCTAGATACCGAGTCACAGCTTGACCAGAGTGAGCCTCAGTATACTTCGGAGACAGAACACAGAACAAGACGGGACGATGCGACAGCCAACAATTATCACAATATCGTGTCTCCTCTCTGCCAACTCGTGGATGTCACAGCTCTGACCCCCACATCGGATGTCCAACCGATCTTCGGTTCCCTATCCCGAACCCAACGACGTTCGAGTCAACACTCGACACTCAACTCACCACAACCACCCTCCCAATACCAGCATCACCGCCTCAAAATGGACGTCGCGCAATCCCTCCAAACAACGCACTCCATCCACTGCATCGACATGCATACTACAGGGGAACCCACCCGGATCATCTACGCCGGGTACCCGCAACTCGCAGGCACCACGCTGCTCTCGCAACGGGACGACGCGAGACAGAATCACGACCACGTCCGGAAGCGACTAATGGAGGAGCCTCGCGGCCACGACGGCATGTACGGTGCCATTCTCCGACCCGAGACGGAGCTGGTCTCCGCGGGCGTCGCAGACATCGGCGTGCTCTTCATCCACAACGAGGGATACTCGACCATGTGCGGCCATGCAACCCTCGCGCTGGGCCGATTCCTCGTCGACACCCACGATGCAGCTGTCTTCCCGCGTCGTGAGCAGCTCGCGTTCGACCCGCAATCGCAGACCGTCGCGTTGAACCTCCACGCACCGTGCGGTCTAGTCCGCGTCACCGTGCCGGTGACCGCGGACGCGACGAAATCCGACCCCTCGAGGCCTGTTTCTTTCCTGTCTACACCAGCTTTCGCATCTAGTTTGCGGCTCGAAGTGCCCGTGCCGACGGAGGTGCGCTGGCCCGAACTTGGCGGGAAGGAGTTGCTGGTGGTAGACGTGAGCTACGGCGGAGCATTCTATGCACTCGTGGATGTACGCGAGCTGGGCTTTGAGAGCCTGAAAGCGGTCGACCTGGACGCCGTGACCCGGTGTATCCAGCGACTGAAGCCGTACCTGATGAACAGACCGGAGGTTGCCGCCGCCGTGCAGCATCCGGACGACCCCCGGCTGTCGTTCCTGTACTCCGTTATGATCGTGGATCCGGCCGTGGGCTTCCGGCCAGACAATGTCAGCGGCGCAGAAACGGGACTTTGCTACTTTGCTGATAATCAGATTGACCGGTCGCCGACGGGGTCGTGTGTGGCGGCACGCATGGCGTTGGCGCATGCGAAGGGGCTACGCCCCGTGGGCCAGCGGTGGGCGTACAATTCCGTCGTGTCCAATCATTTTGGAGCTGGCGCGTTCACCGCGGAGATCGTCGAAGAAGTCAGCATTGATGGCATGCGTGGAGAGCCGATGCAGGCGGTTGTGGTGCGTGTGGAGGGACAGGCGTTCTACGCAGGCACAGCAACGTTCATGGTCGAAGAGGGGGATCCAACATCTTTCAGTGGGTTTAGTATGTCTGGAGTCATCTAGATGATAGAGCTGTAGAATCTTTGCTAGTAGGCTCCACAGGGGTCGTGCTTATTTTACGAACTAAGTTGTGGGAAGCATCTCATTATATAAACAAGTCATCATGTCTTCTTCTAAGACACTCTCATTGGGAGTGTCTTGTTCATTTTGTGCGTAATCACGCCTCCATGAAACAGTATAGACGATCGAACCGAGGTTGAAGTTGAGCTTGGAAATATACATCGTGCGCACTGATACCTACCTAGGTACCTAGTAGAAGGAAGATAGCTTTCGAGTAGTTCGTGAGAAGTATTCTAAAAGCAGACTATACTGGGATAATTATGGGCTTACGGAAGCTTCTTTTAGTCCCATATTTGGGTAACTATTGGTGTTCATTTTCAGTTAATGGCTATGGATTTCTATGATAATGCTATATGATTGATTATATAGTATCCAGCTAACTCTTGGTTGGGAAGGACGGCTCCGTTGTGCATCCCAAGGTCTTCCTATTGTCCACATGGCCATTTGCCGGTAGCAAGCCCAGAAGGGTTTGAGGCTCCATGGTCTCCATGATTGATTCAATAGTTGCAGAACCTTTGGTTGGATTCAACAATTGCTTTGTTTATGCCTGTTGTATGCTGTATTATCCATGAAGAATCAATATCTGCCTCGAAAGTATACCCTTTCTTATCAGCTGAAGGCACGCCACATTACTAACTACATTTCTAGGCTTCACCAAAATCGCACATGTGCTTAGAGTACTCTTCTTGTGGGTCTTGTGGAAAGCCACCGAAATTATTTGTCAGTGTCACACGTTACAAAACTCAGGATGCATGGTAGTCTGTATAGGTATAGTATTCAATAAGATTACGACAAGTCTATCTTGGAAAAATTTACGATCGAATTGGCTGTCAAGATATGACTAAATATACTACCAACCATTTGCCCAGATATAGGTTCTCAGCAGTATCAACGGCTAATTGCATTAGCTGCTTGTGCATAGGGTAGAATCACGGTATATATTGGCACAGCACTTGGGCATGCAGCAGAACACAGAGTCAGAACCATATCAAACTCGGCCCGGCAAGTCGTTGATGAATCAAAATTATTATATCTAAACCAGCAAATATCCGCACAGTTTGGATCGCCAGAACTAACTCTAACAATCTGGTCCTGGAAAGGGTTGTGGTATTCCCTTAGACTCGCAAATACAGTATCCCCAGAGACAACATTCGCCAGGTTTAGCTGCGGGTTCTCATTGGGAGTTGCGCTATCGACTTTGGTGACATTATACCAATTGACGTCCAAGCTTGAGGCAGAATACAAAACCTCAGAGTAGCTTTGGGACGACTTGAGGGTCACTTTTCTCCCAAACGGAGTCCAGAGGTAGACCGGGGAGGGACAATTGTTCACAACGGTGGTGTTTCCAATGGCGTGGGTGAGAGGACTAAGGGTCGCGAGAAATATGAAGCTGATTCTAGGTAAATACATGGGGTGTAATAGTTATGAGAATGAATATTTTTTAGTCGGTATCTTGAAATCTGTGTGTGGTTGAATATGTTCAAATCCGACTATCTAGTGGGAATATGGCGGTTTATATAGTTTCCTTTGAAGAATTATTTACAGTCTTCCTGGGGACCTGCGTCACTAGAAATCAATCGTGATTCATTTCAATCATATGACTAACAGTATCTCCGGGACCATGTTGCAAAATTGGCTTTATAAAGGCCGCCTGATGGTCAGTTGGGGAGTACTGTACACCCCAGGTTCTATATCCTAGTCAGAATAGCAACGGACTACTAGCAGACAGTGACTCACATAGTCAGAAGATCGATGGATTGTGCAAGTTTCCGTTTTGCCAGAGGAACACCGAGTATTCCAGTTATAGTAGTTCACGACAACGGCACAGTTGATGGGGTCGACATGGGTGCTCATGGCAGAGAGGGAAGTAGGACTTTCGGTATAGAGATCATAGCCTTGAAAGGCATTCGGTATTTGTCCAGTGGTCCATCATCATTACTTAACTATTATATGGACTACGCTAAAAACAAGCAGATCTATACAATTATCTTCTGGTTGGTAGCACGGCGGAACTGCCGGTGATTCTCCAGTCGCATAAGTTGCAGCACTCAATAGGTTTAGGATGGTTGGCGTAATTTCTGATTTGTCTTCAGGTAAGTCTCATAACCAGATAGAAAATACAACTGCATTCAGTGCACCTTTGTGAAACCACAGCCTTGCTCTCATAGGATAAAATATTCCTGGACGTTTTATTGACCACGGTGTGAGAAACCTTCCATAAACCCATGACCAAATATGCTACTATATACCAAGTCAAGACACATAACCTGGTTCTCCGCCAGGATCAGTCACTCCAGTACAACATTACCCGTCACCGAGCCCACCCTAGCATCCTGGCGCGCACAGCGTGAGGACCTCGTTGGAACCCGCCTGGCAAACCTTCACCTGGCTTCCTGTGAGAGGAATGCCATTTGGCCAGCAGATTGACTGACAGCCCGTATCACTGGGCTTAACGACAAGGGCGCTCCCCTTGAAGGGATCCCCGAAGACATCAGACATATCGTACCACACGTTGTTGCCGTCAAGGGTATATGCGTAGTTCACCTGCGGGTGGTTGCTCGGAGTCGAGTCATCGACGCGGGTGATCTTGAGCGAGATACCACCCGACTGAGCATCTCGACGGAAGGGCTCAGAGTAGGTTCTTCCCGACTGGATCGTCTGCTTCGGGCCGACAGAGCCTCCCACAGACCAGAGGTAGACGGGGAAGGGGCAGTTGTTCTTGACGACTGCGTTGCCCACGGCGTAGGCCATAGGGCTCAGGGCCAGGGAGATGAAGGTGAGCTTGGAGAAATGCATTGGTCACGGTGACTTTGGATATGCTAAAGACTTAACGGTGATATTTATGTGTGTTCGTGGTTGGGGATTTACAAGAGGGAGGACCGGCTTATATAGTAGTCTTCTACGACCTCGCGAGAAATTCGCCGCGATCTATTTTCAGTCGCAGAAATCCTCGGCGGTCGTAACCACGGCTCAAAATCTGACAGACCATCCGATAGTAAGACTTGACTCGACCCAACTCGACTCCGCTATACATCGCAAGACAATACTCGGTAATGCATGTCCTGGCCCTAAGGAAGAACTAAAAGTGAGACAGTTACATCTGCGCTGCGGCTGCGAACCGCTAGTACAAACCTCGCAGTGCCAAAGCCCTGCAAACAGGGAACTATGTACTCTAGCGACATCCCGATGTCTCGAAGAGCCCGAGCTGTCATCGTCCCGTTGGTGAAGTCTCAGGTCCAGAGAGGGCTCGAGTCCACGGATCAGCAGCCACAGAGGCTGTCCCCACGGGGAATAAGTCTCGTATTCCAGCCACTTGACTGAGTATATATGACCTCATTCTGGATCATATAGTCCCGGTCTTTCAATACATCATCTGACTATCTGAATACGATCCATCTCTAAATTGCCGTGGCGCTTCTAGCTCGGCCATTACCGCACCATTACTGGAGGGACGGATTGTAGTCAAAGCAGTCAGGCATATGCAGTTTGCTAAATGCTATATTTGGCAAATCAAAGAAAGCCGCATATTCATCGAGTCAGATCTATAGGATTACGGAGAGATCCACGGGAACCAGACCAAGTGCCATCCAGTATTCTTCGGCATGGACAGCATGAGGTACAGAATACGACGTTTACCATGGTCCACCAACCCCGAACGAATGATTGTAAAATGTACTGTATAAGCCCAGCTTCATCTATTAAAATGTCTCAGAAAACACACCATCGCTGATCCTTCAGGTCAAAAATAGATAATTAGAACATGCAATATCCGCAAGAGCCGGCTTCACTTCAATCCCCAAGCCTTATCCAGCCGGCGCCTCCTTCTTGGGAGAGTGGCTAGCGGGCCTCTCCTCCTCGGTCTCATCGCTGTCATGAACATCGACCCGCTCGGATATCCACTCATACACATCGCTCTTGTGGTGCATCAACATCTCACTGAGACCCTCTTTGGGCGACTGGATCAAGTTGCCATAGCGCTTGGATGGTTTTTTGTTCCGCCCAGAGTCGACATTGTTCCAGACACCATGAGCGCGAGATACAAACACGAGCGAGTTCTGTCATACATGAGTCCCTTTTTGGCCTTCAGAAAGGAGTCGGACGGGAAAACTTACGTCCTTGTACCACCTGGATAACCACACTTGAGTATGAGAGGCGATCGCACGGACGGGATTCTCAGCGACAAACGAGATGACACCATTAACCCGTTTGTACAAAGTATCTTGACCAATTAGGGGTGTCTCCTGTGAAATACGGCTGTGCAGAACTTACCCCTGTTGATCAGGAGATTTGCGATTCCGTAGAAAGCGTTTCCAATGCCCATGAAGATGATATCGGTGGCCTCGTTCGGTCTGTCCTGAATTAGCCGCTCGTGCTGGCCTGGCCCGGGCTATACTGCACATACTCGATGTAGTTATCCCAGAGATATCCCGCCAATTCCTCTGTAGCCGTCGGACGGTTCTCATCCTCGTCTTCGTATTTATGGGAGACCTAAATCAGAGGTCAACAAGCCGTGCAACTCAAAACAACCGCAGTTGATACTCACAGGGTTTACGGTCACATGCTTGGGAATATTCACATCGATGACAGCATAGCCTTTCCCGACGGCCCACCCGATGTAATCCTTCATAACATCAGCCTTGGTTCTGTTAGCCGGCACTGCAGAATCAACCCATACGGTCCACATACCATCCAGCAATTGTGCGCCTCCAGTTTATTGGTGACTGGATGGGGTAATCCCATGATCTCTGGCCTACTAACTATTAGCGGCGGATCCACAAGGGGCACAAGGTGGGACTAACGGGTCATGAAAGACAACGAGAAGAGGCGTGGTCTGATGATAATTCGGGCTGCGAAGATTGTCAGTTAAGTCCTTTTCTTGTCACGCGTGCTTTTCCTACGTTGCCAGAACTTGGTTTTCGAACGATTTCGAAATCCCGGTCCGGTATATGTACAGCGATGTGAGCTTGTAGTTATCATAGAGCTCTTTGGCCTGGTATCCCCGAATAACATCTTCGAGGACGGTCAGCTAGTTCCCGAATCCTCGCGAGCACTATTAACTTACCATGAAGCCGTTCAGTCCACAGCCCGGTTTCCTGCGGGCCCTTTGGATACATGCAACTCCAGTAGCGGGACTGGATCATCATCACACGTCTCACGGTGGCGGTGGCAGCTTCGGAGGGCGAAGTTGAATGGAGCCGGTCAGGGGGGTCGCCCATGAGAGTCTTCGTGACGGCAAGGGCCGACTTCGAGATGGATCTGAAGTTATAGCCTCCCTGTATGGCAGTCAGCAATCAGTAAAATCAACCTAATAGACGGAGGCTGACCTCAAGACACACAGCGACTTTGCCGTTCGCGAGAGTCATAAGCATGTGCGTCATGTGGGCATAACACGACGGGGTAACAAAACAGCCTCCGAGCTCATCACCTGCAGCGGCGTCAAAGCCAGAGGCAACTATAGCACATTAGCCTCACATTGATTCGTCAGGAAAGACCCATCTGCATACTTATCACCAAGTCTGGGTCGAATTCTTGTGCGATAGGCATGACTACTTGTTGGAAGGCATACATATAGTCGCCATCGCCCATGCCTTGACTGGGCCAGGGGATATTGACATTCCTAGTCATATGAGCAGTAGCTCAGACAGAGAAGCATAGATCCATACCTTCCAAGTCCGGGGCCTGTTCCGCAATGGTCCCAGTCGCCTTCATCGCCACCGGGGTAGAACTTCCCCTCCTGGTAAACGTGGAGAGAGACGTACAGAACGTTCGGGTCATCGTAGAACGCTTTCTGGATTCCGTTTCCTGCGGGTCATAAGTATCAATAAAAGACATACGTCATCCTTACCACTCACCATGGTGGACATCCCTTGACGAATCAGTACGAGAATATCGGGGGTCGACAGGGATAGACTTACCAGTCAAGGACAAGAATCTTGCGACAGCTCTCCCCAAGCTCCTGCTGACAAACACGGGCTGCAACAGAAACATTGTTAAACAAACAGAACCCCATCGTTTTGTCATGTTCGGCATGGTGACCAGGGGGCCGAATGACAGCAATAGCATTTTTGACTTTGCGGGTAGCCACAGCGAGGCAAGTTTCGATCGCGCCCCCAACAGACAACAGCGAAGATGCAAAGGTCAGTTTGTTAAAGTAGATCGAGTCGCGTGTGTGTTCCAAAGCAATCAACTGCTCGTCCGACATGTCTAATTCTAATCAGCATAGAGTGCTTCGCGCGACTGCGTGCCGGTTCACCTTTCGTGCTCTCAACGAACGCATAGTGGTCGGGCGTATGGACCAGGGAGATCTCCTCCTCTGTCGCATTGCGCGCATCAATCCGTTTCAAAGGCCGCGAGACCAGGGGGCGGGATGACTCCGGGTCGTCAACAAGCCCCGCGCGGCACAGCTCTTTGTAGATGTAATAGATGCGCCGAGGGTCCTCGGGGTGAACATCCGACGTGGGTCGCACTTCACAGTGATAGCGCATCTGGACATCATAGCACAACCCCGAAGGGAGGGAGGCCAGCGGAAGGCCTGTGCGAGCGGTGTAGTCCTCGTCAGACCAGTCGGAGTTCTCTTCGACGAGACTATCCTGCTTTTCGCTATCTGCGGTGCCCTCGCCTGAGTCGATGGACTTTGGCAAGCTCTTCGGAGGCGATGGCTCGTTTGGGGGAGCTCCTTGGTCTGTGCCGTCCCCTGGAGCGCGGGAACTGCCTTGCTGGACAGGCAATGGGAGTCTCACTGATTGTCCAAGCAAAGGGGGCGCAAGCCAAGGGTCAGATCTTCCATTCAAATGATACCCTGAAGTCACTGGGGGGTGAGCATGGGAGCCCGCCTCTCCCATGACGGTATCTTCATCCTCGCCCCGAGCCATTGGAGAGATCAAGGGGACAGCGTAATATCACTCTAGCAGTAAGATCAACCAGAACTAGCGGGTCATGACCAAGACAATAGCTCTCACAACTGATAGGTAAGAAGATGGAAGGCAGGAATGGGAGCTGCTGATGGAGGTGAGAGCGATATGGAGGAATATGTATGGAACAATGGAAATAAATAAATGAGAGCAAAACAAGAGGAGATCAGAATCAGAGGTGGCTCCAAGACAGCTCAGTCGCAGCTGACGAAGTTCAATGGGTGGTGAATGGACTGTGAGGTGAACGACAAAGAGCGTGAAGTAGGTATCTGACGATAAGGGCCTACTTCTAGTAGTGAGTGGGTAGGTCACAGACCGTCTCGGCGAGGACACAACCTGATCAGGAGGATCTGGGGAAAAGAGAGCAGAAGCGATAGAGAATGCTCGACTCCAGGCTAGAAAAACCGCGGAGGGTTGTTGGTAGATCAGGCGCACAGCAGGCGAGACAAGCTGGTCGAGGAGAGTCTTTGGATGCTGGAGCTCTTAATAAACGAGTGGTTCACCTAGCTTCGCCCCACGTGACTTGCCATGCAAGAGGACCGTGGCCCATGCAGAGGAACGCCTCCAGTCGAGTTTGCTGGGTAGCTGGGAAATGGGGTGTAAGTAAAAGGAATATTCCAGTGATCAGATTAGACTCAGTGACTGCTTGCGCCGTGTCCTTTAGAGGAACGGCTCGATAAGTCGGTATATAATGCAGGGTGCAGTGATATATATAGCTTAGTCATGTCCCTACATAACAGTTGTGGACGTCATCAAAGCTTCTCCCTACGAATTACTACTAAACCTCACTGCATAGCAACATCATTGTATCATTTCATTAAATAGTACGTTATCATGCTTTTATGCTAAAACGCGAAGTCCCCACGGTCCCTGTCAACAGGGCATGTGGTGTTCCACACGCCGTCCTTTCTCAGTGACCTAGCACTTCCGGAATCCAAGCATGAGGCGAACATCCGGGGGAGTCACGCGGTTTTACAAAAGACTCCGAGATTCCACAATCCGTCCTGATTCCTACTGGGCATCAACCTTGGAGATGTAGGCTAGTTTGTAGGTTAGCATGTGCATGAAGTGGTAGAAAGGTCGGCCGCGTACAGATCAGGTCAACAACACGGCGGGAGTAACCCCACTCGTTGTCGTACCAGGAAACAAGCTTGATGAAGTGCTCGTTAAGGGCAATACCGGCCTTGGCATCGAAGATGGAGGAGTGGTCATCGCCGTTCAGGTCAGAGGAGACAATGTCGTCCTCAGTGTAGCCAAGGATGCCTAGAGAGGGCGGGTCAGTCCATTGATCCAGGAGATAGATAGCATATTCATCCACATACCCTTGAGCTCGCCCTGAGAAGCAGCCTTGATGGCCTGCTTGATCTGGTCGTAGGTGACGGCCTTCTCGGTGCGGCAGGTGAGGTCGACCACGGAGACGTTGGAGGTGGGCACACGCATGGCCATACCGGTGAGCTTGCCGTTGAGGGAGGGGATGACCTTGCCGACGGCCTTGGCAGCACCAGTGGAGCTGGGGATGATGTTCTGGGCCGCGGTACGGCCACCACGCCAGTCCTTGGAGGAGGGAGCGTCGACGACCTTCTGGGTAGCGGTGTAGGAGTGGACAGTGGTCATCAGACCCTCAATGATACCGAAGTTGTCGTTGATAACCTTGGCGAGGGGAGCCAGGCAGTTGGTGGTGCAAGAGGCGTTGGAGAGGACGTTGATGTCCTTCTTGTAGGTGTTGTTGTTGACACCCATGACGAACATGGGGGCGTCAGCGGAAGGAGCAGAGATGACAACCTTCTTGGCACCGCCCTTCAGGTGAGCAGAGGCCTTGTCGGTGGTGGTGAAGACACCGGTGGACTCGACGATGTACTCAGCGCCGTTCTCGGACCAGGGGATGGCAGCGGGGTCACGCTCAGCGTAGAAGCGGACCTTCTTGCCGTTGACGACAAGGCCCTGGTCGTAGGTCTCGATGGTACCCTTGAACTGACCGTGGGTGCTGTCGTACTTCAGCATGTAGGCCTGCGGTAGAGGTTAGAACTGGTCTTTTGGGAATCTATAGAGGCGCGAAATGGAAGCTAGTGAACGTACAGCATAGTGGGTCTCGATGAAGGGGTCGTTGACAGCAACAACCTCAACGTCATCACGGTTGACGCTGGAGACGATGTTAGAGAATTGGACCGGGGCGAGAGGATCCCATTCCAATTCCGGGAGAATTGGATGTTGGGAGCAAGGTGGATGGTACTCACGCGTTACGGAAGACCTGGGAGGGGTTAGTTAGCGTCGAGAAAGCTCATAGGATGAGGTCATTGGGGACTTACAACGCGGCCAATACGACCGAAACCGTTGATACCAATCTGGAATCACGGGTGAGTATAGGAGCGAGTCGAATTGGAGATGATCCCAGGCCATACCTTAGGGGCCATTGTGATGAGTCTGGCGGGGTAGCTGTTAGTGAGCTGGGTGGGATAGAGGGAAGGGGAGGAGCTCGAATACGTACGATGGAGTTTGGGGAACTGTAGTGGGAGTAGAAGGACGAGAAGAGGATGAAGAGGATGAAGATGAGAAGAGAGAAAAGAAGAAGAGAAGAGAGAACAGCGGGGGAGGGGGAAGAAAAGGGTAGCGACGTCGACTGACGCAACGACCCAGTCACGTTGGGGCCAGTCCAATGGCGGGCTCTACACCGGGCGGACAGACGGGGCAAAAGCTACAGAGCTCAGTCATGTTCCCGGCTTGCGCCGCTGACCAGCTCCCCAGCAACCCTTTCCGGTTTCATACACCGGGCAAAGCAGGAGACTCACGATATTTGCTCCTTCGGCACTGCCCGTGCGGGCCAATCAGCAGGCGTCCTCCGTCATCGTCCCGGGTACTCGCTCTGTCTATCTCGTGAATGTTTTGCCAGCTCATCGGAATCAGTGACTGGAGATGTCTTCTACCTAGGCTAATCGTCTTCTCTTCCGGACGGCTATTCCTTTCATCTTCCTTCCCCCTCTCTCCCGTCTTTTCTTTCCCGTCGTACCGGGGAGATCATAGTGGGGTGTGTACCTAACAACCGGGGGGTGGTGTATGCGATGATGTAATGGAATTGGGCAACTGAACTCGGGTCTTCCTAACATCTGCAGTGTACTAGGCTGGTATACCTCCGTGTCTGCATCCAGCGTAGTCTGATCTAGTCTGTTCCTCCGTCAACCATCCAACATCCCACCTGCACCCACTGGAAGGAGGGGCATTTCCGGCCATGCCGCTTTCGGCCCGTAGTATCGGGGCGGAAGAACCTTGGTCCAGCGGCTTTCGAGGGGCTTTCGAGGGGCTGGATCTGCTTTCTTCTCCGGACTCCAGAAACCCTCACCGGAGCGGTCCTCGATGCTTTTCTTTCGATCACGCGTAGGTAGAATTTTAATCGAAGGATTTGTAATTATTTGTCTTTGTTTATTCGTATTTTGGATTTTGCTTATTTCTTTTCCCCCTATCCATCGTGTATGGACAATATCTCTATTTTTAATCCCAACATACTCGGAGTATATCGAGTATCAATCAACTATTGCGGTCAACGCCTCGTTGGCTTCAGCTCCTGCAGGATGCATAGACCAACTCACCATTCAATTGACCGGAACTCCCGGAAAGAGATGGCGATGGTATCTTGAGTCATCCTTGCGTCTCTTATCTTATTCCGACTCCTATTAACGACCAGTGCATCCACTATCTACCGGCAACCGGCTCCCCACGTGGTGTCGACATGGGATCAAGCAGAGATCGCCTGGAAAAATCATCCATTACTTGCATAACGTTCTAATAACAATAAAAATTATAATAAATAATCAGGACGGTGAACGACCTCTCGTCAGGCCATGCTTGCATAACGGTGGCACAATTCTAAACATACCTCACCAGGATTCAACCTAGCGGTCACCTCGTTCTGCTTTGCTTTCATCCCATTCGACAGGTCTCCCACCCAGCGACATACCACTCGGTGGCAACATCTACCCATCCCCGGAGTGGCCAACAGTTATGAAATTAACAGCTCAATAATGCATTATCACTAATATTGACAGTATGGACAGAACCGAGTCTAGATTCCCTCACCATGGCCATAATCCAACCCATCCAAGTAACACGGTGACCAAAAATCCAAGATGTAGATGCATGACATGGTTCGACCCACCCGCGAGACACCGCGGTCATAACATAATACAACAAACGAGATGCGGTTCCCCCAGGCACAAGCACCATGCGCGAGTCTCAACTTCGAGCGGACGGATTTACTCCTCCTTCACACCACCGCGCCAGTTCTTCTCGGCGTTCTCGACCGAGGCCTTGTCGCTCTTGACCTGGCCCTGGTTCATGAAGCTGTTGGCTGCCTTGAACGGACGCTGGAGGTCACCGGTGGCCGGCTTGCCGAAGACGTGGATCTTGACCAGGTTCGACTCGACGGCGCTCTTGAGGGGGATGATCGACTGGATGAGGAGAGGGTTGGTGTACTTGAAGTACAGGTGCATCACGCCCATCATGCCCACGCCCATCAGCTGGCCCTTAATCAGCTGGCGCAGCTGACCCTTGTCGTAGTCCATGTTGGTGGTTGTCACCGGACGGGGCTCCTCGCCGCTGCCCAGGGGAGCCGGCTCGACGTACTTCAGGGTCGTCAAGTCTGGGATACCAGAGGTGGTTAGTTGGAAGATCCAGTGGCGGTAGCAGATAGAACGGGGGAGACAAACCCTTCTTGCTATTGATCTTGGACTGTGTAAAGAGGTACAGACTCAAGATGATCACGTTGGATGCGACGTACATGCAACGGACAACAAAAAGGACGTCCGGGTCGTCAAAAGGGATCTTCTTGGCCAGCTGCATCATCACCACGATGATGGCCAGGTTGGTTCTGTAGGAGATTGGTGGTCAGTCATAATGTACACCATCTGTTACCTGTAGTGAGGTTTGTTTGGGGAGGCACGGTTCTCCGACTTCCACCCGGAGAATCAACGGATGGACATACACTTGAGGAGACACCATATTGACGGATGGTTGGAGGTTGATCCTTGCCAGGAACACGCGCAATTGACCGGTTGAAAGGGAATGACGGGGGAAAGTCAGGACGGACACGCGCGCACACAACCGAGCCCTGGGGAAGTCGGACAACTGTCCTGATAGCGGCGGTGTCACGTGAGGAAAACCCTTCGATGGTGGCTTGGCGTGGGCGGCGATAAATGATAAAGAGCAACATTCCAGCGCCTTCCAGAAAGAGATTGTTTATGCCTGAGGCATTAGTTAGTTCACCTGTCTGGATTATGTAACATCCCAGAATCATGACGCTTGAGCGCCCTCTACTGCACACCACACCAGCAGCCAAGTATGTTGTGAGGGCAACTTTGCCGCACAGCGAGATTCTACCCGAATTGATACTCCCGAGTGACCCTCTCAGCGGACACGAATCAGAGAGATACATACTCTTGACTTTCAATATGGCCTGCCTCCGCAGCATTGCTGGGCAACTCTTCCCAGCTATGCGGCCGGGACTCTTCAGGTCACCCTGACAGACAGGCACTGTTCCTTTGTGGGTATCTTGTCGAGTGCTCCATCTTCCCGATGGCCTCTCCTCCACCCTGTGAGAAACTCCGACTTACCCTGGTCCCCGTGGCGGCAGCGACGGCCACCCCTCGACCTCGAAGCCTTGGTGGTGGTTGAGGTGTTTCGGCTTCCGAATCTGGACTAGCGCCGTTCCACGTTCGACGCCGTCTTTAGCGACCAGGATGGCTTTGACATTTCTGACTCCTTCATCCATCAACAACACGCGTGTGTCAAGTCTATCGGTTCGCCTCATCGCCCACCATCGCGTTCTATCCCCTTCATACCCGTATTGACGCGACATTTTCACCTCTGCGACTCTAAATCTCCACGCTATTCACGATGCCTGGCGGAAAGGGAAAGTCGATCGGTGGAAAGGCCGGTTCCAAGGACTCTGCGGGGAAGACTCAGAAGTCCCACAGCGCAAAGGCTGGTCTGCAGGTTAGTATACGCCTCTTCTGTGCTATTTGCCTCCCGCCATCGCATCTGCCCGTCTTGCTTTCATCGTGTCGCGACCACCTGAGGATGTTCTGCCCGAGCTTGATCACTCTCCTGCCGTCTCTCTTCCCAATCCTGCCCCTTTCCAGCACGCGTCCATCCCACCCATCTGTTCGCCACTTGTTCCATGTGTCGTAAAATCTCCCGCCTGGTGGTGATGCTCGCATGCCGGGCGCACCCGGATGGCTCCCCCAGACTTCTTCCTCCATCACTCTGGCCACGACGGAATGCTAACTCCCAACCCTACAGTTCCCCTGCGGTCGTGTCAAGCGTTTCCTGAAGAACAACACGCAGAACAAGATGCGCGTCGGCGCAAAGGGTAAGCACCTCCCAACTCACAACCCACGCACTCCCCCGCTGACAAGTCCTCCCACTAGCTGCTGTCTATGTCACTGCTGTCCTTGAATACCTGACCGCCGAAGTCCTCGAACTGGCCGGAAACGCCGCCAAGGATCTGAAGGTCAAGCGTATCACTCCTCGTCACCTGCAGCTCGCCATCCGCGGAGACGAAGAGCTCGATACCCTGATCCGCGCCACCATCGCGTTCGGTGGTGTCTTGCCGCGCATCAACCGTGCTCTGCTGCTCAAGGTGGAGCAGAAGAAGAAGGGCAAGAGCGATTCCTAATTTACGGCGGATACCCCCACGATTACGGCGTTTTAAGATGACGATCGAGAATTGTCTGCTGCGACGAACGACCTTGATGACTGGTTCAAATCGATAGGTTCAGAGTGAGAAGGGGCGGGCAACGACCAGATCGGAAAACCGAAAGAAAGAAATAATATGAAAAAAAAAAAAAAGAAGGGACTCGCAAGACGGACTCTCCAACTCCTATTTTCCATCGACATTTCCATTTGACGTTGATCCCCCTTTCTCCGCTCCCTGATGTTGCAGCTCGACACGAACTCTTTCCTCTATTCCCAATGGTTATGCTCCTTTTTATGCTTTTTTGAGTCTGCTTTCTCCGCTTATATGCTCCGTTTATACCGTTTGTCTCGAGTTACCAGGGCGCTGTAATGGGTAAAAAAGAGGATATCTCGGTAGTGGGGAACGGGTTCTATATTCCTGGATTCTTTTTTTTTCGTTTCTTTTTATTTTATGCTGCTTGCGGTGTGCGTTTCTAGTTGATCGACGGTGTTGAGTGCTTCGTGACTTATCCGCTATGCCTTTTTATTGACGCGTATTGTATCAGTAGGCTTGTCTGCTTTAATATGACTGATAAAACACCAAATCGTCCATGTGTAAGGTAGTTACAGGTAGTTCCGATCCCATGTTGGGTCGGCCTTTACGCAGTAGTCTTAGGCCGTGCGATTAAAAATATATCCCTGAACTTGCTTCACTATAAGTGCAGCCATTGGTTGGAGATAGGTACATGAAGTGAATACACCGGATGCATATATATAATACTGACCCCCCTCCGGAATGCCCACAATCCGCAAGGGATGAAAGGTGTTACGCGTTTGGCGCCATATACATAGAGCATACATTCGACTGAACCCAAGTCAACATCATATAGAACATACATTTCCTAGCGATCCTGAGAAGAGAGATAAGAACTAAAGACGATTCCTAGAGCAATAAAAGGAATAATATCTCAAACAGGAGGGGCCCTGCTGGTATCGATGGACCATTAGAAGTAGCAGGCAATAAACAAGACACCTGAGTGCAAGCTCGAGAGGAAGTAAATGAAAGCCAACCTTGCGTGAGAGGACCATATCGAGAGCAAAAGAAAAAGACACGGCCCACTCGGCTATCCCACGTTGCAACGCAAAGGTCCGCCACAATCCCCATGCATGATCGGCTCTTCTCGACCAATGCATTGTGAATAGATGGATACCCAGCCAGGACAAGGTCGAACTCCCCGAAGAATGAAATGGAAACCGCCGGATGGTCGAGATTGAAACAGGGCAAAAAGAAAAAGAAAAGAAAAAAACATTAAAAAGCAATGCAATCGCCCCATATACAAAAGCCAGATAATATGCAAATGCTGGTATGTCGTTTCTCTTGCCATAGTAACAAGACATCGGTATTCTTTTTTGTCGTCCATCGTAGTCTTCTTGTAGGTTTGGATAATTTTGTTGTGCTTTCCGCCGACAGACACTGCTCGAAAATAAAAGCAAAAAATAAGAGTATAAATAGATGATTGTTCCTTCTGCATGCAAGGCGCCCGGCGTCTCAAACGTTGGAAGAGTTGTCTTTTTTTGTGGGATTTTTTTGTTGCCATGTCGCCCGAGAAGCATAAAAACATATAAAGCGTCTGTTCAAATAGCGTGCCTGTTGGGCTGCCCCATAATAACGTCTAAAACTTGGCTAGATCAGAGAAAAAATTTTCTTTTGTTGGGTTCTCTTGGTGGAGTGTCATCTCGTCATCCCTCATCGAATCGTAAGCCAGTAATCGCAGTACAGGATCAGGGCCTCGTGATATAAGAGTCGTATGCGGCTTGCGGCAAAGCAATCTAACAAGTTTCGTCGTCTTCATCACCCATCATAAAGGTTGTTACTCCACAATTATCTCGACCCCGGAGTTGGTGCGTAATTCATCGCTGCCACGCGGCTGGTGTCCGTTCTGGCGTCGGAAACCAGGGCCCTTTTCGGGCAGGGGGCCTCTCGGCTGCCTAATTGGCATGCGCTCCTGTGTCTGACCGTCAAACCCAACTCCGATGGATCGGTTACTACCAATAGGTCCAGCACTGGAAGACTGACTTTCCGGCTGTTCCCAAGAGAACATACTGCGCAATCTCCTCGGGCTCGCATTGGGCCCTCCGATTCCCGTCCCCAGAGACAGGCTGCTCAGGCTGTTCATCAGCAAGTTGTCGTCACGCTGCATTCCAAGAGACGATCCGGACGGCGCGGGCGTCAAAGTCGGGGTGTTCGAGGCCCCGCTGGTGGTTCCGTCATATTGCTGAAGGCGCGCGCCGTTCGATTGCAAGGCGGCGGGGAAGCTCGCCGACGAGGGCACGGGCGATGGAGTATACGAGCGTAGATCGGCAAAGGACTTGGCAGCCCGTAGGTTCTGGGTGTTGCCGAAGTTGCCGGGGGAGTCCAGGACGCCCAGGAATCCCGACGCTTGTCCACGAAGAGTGTTGTATGGTCCGGGGCCCTCGTTGCGCGCTTCACTGAAATCAATGGTAGCCGCACGGTTGAGTCCGCGACGGGCTGAGTCCGATGGGGGAACCGCGGCCGGAATGGAAGACATCGGAGGACTCACATTGGTGCCCGGGGCCACTTTGAACACGTGGACCTGTCGCTGATCCCCGGAACCGCGAGAAGCATGCCCCAGGCCCATATTGTGGGCAAGTGTATGCACAGTGCGGCGTTGGACGGGGGACAGGTTGGAAGGGAACACCAAAGTGTCGCGACTGGGATCTTCCTTGAACAGAAGCAGCTGGGAATAGTACGAGAGCGTGGTGCTGTCATTCAAGTCGACTTCTACTACGAGAGGAACCGATTAGCATCCAAGGGGAGACGAGTGGGGGCAGAGAACGACGGAAAGAAAACGTCACCCGGACCTTGAGCCTACTTACCGAGCTTCTGACCCCGCTGGGAGACGGGAGAGGGAGACGTAGCGGGAATATGCGAAGTCAATGAGGACATTGAGCTCTGCGTCTGCAGCTGAGCGGTCGCAATCGGCCGATGTTGTTCCTCCAGCTGGCCACGGCGTTCGCGCTTCTCGCGTTCGATACGTTCGCGTTCCTGAAGAGGGAGCATCTTCTTGTACTCGACGCGCAGTTTGCGACCCTGAAGTTCAAAGTGGTTCAGAACCTCGATCACCGCCGCGGTTTCCTCGGCGGATGTGAAGTTGGCGAAAGCCAGACCTCGGAAGACGCCGTTGTCAAAGTGATAGTTGAAGGCGTACGGCAGAGGCAAGTTCAGCTCGGTCATCAACTGCACCAGCTGTTCCTTCTTCACGGCGAACGGGATGTTCTTGATAACAATGGCAGTGGGGATCAACTCATCGTCCGCTTCGGAGGCACCGGTCGGCTCGGAGCGCATTGCGGCGCCTTGGAGGGGCCCTGGACCGAGGTTGGAAAAGGGGCTGGGGATTCCAGGCTGTTGGTCGAGCCAGGTCTGTGCATAGTCGTTAGGCACATTGGCGCGGGAGAGGGGATGAGGGGAGTGCGAGGCGGGACGTACCGTAGGCAGACCGGCGCGGCCAGGGCGAGAGGTAGTCTTCAAACTGGCGGAGGCGGAGCGAATGCCTCCCAGGGTCTGAGCGTTGCCGAAACCATTCGGATTCCAGGTCTGAGAGCCGGGTAGATCATAGGCGTACGAGTTGTTGTGAAGCGATGGGTTCAAGCGCTCCAAACGGCCGGTGTCATAGCGAGCCATGGGGTCATCGTAGAGGTTGACGGGCATGGGGCCGTAGGCATCGAACTGTCGGGAGGGTTGACGATGCAAAGTTTGCTGGTGACGCTGGGAACCCGGCGACCGTGCGGAGGAATTATCATGATACATCTCCTGCGCTTGTTGATAACTCATGGCGACTGAGACGAGCGGAACTCAGCGGACGAGGCAGACCGAGGAATGTGGGCACAGAAAATCCACCACAACAACAGAACCCGATTCAATATCCCGATCGTAGGTAGCGCGGACTTCTCAAAACATAGGAGCAACCGTACTGGCGCAGAGAGATCAAATGCTGGACGGTGGTGGTGGTGGGGATCGAAGCGTGCGGGATCTTGACCTTTTTGGAGGGGGGGAAAAAAGGAATTTGCGACGGAAAGGGGTGGTCGATGTCTGGTAGTTGACGAGGAGAACCAGACAGAGCGAAAGCAATATATCCAATCACCGAGAATCCGAGAGGGACCGGAATCCACAGGGTGAATGCAAAAATATCACAGATGAGAATTAATGGTCTCGTGAGGGAGACGGGGGGTCATCAATGGTCCGTGTGGGCGTATCCTCCAGCGTAAAATCGGACACTCGTGTTTTTCTCGGATCGGCTGGTTGGAGAATCCAAGAAGGGAGAAAAGAAAAGAAGCAAAAAAAGATGAAAAAAAGAAGAATATCAAACAGTGAAGAGGTCGTGACGGATGATATCAATCATCAAACCGGAACCCCCCTCGGAAAGATTAGGGAGGAAAGGGAAGGGAAAAGAGGACGTGAAAGAAGAGAATCAGGACGACCCAGAGATGGGAAGACCCGAAGAATCAAGATGAGATGGGGGGGAGGGGGAAGAGGGGGGAAGAGGGGAGAAGGTTGGAGAGGAAGAGAAGAAGGGGAGAAGAAGAGGAAGAAGAAGAGGGAGAAGAGGAAGAGGAAGAGAAGAGCCGAGTCAAGTAACAGGCAAATGGTGGTGGTCCGGGAGACGTTCGTGGGGCGCCCAAACGGGTTTAGCTCGGGTGCTCCGTCCGCAGAAACAGTACGCAGTACTTAAGAGGTACGGAGTAGGCACGGAGGACGGTACACAGTGGTATGGCTGCCAACAGTCAACACTGGAAAACATACCGATAGAAGAGGGATTGGAGACTGCGTACTACTGACCTCTCGAGGATTGGTATCTGCCTCCAATAAAAATGACAGTCAATCAATGGACACGGGAAGATCGAAACCGATCCAGAGAATTCTCCTCACTAGTGGCGGTTATGTTCGTGCGTTTCCCGTGGTTGGGACGACGGTGTGTCTTCTTATATGATCGATGAAATCAGGTGGATTTCCCTCCGATGTCTACGTCGTAGTATACTCAGGAGTCTCGAGTGGGTTCGCTTTTCCAAGTGACAGGAATAATAGTCTCACTAATACCCTAACAAGAATGACGCCAATCCCCTGGATTCCTTCCCCTCTGTTTATTTTCCTTTCGTCTTAATTTTCATGTTATTTTTAATTTTGGGTAATCTTAAATTCCTCCTCGTTCTCCTTAGTGGCGGAGGCAGCGTATCTGAAAAAGGTTGGGGAGTGGGCACGATTCAATAATAAAAAAAAACCAAAAAGGGGAGCGTCTTCTTCTGGCCTACGCAGTCGGTCGACACCACTCGTACTTTTGCTCGTAGAGAAATTCTCAGGTTTCAGAAATAGGATCAATTTTGGGAGGGGAAAAAGAAACCATCACATCACATTCGAATCTGGCTGCATGGGGGTTCGATAGGTATGAATTCGCCATCAGTTGATGTGCATAGTTGAGTAACTCCCCTTTCCCCTGTACTTCCCACTCCGCAGTGACTCCGTATTATTGGAGGACCTTTTGGTTCCTTGTTCTGGCCTCCTGATGCCCTCATCTTCGCCCCCCCCAAGGACTACCTCCCATAGCCAGAACTAGTCCGTCCTGGAAGACTGCCGCCTACGTACTCTGATTAGCAACAACTTCATCGGTTGTTTCAGGACGAAATCTTGAAATATTCCCCCCTACTCCCGACACCATCAACCTTTCTGCTCATCCCCCGCCTGGGCATCTTCCCCTCTTTCCTCCCTCCAAGCACGGGGATCGAACGAACTAGTTGACCACCGGAGAGATTCTTAGTGTGGTAGGAACGGGAATTCCCTCACGCCGCCATGAAGATCCAATCCTCCTGCCGACTCTGGGTCTGTTCCGGCTATCACGGGCCATCATTCTTCTCGTTTGACTCCCTTTTCCATAAGCCACTAGTACCGGACTTGACTCCTGTTGGCTCTCCCGAACGGTGCCTGTTTTGACGGTGCCCATTCGGATGAAGAGGTGGGTTGGGATCCGCCTGGTGGGTTCCATATTAAATTCATCACCTCCCGAACTGGGAGCTTCCGTGTCCACAGGAGCTGTTCACCTCCCTCTTCTTTGGGTCCTTTGACAAACAAAGGACGGAGGTACAGAGTATGCTGTCATCCTCGTTGTTCCGATTCGGATACGAAGTATATAGGTAATCTGAATATTTCATCCGTACGTCGTAGGTATGTATGGCTTCGGGCCAGGGGATGCGGTTACAACTCCTTACTTTCCTCTGACACAAGGGATTGTCATATTCGTAAGACGCTGGTTCGAATTTTTCCCTGCAAATACCCTCGTCTTACTATTGTTTTGGTCGTCGCTTTCACTGCGATGGACGCCGTATTGCGACTGTTCCCCGCTCTCTACTTGACACGCACTTCGAGATCATCCGATACTCCCTACGCCGAGATGAACAACCCCTTGGTCGGCACAATTCAGACCGTAACGTCAATATTGGTGACTAGCTTCCGACGAATCATAGCCACGAGGAGTCAATCTCCCCTGAAATCACCCAGAGGCCTGAGGGGCGAAAAGGGTGAAATGGGAGTCTCCACGAAAGCTCCCCGATGGGGAAGCCAAGTATCGGCGGTTTAGTATTAACACCCACGCTAGAACCCACCAGAGTGTCACCAGAATCTGTTCGATGGAGACGTCAGATTCGGCTCCGGAAAGGGTGCCCATGATCATACCCTGCCAATTTCTTCCTTCACCAGCAGGCTGGCGCAGGTGTCATCTGCCGCCGTAAAAACTGCCCCCCTGCGGGTAATATCGACGACTGTGGCTACCGACCCGACGGAGAACTTACTTATATGCGGATGCATGCTTCATGGCCGCCCTGTTGCTAACTTAGCACTCCCTCCCTGCCTAGTCTCTTACCCCCCATAGCGTGGCTCGGGGGGGCATGCTTGGGCGATCCCGGCGTGAACTAAAATCCTAAGCGCCCCTATAGAACATTCTTAGTTCATTCCCACGACAAATAGTGGCCCTCATGGATGGGGACAGGGAAATAGAAATGGGGATTGGAAGACACCAAGAAGCTCTCGAGTGGAGGGAGATGAGTCGCTCTGGATTCGCCCCTTCGCCTCGCAATAATTACGCTGTAATTCTCGCAACAGGAGCACGCCCATCATCTCCGTTGCTGCGTGATCTTCGTGAGTTGCCGAGTCTCAGGTGAGGAGTCTCACTTGACCTGCTTCGGAGTACATCTATGCATGCAGCCCACTTGGTGGTGGCTACGCCCATATGACAAATCTGATAAATGGCTCTCAACCAGAGGGGTGGTTCAGGACGGTCCTCGCGGTCTCCCTGTTTCCTGGACATATAAATATTAGCACCCGGAAACCTAACCCAATTACCTAAAGATAGAAGATCACTGGCAGCGCTCCATATGTGGCAACGCTGCAAGTGACAACATCCGTTGCAACTGATTCGGCAGCCCGCTGTACGCCATACATCCAAGACATCCGCCTGCAGCTGCAACTGGTTTATCCGTCTATTGGACAGGTTTGTTTCGATGTCGTGGTCTGTTTGAGGGTAATATTCGTCCGAACCAGATCGTCTCATGTGTTAATACACAAATGCGCCACTGCCTACTGCGGCCCCTAAACACTCAGGTAAGCCTCAGATGAAGTCAAACATCTCATCTCGTCTTTCGAAATCAACGTATCTATGGTAAAATTTTATCTCCTCTACTCCGTACACCTACGTATCTATACTCGACCTTTACCAAATGATAATATTTGCCGCCACAAGCTAATCCCTGATCCCTTGAACCATTGATAACATCTACCCACGCCATAGGTCATAGCCGTCCACAAGAAGCTCCATCTTTATGAGTAGCAATCCGTACTTCTTGCATCTCGTATGACATGACCTGGATAGAGATATGCAAGGGATACTGATGAACCACGGGTATCAGATTCCTTTACCTCTTCTAGAGCCTTGCATCGTGCTATCCCAACCAAACGAAGCGCCCGAACGCCGGGAATCCGCTGCGCAACGCGCTACTGCAACGGCTGCAGACGGAATGCGAGGGACCTGAAAACACAGGACATTTTTAAATGTATGTTCTTGGAATGTGCGTCCCGCGGAAGATTTTGCGGCGTCGACTTTCTCGGTCGCTTCTCAGCTACAAGACGGACGAACACACTGCTGGGATGAAAGCGCATTCTGTCAACGCGAACTTAAGCTTTCGTCAGCGTTGCCTGTCCTGCGCTTTGTCTTTTTGACTTCCTTGGTCTGGAATGTGCCGGCGTGCCGTGGGCCTGCGCCAGAGTTTATCTGCATTCCTTTGACTCGTCAGGGTTGAGCTGCTGTCGCTGGAGTCGTCGCGATACAGTCTATGTTTTGGTAACATTCTGCGGGTGGTAGAGAGTCGAAGATGCTAGGACTTAGGTCAATTGGTGCATTAAGGGTGAGAGATCTTTGCCAAAAGGGACATACCGGACGGAGTGCAAGTAATTGGCAGAAGCTTGAACAGTTCGGCAAGGAATCAAATTTGTAGCGTAGTGGAATGCACATCTGCGGCATGCAGCTCCCCGGTTATGGTAGTCGTCAATCATCATCTTGTGCCGTGTGCAGGAGGGCGTCATGCAAATGGAGGCCTTTGATTAAGGAATGGTCTAGATTTGCCTAGGTCGAAGGAACATGTTCAATTATTGACCATCCACATCGCACATGTCAACTGTTGTTCACTCACGTCGCTCGAAGCAAAATTGGTCGAAACAAGCATATCTTCAATGTCGACAAGCGGTTGTCTTTCGTTCAGCATGAGAATTAGACATGGCGCATAGTGCAAGGGCATTCTTGATATATATACGTTTATTGGGGTCGAGCATTCTCTAGAAAAGACAAAATGCTACTCATTCTAGGGTATAAATTGCGATATGACATAGATCCATCTCACGTAACATAACCCGTAACATAACCCGTGAAAGTTCACAATCAATCGATACTCGACTAATATTTAAAAGGACCTTCAAAGGATGTTCCCGTTGTAGATTACAGCCAGGCAAGGAAACCAAGACCCATCACAGCGGCCATGGTCGCAGCCTTGGGGCCAGAAGCAGGTGCCGCATTGTCGGTCGTCTGGGCGTCGCTACCGCTGCCGGTGGTAGAGGATCCAGAGCCAGAGCCGGAGCTTGATCCAGTGGGAGTCGCATCAGCAGTGCTAGGGGAGGTACCGGTCGAGCTCAGGGCGGACGTCGCGGCGGTTGGGTTGTAAGTGGTGGTGGAGAGGTTGCAGGAGGTGAGGATGTCATAAGCGTCTGGAATGAATTAGTCTTTTGTCCAGCGGTGCAGCGATTGTGTTTATCTCAAGAAGGCCGAGGGCGTACCATTGTCATGACCATTGTCGTCATTGTCATTGTCGTGGTCAGTGTCGTTATCATCGTGGTCATCTTGGTCATCTTGGTCATGTCTGTCGTTGTCGGTGCTGTTGCGATATTCCGCAATGCATGCCTCGCAGAGCGGGATCAGGTTGGGAGCCTGGTTCCAGTTGCAGATGCACTGAATCTCGGCGTTGTCGTCGTCGTGGTGCATGCCGTCGCACTTGTTAGCGATGCCAACAACGGGACCGCAGACCTTCCAGCAGCGATCGGGGACGTCATCATGCTCCAGCTTTGCGCCGACAGCGACGTTGCTCATGAGCATGAGACCGGAGAGAGCCAACAGCTGGTGAACACGCATGACGATGATGGATGCAAGGGAGATGTATGAGTTGGAAGTAGAGTTGTGGTGCAATTGGAGCGCGGGAAAGAGCGATGGTTCGCAGTGTTTGGACTGGATTGATGGTGAAGTCTGTAGACAGATCGATGTGAAAGGGTTGGATGGACGGTGTTATATAACCTGTCGCAACGCATGTTTCTATATTTGCCATCGCCGACGATCCAAGGGATGGTACGCCTAGACAGGCTTTCTCCGCA
The DNA here is from genome assembly GCF_047715705.1 of Aspergillus ambiguus. Taxonomy (NCBI): domain Eukaryota; kingdom Fungi; phylum Ascomycota; class Eurotiomycetes; order Eurotiales; family Aspergillaceae; genus Aspergillus; species Aspergillus ambiguus. Next base: position 242,538 of record NW_027395534.1, on the reverse strand, counting down.
GCAGAGCCGAAAACCGAAAACCCTGACTTCACGCGACGGAATAATAGCGATCTGCCCCAGCTAGAGGCAGCTAAATTTCTCCAAGCCTCGCCGAATACATGTGCCAAGAAGGATAATAAGAAAAGGAACACCATGGGTTGGTTTGATCCACCGGCGCTGTCACCAATCCCTGGCCTATGAACGAAGTTGCCTGACTTCAGCAGTTTTTTTCAAGTTTGCAGCATGATTCGAGGGATGTCAAGCGGAGATGCCCCATCATCGCTACCGCAAGGGTCTGTGGGGAATCTGTCTGCCACCGCCACGGTGGGAATTTTTCGGACCCTGACAGAGCCGGTTCAGTACTCGGTACTGCGTCCCCGAAAGCCCTGAAAGGCGAGTTGATTTCCGTCTAGAAATATTGAAGTTGATAGATATGAGGTGGGCCTGAAGGCCTCTGTCCCTCGAGAAATCTGATATTTTCATGATTGCCTAATGAATTGGCTGGTGAATTCGGCTGGGTCATACTGGCGAGGTTCGTTCCATGATATCTTCCGAGGGGCGAAGATCCAGAAAACGAAGGCTGGGCATGAACAGTGAATCTCAATAATGATGGTACTGCAGGCCACCAGAATTGACGGAATGGGTAAACTATGGGTGGATCTTCACAGCAGCCGAGCTTGCACAGCCTCTCCGCGAGGTTGTATAGATAGTAACGTCCGGAGAGCCCCGCCGATCTAGGGACTTCTCCGCTTGAGGAATAAATAGAAGGGTCCCCGCAAGGGCCAGTGAGGTAGAAGGGAAAGATGCTGCCTGCCTTGCAGAAATGACTATCGGTAGGAGAGTATGTGATTGTTTGGGTGCAGGGGGGTTGATTGGTTAGGTCATGATGAGGTCAGGTGCTTCCCCTCAATGCCCAAATCATACTCCGGTACACTGCATGCAGCCTTTCAACAACCCATTACTCGCTATCGACGTTGGCCGGATAACGCTAAGATATGGCTCGAGCTTCCCTGAGCAAGATGTCCTGGGAGAAATACTCCCTTCGTCCGGTGCAGGGTGCCCACCCCGTCGTCCTTCCCGTGTTTCTCTACGGCACGGCTTGGAAGAAAGACCAGACGACAGACTTAGTCCACCAGGCATTGAGCGCTGGATTCCGTGCGGTGGACACCGCAGCCCAACCGAAGCACTATCGCGAAGATCTAGTCGGAGAAGGGATCCGCAGAGCCCTCCGTGACGGGGTTGTCCGACGAGAAGATCTTCATGTAGGTGTTGACCTATGAAGCCTCTGCCGTTTAGTCACCTAAAATTAGAAGTCTTTCCGGGTCTGCGCCAACTGACCACCCTCAGATTCAAACGAAATTCACTTCCGTGAATGGACAAAGTCCGGATAACATGCCATATGATGCTCAGGCAGCAGTGACTGACCAAGTCCATGCCTCCGTCAAGTCGTCACTCCATCATCTGCGCCCTGCGGAGGCCCCCGAAAGTGCCCGAGATGCGTATATTGACTTATTGATTCTCCATTCCCCGCTACCGACAATGGCTCAGACTTTGGAGGCCTGGTCGGCCTTGGAGACCTACGTGCCGCATCGGATTCGCAACCTAGGCATCTCCAATTGCACCCTGCCTATTCTCAAAGAGCTGTCTTCGCTTGTGAAGGTAAAACCGGCGGTGGTTCAGAATCGGTTCTACGTGGCCACGCAGTATGATGTACCGTTGCGGGCGTTCTGTCGCGAGAATCAAATTATCTACCAGAGCTTCTGGACGCTGACGGCAAACCCGGAGCTGATTCGGTCGGACGCCGTCCTGTTACTAGCCAGCCGTGTCGGTATAAGTCCCGCGGCATCCCTTTACTGTTTAGTTCTGGGACTCGGCGGTACAACGATGTTGAACGGAACGACTAAGCAAGATCGCATGGTGGCCGACCTGGCTGCACCGAAGCAGGTTGAACAATTTTCCCATGAGCACCCAGAGCTATGGCAGCGAATCATGGAGAACTTCCAAGAGATGACGGGAGATCATGTTACGCTTTGAATGTGTGTTGTTCTCTAGAGCGGCCAGTTGTACAGTCAAGTAACCGTAGATACTGACAAAAACTTAAGTCAGCAATGAATCGCGTACAAATCCCTAGGCGAACATAGAATTGAGGTAGCTGCTCAGCATTGTCGGCCGGTTGACCTCTTGAACAACAAACATCCATGTGCATTGAGCTCCGTAGAAGCCCATCGAACAGCAGCGAAGGCTCCAGAAGGGAAGAACATCAGTTCCCCTCCCAAAAAAGTTCTGGAAGTGAAGCTTTTTTTTCCTAAAAGGGACACCCGCGGCACGTGCGGTAGCCAGCGGCTGAGTCATGCAGGCTGACCAATCAGGCAGCGCAATGGCCAACTGACCTCATCAACGCATCTCGAGCAGCGAAAGAGAGATTTTGCTGTCTCTCCTCGCCATCTTCCTTCGACTCATAGTCTCAGTCCTATCGACGGAGTGTCGTTCTGTCGTTCCGGATAGTCGCCACGACCCCTCCTGTCTTCTGCCTTTATTTCTTCTTCGCATCCGTTCCTGTCCTGGGTACAGGATCACTTGAGTGGATCCCCCGTTCGCGCATGTATCTCGGGTCGCCAGAAGTTTTCTAACCAGCTTTTCGCTCCCTTTTGTGACTTTGGATGCGAAGCGCCATTGAAGGTCGATCCAGATTGTCACCGCCCGTTCCGTTCGATAGCATTGTGCAGACCCAATCTCCGTACAGAGCGTCTTGGTGGTTGGTGAGAATCACATTGCTAGCGCCCCGCCGCGCCCGTCGCGTCGACCGCCATTTGATATTGCCCGTTCGCCATCTGCAGAACCGTTCTGCTGCTCGCGCGTCACTCTCTGTTGACTGTGACTGCCTTTGAACACCTCTTCCTGAGGGTGTCCGTTGAACGCGACTGTACAACGACTGCTTCTCATCAAATTCCTGTCTCGGTGCCTTCACCCAACCCCGGTTCCCCGCCATACGCCCGGGCACCTCTTGGCTGAGCGGCGTCCAACCTCGTCTCTCGATTGAGATTTTCTCTTCCCCTGCAACTTACCCAGGTTTGACCGCTGCCAGATCTTACTCGACCGCTGCCTCTCCTCCGGCCCATTCTTGGCCGTGATACCGCCGGTGATGAGTCCTCAAGGCATGAGCCGCAAACGACCTGCGCCGGGCGCAAACCCCATCGTTCACCCGCAGCTGAACCAGGTCTCGAATTACTCGCCAAACTCTGGCTCTCAGCTCTCGAACGATCAGTTCTTGCAATGGGGTCAAACCCAATCCTCCGCCGTCAATCCTTCCTCTTTCCCTGACGCGAACCCGTATAACCCTGCCGCATTCTCGACAAGCCAAGATGTTCCCGCGGCTACCGCCTCCGCCTCGACTCAGCTGGCGCGCAGACAAACACCGAGTCAGGTTGTGAGTCGGAGTCGCGGATACGAACAGACACCGACCGGCCTTTCGGATCAAGGCAGTTCTGCCGGAGAAGGCGGCTGGGGTGAGACCCTCGATGAGCTCTACCAGCGAGCAATGGTGGCCAAAAGGGAAGCTCAGGCGAAGCGAAAACAGATTCCTCCATTTGTGCAAAAGCTGAGCAGGTATGTGCGAATCTCGAGATCCCCAGGCAGTATCGCTGGAAGAGGTGACGACTGACTTGAAGATTCTAGTTTCCTGGACGAATCGAAGAACACAGACCTAATCAGATGGTCGGATGACGGTAATTCCTTCATTGTGTTGGACGAGGACGAATTTGCGAAGACCCTTATCCCGGAGCTGTTTAAGCACAACAACTACGCATCCTTTGTCCGTCAGCTGAACATGTACGGTTTCCACAAGAAGGTCGGTCTTTCGGACAACTCGATGCGCGCTAGTGAACGGAAAAACAAGAGTCCCAGCGAATACGCAAATCCTTACTTCAAGCGCGGCCATCCCGACCTGCTGTGGTTGATCCAGAAGCCCAAGAACACCGCCGGCCAAGGAAGCAAATCCGGGAAGGGCAACGTGCGCGTGAAGACCGAGGACGTTGACGATCATGAGCATGACGACTACGACGACGGCATGGGGGCGTCTCGGGATGAGCGTGCTCGCAATCGGCAGTTGTCTCTGGTAACGGGGAACTTCATGCAAAAGGATCAGCTAGCAGGTGTCTACCGGGAATTGCAAGCCATTCGCCAGCAGCAGCAGGTCATCTCCAATACGATCAGTAAATTAAGGAGAGAGCACGAGCAGCTCTACGCGCAGGCAGCCAATTTCCAGGAGCAGCATACCCGCCATGAGAATTCGATCAATGCCATCTTAACGTTCCTGGCTACGGTGTACAACCGTAGTCTCCAGGGACAAGAAGGACCGCAAAACATCGCGAACTCGTTCGCCGGTGCCATTTCCCAAGACCAAGGCAACGTCGTCGATGTAGGGGATGACTATTCGCTGAGCGCGCTCGGAGCTCCCAATCTGAATAGTCCCAGCACACAACGAACGATGAAGAAGCAACCCTTACTTCTGAAAGCGCCACCGGCAACCGAATCCCACAGTCGCGCGGCGACCCTTTCACCGGCCGCCAGTGCGTATGATCGTTCCTCGCGCGCTCACACTCGCCAACCCAGCGCTACCCAACCTGGCGTCGTCGAAGAGGTATTTGACAATAGCCCCCGAACAAAGGAGGCAGCGCAACCATCTCAGTCGCAGCAATTTCCCCAGCGAGACATCATGTCCGTCATCCAAAACTCGAACGCGCGCAACGGAGTCCCGACCAGCTTCGCGGACTTCCCTAACGTGCTCTCCTCGTTGGAAACGTCCGACGGCAATGTCCCACTGACGCCAAATCAACGCGCGGACATGCTTCGGCTCATGGCAAGTGAATCGAATCCCAGCGACTCCAATATACCCACGTCCCAAAACAACGCCTTAATCACCCCCAACCCGCCCCCGATGCCCCACAACTACTCTGGCCGTCTCGCCAACACGCGCGCCGAGATAGACAACCTCGTGAAGATGCAAGCAGAACAAGACCGCTCCGTTCAGAACCTGACCAACCTCCTGCAGCCCCTCAGTCCGACGGGAACCATCCCCGGTGTAGGGGCTGACGGGAACGTGCCGCCTCCGCCGTTAGACCTCGACCAGATATTCAACGACGACTACTTCACCGACATCAGCAATTTCGACCACAGTAAACACAGCCTGGATTTTGGTGACTCCACCGGATCTGGTGCGCTCAAAACAGAACACCCCGAGAACACCGCTGCCACCGACGATGGCGCCAACGACTTGTTTGATTTCGACCATATCCCGGACAATGGTGAGCTTTTCGACGGATCGAACTCTCAACAGCAAGCCCCTGGTTTCTACCCCGGCTACGATGGAGCCTATGGCAGCCACACCGCGAACCCCGGCAGTGGCGCCGCCACCGACCCGCCATATCCCGGCGACAACTCGGGGAGAATCGAGACGCTGACCGACAGCGAAGCTACAAGTCCTAGCAACACTGTGGAGGATCCCTCGCAGTATGGGGCCTCGAAAACCAATGAATCTCAGGGAGGTAAGGGTCCTGGAGATGGCGCGAAGCGGCGCAAGAAGGCTTAAACACTGTTTCTTTTGCGTGACATTCTACTAACGGGGCTATGTATGGATTGGTCCCAAAAAAAAGACGGTATATGGTTTCCATAAGCAAGAGACGAGAAATGCGGTGACCCCTTGGCGTTACGAAGTCCAAGTCAGAGTATGATGTGCATGATACCAATGCGTTAGTGTCTACCGCAGCGGTCTGGCAGAAGATTAGATACAGCGCTCTGCTGGCATATACACACTTCGCCTCTTCTCTTGATTTGCAAACCTGGAAGATGAAGTATACACGAGGGTCGGGCTAAATATTGTATTTACCCATGGTTGACAGCCTGCATCTGCAATTGAACATAGCACGATTAACGACAGCGGTGATATAACTCGTTAGCCTGGAACAGACATAGATACAGTTGTAGCCGGTAGAGTCTTGTGGCCGTTCAACATATCGCTCGACATGCATTGCTTCGTCTATATATGCATTCAGTACAAAACAACATTACTTCGCCCGACGACTCCGATCCCATTCCAGATTGCCCACCCGCTCACGCTTTCGATCCCGCTCGCGATCTCTCTCCAGCCCACGTCGTCGACCGCCGACAATCTCCTTCTCTCGTTCCCGCGGATCAATCACCATCAGCGAGTCGACATCATCCGGATGCTCCTGTCTCCACTTGAGATCCTTGCCCAGCGTATCCTTCCCGAAGCGCAGCTCGTGCGTCAGCCAGCCCGCGTCGCCGTCGTCCGCCGCACCACCACCACCCGCCGCATCGCCCTCCCCGGCACCATCGGCCCACGACCGACAAGACTGACAATTCGCAATGAAATGCAGATCGCACAGCTGTGCCTCCTCGTCCTCCTGCTCGGCAGCCGCAGCGGGAGCGGCCTTCTCAGGTGTCTTTTCCCTCGCAGGGCGTTTGGCCGTCGCGGCAGTGGTCGAGTCCGCGCCCTCGAGCTTCGCCTTGAACGCATTGAACAGCTTGAGCGCCTCCCTCTCCGAGCTGCTCCCAAACCCAGTGATCCCGTTCGCGCCACTACTCGTTCCCGCGGCCGGTCGCTTGCGCCCCCGGATCGCCGTCTCGGGGATCATGGCTTCCAGCGCGGACAGCTTGCGGCCCGAATCGGCCGGGCCGGTGTCGACGGTGCGTCGCATGGACGCCTTGACGTTTTCAATCTCGGCGTTTGTGCGCGACAGAAACGCCTGCCGGCCCGACTGCGGCGGTGGCGGCGTTGGGGAGCGCTCGGGGGACTCGGGGTCGGGCAGGGGCAGCTGGGTGTCTGGGTCGGGGGTCTTGGGGCGCTTCCTGCGTTCGTGGGACGGCGAACGGGGCCGTTTTCGGGTGTCGGCGGCTTGTTTAGGAGGGGGGGCAGAGGCGGGGGCGAGCGGGGGGTTCACGTCGGTGACGAGGTTGGGGTTGAATTTGGGCTTTGCGGGTCGCACAGGGATGGCTCCCTCGGCGTCGTCATCGTCGCCGCCGAAGCTGAGGAGCGTCTTCGCGGCCTTGGCCTTCTTTTTCTTTTTGGGCGGCGGTTGCGTGGCGGCGGCGGCATGTTGCTGGGCCTTCTTTGCGGCGAGGTCGCGCTTCTTGATTTTGGAGGCCAGCGGGCCCAGCTCGCCGACCTCGCAGGAGAGAATCTTGACCGGGTAGACGGGGCGGTCGGAGCCGTCGACGCGCTCGGCTTCCGCGATCTTGACCATGTTGTAGATAGAGTCGCCCTCGATGCGGCCGAAGAGCGTACACTGGCCGTTCAGCTCGCGCTCGGCGTTGGCCAGCGTGATGAAGAACTGGGAACCGTAGGAGCCATCCTCGCTCTTGGCCATGCCGACCAGCCCGCGGCGGTTGAAGCGTAGCCGGCTGTGCAGCTCATCGCGCAGCACGACCTTCTCGTTGGGATCGCGAGCCGTCGGGTCGTACTCGAATTCCGGGTCCTCGTAGATGGACACGCCGCCCTCACCGGTGCCGGTCGGATCGCCGCCCTGGATAATGAAGTCCGGCACGATGCGGTGGAAGATCGTCCCCGCGTAGTAGTCGTCCATGCAGTGTTGGAGAAAGTTGCGGCATGTTAGCGGGGCTTGCGTCGCGAAAAGGGAGATGTGGAGGGGACCGAAGGTGGTGTTGAGGGTTGCGGAAGCGGTGGGATTCGGTTCGGTGGTGTAATGGGAGGACATTTTCTTCGTTTGAGGTTGGGGTTAGGGGAGAGGTTGTGTGGATGGGCGCATTCGACGGCGGCGCGCAGGCTCCAGCTCCAGGGTCAACCAGGAATGGTGGAGAGTGTTAGGCGCGCCAAATAGTCGGAATGCGTTCAATTGAGCCGATGATAGTATGCGCCAACCAGAGGATTCTGGCGGGGAGGATGGGGAGAAGGCGGTGGTGGAGGGAGATGAAAAGGTGAAGCCGAAGTTGAAGCAAAAATGAAGTTCCGCAGTACGTCATGTGCTCGCTTACCTCCTATTGGTATACACCGCAGAACTACCTATGGTTTCGGAGCCTTGAATGTTAAGTAGTATTGGTATCTAGTTAGGCACTTATTATTATAATCCTGAGCTCTTGCTGGTTAAGAGCATATTAGTTATTGCTTGTAATGTCCGTAGCCCAAGTATACTGCGTAGATATACAGCTATAGGGGAAGCCTCTTGTCGCAAGTATATCCAGGATTATTTTATCGCCTATTCTGTCTAACCCTAACTTAATAGTAAGTCATTCTCCATACGCCAACTACATAAGAACGTGTGGCTTGGGGTTCTGAGCAATTAGTATGAAGATGGCCTATCTAAATGTTCAACATCATCTGCTCGCCAGTTCCGAATGTCCCGGTTTGTCAATAGCAGAGAGGAAACGTGGTGCCTTTAATATCCCTGCAATATGATATTGAAGCACTTAGTGGACAATAAGCCCTAGCCTCTCAACATGATATGTGTAGCCTCGTCCATGTCAGTGCCGCGTGATGAGCTCGACCAAAGGTAGGTGGCGTAAATAGCATCAGCACAGAGGGCCACTGAAAGAAGACATATAGCGCCAGCAAGAGATCTTTGGTTGCAGTTGAGGTCGTACTGCTGCAGTCAGCCCAGCCTTGTGATCAACCTCTACCACCCATAAACAGAACGAGGCTGAAATCACAGCTATACCCTACCATCTACACCATTACCGGCGTGATATTCTTCCCTAGACTTTGTTCATTCTTGCTATAAATACGGGTCCGGTTTCCTCAGTTCCGCACCTTTTCTTCTATCCACAGAGCAAGCATAGTCTGGCCAAAACCATCCCCATCACAACAATGTCCCATAAAAGCGGCGGCTTTTTCTATTTTAGCTACAGATACTCCTGCCCATGGACAGACAACGCAGGACAGACGGGTACGGACACCAGCTACCAATCAGCCGTCTGGTCCCCAGCCCAGAAACAAGACCACAATGCACAGACCCAGTGGTTTAAGAACAAGGCCATGCCTGCCGTGAAGGCAGACATCGAACGATGCTTCTACCCCGACGCAGATAGGAATAAGCAGGGACGGACGCACAATCGATACAATGAGGACTACGTGGAACAGATCGACTTTAAGTGGTGTGAAAGCCTTCCGGTCCATTCAACCGGGCCGTTGCGGTTGCAGCCTTATGGGAACAAGGTATAAGGTTCTAACGGTGGTGACAGCTATGGAAATATCCTTCATTGGATACTTTGTGGGCTTGGAGGTGGACACCGTGGGCCTCGAGACTGAGGTGAAGGGCAGTGAATGGAGGAGATGTTGATTAATCCTTAGTACGCCCAAACTGACTCGCATACCATTACCAGTTGAATCAAATTAGATAATATCTCACTATCTAAATGCAAATCCCAAATCATATACATCTTCCAAGCACTGCTCCATATCCGGACAATACACCGGATCCTGCCCGAAGATAATGTGCCACATATACTCCATAATACGCCCACTGACATCGTCCGGCAGATCCGTCTCCATCAGCCAGCGATGATACGCCCGGTAACTGCTAAGCGGCCGCTGCCACACCTGGTCCCGCGACACGGCAAACTGCGCACAACACGGCGTAGCCACCACCTCGGGGACATTTGTGTTGTTGAAGAACGTCTGCCAGACCATCGGGAACAGCAGCTCGGGCAGGTGGTCGTCGCTGCCGGACGCGCGGAACGGCCGGATCTCGTCCGGACAGCCCGGGGTGGGATTGCAGCGGAGGTTGGCGTAGCCGTTGCGCTGCACGAAGTCCGTCTGCAGCATCTGCACCGTCAGCGGGTTGCTGTGCTCGTCGAACTCCGTGTGCCAGGCTTCCGGGTAGCCATCGCGGTGGCTGTGGAGGAAGACGATCGTCGACGGCAGCCGGTCGTAGTGGTCTACGATGTACTGTAGGTACACGCCGCTTTCTTTGCCCTTGTTTTTGGCCACCCGGAGGGGCGCTGCCGTGTCATCGTCGTCGACGACGTAGATCGCGTGCTGCCAGCTGCGGGTGTGTTAGCATGTACATGGATTGTGTCAAAGTCCGGGGGTGAAGGGGAGGAGGAGGTGTACTCGGGCAGCTCATCAATCACCCAGTCGGTGTTCTCGTCCTGGCGTCTCCCGACCACCACCACGCGGTCATTGGCTGCGGTTTTTGTGCGGGAGACATCGTCTATGATGATCTGAAGCGAGCCGATGCCTTTGTCTCGCGAGGGAGCGAGGTCGGAGATCGACGGTCGTCGACGGCCGCTGCGAGGGGCCGTTCGTTGGACGTTGGGCTGGCTGTTCTCCAGGACGTTCTTCCAGGTAGACTCATCATGCGCCACAGGAGGAATGGCGCGGGTTTCCTTCCATTCTGGCCGAGCGAAACATCGGCTCATGGTCCATATAGACGTAAGAAGCAGCCCTAGGGCTGCTATTAAGCGTGCGATTGCCCGCATCTTCACTCCATTCCTGCCTGACTGGTATCTGTAGAGGCTTCGTTTCTGGCAGTGCGGATATTAGGAGGAAGCTCGAGTGTCGACGTTACGGCTCCTGCACAGGTCATGCGTGCAACGGCCCCTGGTGCAGGGTTCGTGGTGATCCAATGGTATAGGAAGGGCCGCGTGGAGTACCAGGGACGACAGAACCCTGGTGGGAATAGAGTCAGGCCAAATTTCCGGATTCATCTATATTGCGGCGATGGTGATGTAATGCGGGATGTGGCTAGTCTGGTCCACCGTGTTCCATGGTCACATTGTTGCATCGGCCGCGATCTACACAAGACAGGCATATCTACAATGTTACTCAATCGCGATCAATCCATGTCATTCGTCATATTTTATCATCCTATGCCGTCTCTCGTGATACATTACCGTCCTAGGCCTTATTCACGGCTTTATCCTCGGCCAGCTGCTGTGCCGCAGCCGCCGTCGCACTGGCCTTCTGCTTCTTCGCAATGCGGAACCCTCCCACCAGCAGGAAGAGCGCCTCCAACCCGAGGATGACAGCCAGCGTCACCATCGCACCGATAACACCCGCGACGGGGCGGGACACGCCGCCATCACTGCCCGCCGACTGCGTGGAGGCCCCGGAGTCCGCGCCCCCGGAGGTCGACTGGCACTGGCCGTCGGTGTTTCCGCACATCTGACACCACTGGGCGTCGGAGGTCACGGCGAACTTCTCGGTCTGCTCGACGAAGTCGGACCAGGGGATGGTGACGCTGGACTGGCCGAAGAGGGGGTATTCGGTGGGAGAGTCGGAGCCGGAGATGGTGCCGTTGTGGAAGAGGAAGCGCACGCTGATCTCCGAGGCGTCGGGGAAGGCGTCCGACGAGGAGTTGGTGACCAGCTCCCATGACATGGTGGAAGCGTAGTCCGGGATGCCGGTGAAATCGACGTTGGCGGCGGGCAGCTGCGCCAGGCCGAAGTACGAGAGGAAGGTTCCGTAGGAGCCGAGCTGGATGTTCAGCTTGGTCTTGCCCTGGGAGGAGATGGTCTTCTTGAGGGCCTCGAGCACCTCGCCGGCGAGCTGGGCTCCGGCAATGGCGCGGACGGGCTCCGAGGCGTTGTAGGCCAGGTTGTACTGCTCGATGTTGGCCAGCTGGAGGAGACGGTCGAGCTGGGCGGCGGTGGGGGTGTTGGTGGTGTTGTGGATGGAGGCGACGTTCAGGTAGTCGAAGATGGTGTAGGCGTTCTTGAAGCTCATCTCATCGTCGCTGAATGTGCTGTCCAGCAGGGACGAGAGGGACTGGTAGAAGTCGCGGGTGGAGTCCAGGAGGCCGTTGTACAGCTCCGAGGTGTAGTAGTTGTTGCTGCTGACCACGGCATTTTGGCAGCCGGTGGCATCCTGCAGCCAGGTGTTGTCCTCGCTATCACTGCCGGACTCGATGAGAGTCAAGGGGATCAACTGGTAACCGTTCAAGGGTGACTCGACAGTGGTCCCGTTGGCCAAGGTCTCGCTGGCGGAGGACCCCACCGGCGGGTAGATGCCCTGCATGAAAGCAATGGCCGAGTTCTGGAGGACCTCGTCGGAGGGCGTAGAGGCGCTCACCTGGCTCAGCTTGACGATCTTGTCACTGATGCCCTCGATCTGCAGTGAGGAGCTGGCGTTGACATATCGGTCGTGCCAGTAGGAGCCACTCTGGTAGACTTCGCTGTATCCCAGGTCGGTGAGTTCAGTGTTGCCCAGTATTTTGGGCGTGCGGTCTCCATGGCGAGAGAAGATGTAAGCTCCCAGAACCTTTTCGGCAGAGGCTGGGAGGGCCAATGGCATGACCATGAAGGCCAGCGCGAGCTGAGATGGCTGCCAGGCGGAACGCATGATGAATGCACAGCCTGTGACAATGATTGAAGGGCAGAATCACGGTTTCAGAAGAGGAGAGGGGGTTTGGGGTCAGTATAAGGAGATATCCCGGCGATGATTCAAGGCCGCGGAGAAAGTCGTTATCATGCTGATGAAGGTGGATGGGGGGATGGACCCGGGCTAAAAGACCCTTGATCGGGAGGGACCATGCCTGAAGAGCAGTTAGTCCGAGCACTAGGGCACGAGGAAGCTCTAGACATCTGTCTAGTGGATGAGGGCCAGCGATTTGAGGGGCGATGAGTGGATGGAGGAGCGGGGGATGCAAGAGAGAGAAAAACATTAGGTAATGGGGATGATAGGTGATAGACAGTGTGTTAGATATTCCGATGGTGATCTATCGGAGGGGGCCGTATATAGGATTATTATGATAAGTAGAGAATTATGTGCGTGTTACTCTGAGAAGTATATAGAATGTGTTGTTGGTGGTTGACTGATTCCATATAACATACAAGATGTACACTACCACACCAAGGAAACAGCAGAATCAAGCAATGGGTGTGGACCGAAGATAAATAAGCAACGAGAACTAAGAAAAATAAGAACGGCACCCTCCGAAAAAAAAGAATTTGGAAGAATTCCGGTGCGGGGAATCGAACCCCGATCTCCTGTGTGAAAGACAGGTATGATAGCCGTTACACTACACCGGAGGGAAAAGAATCTCGGAATTTCCGGTGCGGGGAATCGAACCCCGAGCTGCTGTGTGAGAGACAGCGATGTTAGCCATTACACCACACCGGATTGTTGATGTCGTTGCCCATCGTTGATCTATAAACCACAGTGGTCCAGCACACTACATTCCTCTCCTCTAGACATCTACTATCAAGTGTTCCATCCGTGTCTTCAAGAAATTTCATTCATGTCAGGTACCAACCAACTCCTAACTCCCCCAATGCTTTCAGGTCGAAATCCCTTTCTCTCCCAGCAATTCACACCCATTCCGTACTACTCCCACCAGCCCTCCCGTCTGCATCGTCTCCGATCCTCCCCCGGCCAGTCGCCATTCAATCTCCGCCAGCCCCTCCAACCAGGTAATCCGCGTCTGTGCCGGTACCTCCAGCCGCTGGAGCTGTTCCGCCAACGCCTCGAGGATATCCGCCAGCGCGAGTCCCTTGTTCGCTTTGAGCGTATTGACCGTGTTCAGACAGGAAGTGATATCGCTTGTCGTGAGAAGTGTCGTCATAATCTCCTGGATATCCGTTGGGTACGGCGCTGCAATGCAGTCGTAGATCGTCTCGTTCGTAATCACCTCTGCCTCCGCACGCGCCTGGTCTTTGGGTGCGTTCTTCATGGGAAGCGGAATACCTGCAACTCGTCAGCGTCGGACCACCTCACCCGGTAGGACCAATCTTACTACTGGCATGACAGGCCTGGAGCACATTCAGCGCTCGCCGCATGTCACCCTTGCTCAACGTCACCAAACTCTCCACCGCCTCGGGCTGAATGTTGATCTGCTCCTTCTCCACCACCAGGTCCACGAGAGACCGGATATCAGGTTCCTTCAGTGGACTAAACCGGAACCGAGTGCATCGCGACAGAAGCGCCGGGGAAAGCTTATGCGTGTAGTTGGCGATGATACAAAAGCGCGTGTTGGCCGTGTATCGTTCCATGATGCGACGGAGGGCCATCTGTGCGGTGGAGGTCATGGCGTCGGCTTCGTCCAGAATAATGAGCTTGAAGGAGGCGAGGGAACTGCCCGAACTCGACTGCGGTGCCATCGAAAAGATCTGTTTCGTGCCTAAAAAGTGTTCATGAGCCGTTGCGTGTCTAACCGTCTTCGGGGGTCGCCAACTCACTGGCAAAAGTCTTGATCTGCTCGCGAACAACATCGATACCACGATCGTCACTGGCGTTGAGCTCCAGCACCATCTGTCGCATGTTCTTGCTTCCGTATATCTTTCGCGCGAGCGCGAGAATGGTGGATGTCTTTCCTGTTCCCGGGGGGCCGTAGAGGAGAAGGTGAGGTAGTCGCTAACAACAATTAGCTGTAAAAACTATGGAAGGATTGCTAAATGCCTACATTCGCTTCGATGAATCGGTTGATGGTGGCTAGAATGTCCTGGTGCCCCGAGACATCGTCGAGGGTGTTTGGGCGATATTTCTCCACCCTGGGAGACGTCAGAAAGCCACCATGCAGAACCGGAAAGAAGCAACATACCATGGGAGATTATCTTGAGCCTCGACTGGGAGGTCTGCCGCCGGTCTCTTTGCCTTTTTACCAGCATTGTCCGAGCTGAACTGCACTTCCTTGGACGGGACATCCACGTCCATTCCATCCTCGTAGTCAGACATGGCCGTCAATGGAAGCAGGCAAGCTCCTATAAATACACGCCAGCACCAGGGAATAGACACCGACCACGGCGAAACAAAGACTGAGGGCGAATGCGTGCACGGCGGAAATGCGACGCGTCGAAGTCCACCCGCGCGTTAAGAGGTTCGGGGCCGGAAAATCAAAGCACCTGATGGGGGATGACATAACCATGCACCTCCCGCACTCGCTGCTGGCAGCTCCGTCCATCATCCACTCCTCTCGACTTCTCTTCCCCAACCCTCGTTAGACAGGCGCTAGGAGGGTTTCTACTCACCTCGATACCCTTCGTAATGCCGGTAAGCTCCTGCATACCTCCGTTTTCATTTTCCCCCGTGTTCCTCCAAACTGACCCCGTCTAGGCATACCACTCCATCTTCCTCGAGGATCGGGACATCCCCGTAATAGGTATGCGCCAGCGGTTGACTGACCTCCAAACCGGACCCAGATCTTCTTCTGCAAGATATAACAAGATATACCGTCTAACATTGCGTGAAACCAGGAAACTTCCCGGTCCTCCCCCTCCGCACCCGCACTCGTGGCCCCGCATACACCCTCCCCCCGCTCCCCTCCAACACCGCCGACATCGATGTGTCTCCCGAGAGCGAGTCGTACGACTGCGTAGACGAGATCTTGTCTCTCTTCCGGGCCAATGTTCTGTTCCGGAACTTCGAGATCAACGGCCCTGCCGACCGCATGCTTATCTACGGAACCCTCTTTATCAGTGAATGTCTGGGCAAGGTCCGGCCGAACATGTCAGCTCTCGAAGCTGGAAAGGTTCGTCTACATCCGAGAGCTCCTCATCGAGCGGCCGTTGACGGTATTCCCATATAGGCTCTCAACAACGTTGCGCTCGACCAATTCGCCATTCCCGGTGATGCGTCCTTCCCGCTGAACCAGGCCTTCGAGCCTCCCCGGGATCGTCAGGACGCTGAAACGCTGCGCGCGTGAGTTCGCAGGACGATAGAAGGATCTTGTCTCATACTGACTGTGGTGTAGGTACCTTTCGCAGGTGCGACAGGAGATCGCTGTCCGGCTACATGCGAGACTATACCCTGGTGGTGTAGGCCCTTCGAAGGTATGGGACAGCTCCCCCCTGGGAGGTCAACCTGGCTAACTTGCAGCAGTGGTGGTTGAGCTTTGCGAAGAGAAAGTTCATGGGAAAGAGCTTCTAGAGTTCCATTCTGTTTTGTTGTCATCTAGCCTGAATTCGCTGACCTTCAAACCTATCGTATTCCGTACAAAATTGTGATATATCCAATGGAGCTTTGATAGATACTATAGCCATGACGTACAGAGTATTGCGCCGTACATCTCTATCCAGATAAGGGCCTGTATGTTGAATTATACATTTCATGCAATATGTAAACTCCGCAGAAACTTTTCGGTCGTCGACGGTCATGTGCACTCTATTTTACAATATGTCGTATGCCAAAGAATCTCATGCCTTCATCTCGACATCCACGCCGCTGGCACTGTCGGCGGTGGGAGTCGGCGTGGACGTGGTTGTCGTGACCTTTCTTCTCTTCCGAGAGGGATTGCCAGCTGCCTGGATCTCTCTCTCTGTGGGAAGAACCCGGGTAGCATGGAAGATGTATCCTTCTGCGCCTCCGCGGCCGGACATCAGCGGATGCGTCCGTCCCGGGAGAACCTGCCAATGACGGACGCGGGATGTCTCAAGAGCAGAGGCGAGTAGAAGCGTGGGATTCAAACCGAATTCTTCTTCTAGCTCGGGGAAATCGTTCCCTCCTCCACTATTGTTTGATAGCTGTTCTTGCTGCTTCAACTCTTGCTTGCGGTTTATATACGCCGTCTTCCGGGCGGTTGAGTAGAGGTCCATTAGATTCGTGAGCGGCTCGACCGTTGGCGAGTAGACGACGACGGGGGCGGAGCCTGCCAGCAGGGGCACCGTGTGCTTCAAAACCGTCTCGGGGTCCATCAGCGTGGCCACCACCAGCCCGTCAAACCCACCGGCGCGCGTCTCATCCACTGCCTGCTTAACGCGGGCCCACCGGGTTCGTTTCCGGAAATATTGACTCCTCCGGCTTGTCTTCATGGTGGAGAGTTCCTGCTCGCTCAGGCTTTCGGGCTCCTCGGCGTACAGGAGATCGGAGTTGGGCTCGAGGAGCTGTAGCCAGGAGATGGTTTTCAGGTTCGTGAAGAGAGGATGTGTCTCGTAGGGGTCGTGTTGCTCATAACCGAAGAATTTAAGGAGAGACAGGTTGGGTTGCTTGTGGGGGTGGATCAGGGTGATGGTGTTTTCGGTGGCGGACATCTGACTGGGTCGGCTCGGGCGTTGCACAGCGGTGTTTTCAGCTTCGTTGGCCGTCGTGGTCTCGCTCTGCTCCGCTGGTGCCGTCTCGTCCTCCTCGTAGTTCTCGCCGTCGTGAGGGTACAGGATGCCCATTCTCTCGGCCATCGCCGCGACCATCAGACCGCCTGTATCGTCCACGACCAGATAGCGGCCGTTGGGCTTCGACGCGAGCATCTGCTCCATGGACGTCGCACCGCTGTGGTGCACGTTGGCCCAGCACCCTACCAGCCCTATGCACTCGTCGCGCATCTCCATGATCTTCACCGCGTCCTTGTTGTCCTGCATCATGTAGTTGGTGAGCAAGCTGACGTCCAGAGGCAGGATGGTAAACCGCTTCATGTACTTCCTCCGCTTCCGCAGGGTGTATTTGGCGAGAGAGAACGCGGTCTTCTGGTCGATGGCGCTATGCGAGTCGAGGATCTTCGCAATGATCTCCCGGCCGGAACCACCGGCCTCCTTCTTCAGCGCCTCGATCTCCTCCCATGTCAGCTTCTGCGTGGAGGCGTCGTCGACAATTTCGCGGTTGGTGCGCAGAGGGGTTCCGTCGGGGTTGTAGTCGGGCTCGTCTCCGTCAGCTTCTCCCTCGGCGATCAGCGATTCGGCGTGCAGCTCGGCGGCGGGGACGACGCGCAGACAGCTGCCGTCTTTCTCGGTGGAGGTCTCGAGGATGTCAAAGGTCAGGTAGAACGGACGTCCGATGATCTGGTTAGCTGGGAAGCTCCCGAATTTGCCCAGATAGATCATCCTGGAGACACATGTTAGCAAGCGAGCGGACGGGAGGAGAGGACTAGACACGCACGTGTTGGGAGTGACCTTTTGGATCCTGGTCAACTCGTTGGGGAGTCGCAGGAGGACGAATTGATCTGGACGGACGTAGGAATGCATGGTGGGCAAACAGACAGAAAAGCACACAGCATAACCTGGGGACCGGACAGGTCAATCTGGCGCAATTGACGAGCGGATCTGTATGCGGCGTCGATATCAACTTTTTTTTCTGCGGCGTTGCTTCTGGATAGCGCACGGACCAGTCTGCCTTACATCATCTGCAGTGGCTGAGGTAGACTGCTGAGTCAGGTGCCACCGCCACACATGCGGGGCTTGACCCGCTTTCTTCGGCGTAAGTACAGAGTACATCGTCCGTACATCGCGCGTATCATCAACGCCCCATCACCGCCAATGCCGTCCATGATCGTCAGTAATACACCAGTACGGCTGGCTGGCTAGGTTGTTTCTGGAATCCCGGGTGCCTGTCCTTCCTCTCGTCATCGCTTCGATATCTCCCAGCCCGTTCGTTCTGTCAGTCCTCCTTACTTCACTCCCCTGGAACGCGGTGTCTTCTTGGACAGGGTGCAAGCCAGGCAACCATGCCTCCGACTGGTCATATATATGCATGTGCTGACTACTAGCGTCGTCGGGGTCCTTTCTCAGCCTTACTATTGCTGTTCACCCTCTGAGCCACCCGTTACGTATTCGTCCCGGTGGTCTACCGATCTACTTGTCCCCAGACCTTCTCTCCACGCCCCAACTGTTGGATTCATCCCGCCGGTCGTCACGGAATCTGCTTCGCTCGATCCTTCGTTACCAACAAGACGCATTGGTTGAGAGCCGCCCTCGATCCGGCTCTAGTGCGTTTTGTCCTCCGCCTGTTATCCTCTCCACCTCGTTCTTCGTCAACGACTCGACTGCTGCCTTCCATGGTCCTGCGAAAACGAGCTCCGCCACATTTGTACAGCCTCAGTCAGGGGAATGCTCGCTCAGAACCTCGCTCGCCTACCTTACAGATCTCTCCGTCCGCCAAATCGACGTCCTCTGCTTCTCCAAAGCGCCTGACCCGTCCTCGTCGAGCTCAAAGCTCTCCCCAACCTCGTCGGCTCCCCTCACAGGAGTCTGTGTATTCTCCCGACCTGAATACCTCTCCGGCTTTTGATCTCATGTCCCTCGAGCAAGCCCAGAAGTCTCCGGTCCGCTCCTCTCCCACCGAGCCCCCGTATCCATGGGCCGACGAGCTGGTGGAGAGGCCGGCCCAGGATCCCTCGGAATGCAATACCTCCACGCAACCTGCCACGGATAACCCCCGCCCGGATGAAGACGTGGGCGACGATCGAGGAAAGGATCGCGTCCCTTCTATCCTTGTGGCTGGTACCCAGCGACGGATGGCCGCTCACGAGTGGCAAGCTGCCCACCCAGGCACCAGCGATACCTCCGACTGGGAACATCTCGGCCAGCCAGCCTCGGTTCCACTCCAGTCGAACAATCCGTTCTTAAAACCGCGATCGGCCGAACGGAATCCGTGGGAGGATAATATCTCTCGTCCCCAATCCGATGCTTCATCCTTCTCTCAAGGTGGTGCAAGTGGTCGGCTAGGACAAGGTAGGCAGACCCAACGCCCCTGCTAGCGGGAGCCCAGTTATAACAGATACAGATGAGGGGTACATTCCGATGACTGCACGTTTGTCGCTCTTCGATATGCCGGAATCGGAGTCTCCGTGGGCGGACAGTAGGTTCAGTTCCGCGGCGGTATCTTCACAACATGACCACGTTACGCAACATACGGTGATCCCAAATGGTCCAACTTCCGGCCAATACGAACACTCGAACCTTCCGACTGTGCCATATGCCTCAGAACAGACCTACTCGCATAGTAACCCTGGCGTCGTGCAACCAGAACAGTCTCACCCACAGCCCGGACAGGACTCTGGGAGGTTGGCCCCAGGGCAAGGAACAGAAACCCCCGCCACTACTTCCACTGCCGCCAGTGGTTCTTCCCATGTACTTATTGAACTAGACGAATCCTCCCAGCCACATCAGACGATGGAGACCAGCCGATCAGGTTCTTCTGTGTACGATTTCCCCGCAAACGAGGGCAAAACCGTTCAAGATCCAGTACAGACTGGCCCGCAGACGACTGCACCGCCGCTACCAGATCGCTCATCTCGCAGCAATCCTGAAGACGTCGCCCCGCCAACGCCCAATCCTGCGATATCTCAAGCCGTTGCGGAGCAGCAAAGGGAGAAAAGGACCGAAACCTATTCCATCCGCAAAATCAATTGGATGGACTCAACTGGTATTTTGCGCGAGAGCCCTGTTTTAGTGCAAAATAAGAACGGACCGTGTCCGTTGTTGGCCTTGGTCAATGCGCTTGTGCTCCGTGCCAGCCAGGATACTCAGCCTCCCATTCTTCGAGCGCTACAAACGAAGGAGCAGATTTCGCTAGGGCTGTTGATCGAAGCGCTGTTTGATGAACTGATAACACGCCTGGGACCTGATGATCAGTTTCCAGATATCGAAGCCCTTAGCCTCTTCTTAACGATGTTGCATACCGGCATGAACGTCAACCCGCGACTCACTTTGGTATGTGAACTAGTGTATATGGAAGTATGCTTGCTTCTAACTATGAATAGGAGTCTGAAGATGCTGTTGGATCCTTCCTTGAAACCAACGATATACGACTGTATGGCACTTTCGGCGTGCAACTGGTACATGGATGGGTTGCTCCGCCTTCGTCAGAAGCTGATGCAGCTTTGAAACGGGCTGCACAGTATCATGAAGATATCCAACTTTTACCTTTCCGCAAGCATGAGCTTGAAGATAGGGTCTTCCGGGGTGAATCACTTAGCCCCGATGAAGAAACCGCGATGAAAGATATCCAAGCAATTCAACAGTTCACTGAGATAGATAACGCAACCCAATTGAGTCCATTTGGGCTCCAACAATTGGCAGAGAAATTACCCGCAGGATCATCATCTATCCTGTTCCGCAACGATCATTTCTCTACTCTGTACAAGCATCCTCAAACCCACCAGCTATTCACCCTTGTCACCGATGCCGGCTACTCTAACCACGCGGAAGTTGTGTGGGAGAGTCTTGTTGACGTGAATGGAGCCAACACTGGCTTTTTCTCTGGTGATTTTCGCCCCGTGGGCAATATATCCTCTGAAGCTTCCGATCCCTCCGGCCCTCGGACATCCAGCAACACAGGACACTTGCCTCCAGCTCCGAACGAGCCGCGGCGTTTGTCTGCCCAGGAACAAGCAGATGCAGACTACGCATACGCATTGTCGCTCCAGTACCAGGAGGAAGAGCAGCGGGCTCGTACTGGCGGCCGCCGGGATTCTGCTCCCAGCCAGGGCGCCGGAGTGCGGGCATCAGATCCCACGCCTCGGGTCTCGCGCCATAGCCAGCCACCCCGGCGAAGTGGTCGCTTTGGTAGGGACGAAGATGATGCACCGCCGCCTACGTATGAACAAGCGGCAAACTCGCCTCCCTACCACGAGCGAAGAGCACCAGTCGCTCCCAACGTGCCTTATAGCTCTCCGCACCAGCGGGCCCCCTACGGACGTCGTTCACAGGGAATACCCATCTCGACCGGTCCGACCGAGCGACCGAAGGATAGAAACAAGGATTGTATTGTGATGTGAAGCTGAACGACATGGGTTAAAGCTGTGTGATCTGTTTAGAAGGGATTAATGACGTTACAAGCCCCTTTGACGCATTTACGACGACACATGATGTATATGAGGATATTATTTGGCGCTTTTCTTTACGTGTTGCTTCTATTACTATATGGATCACCCGGAAAGGTGGATATTTCTATTTCTAGTATTTCTTGAGGGATTTGGGTATCTGTTTGCTAATGTCTTTTGCCAATAGAATGGGTTTTGCTTGCATCACGGATCGTTTGCTATTTGTTTCTCAGCGCGCACATATATAAACCATTCTGGAAATGCTTTAATATAAATTATTGTCTTATGCAATCCTTATGCTATCCAGGAAAGGTTCCTTTCCCGAATCTCCACGGACCTCAGTCAATATTTTCCTAGAATGCGAGGGGCCCAAATTAACATGATTAGGGCTAACCACCATCTGCAGGATTACTCCGCAATGCATTATTCTCCAGCAATGACACCATGTCGGAGAATGATTACTATAGGAGGACGAGAACGCCATCTGATCGACAGGGCCATTCTCTGAAACGGCGGCAAGACCCTGGTGGCTTGGTCTAATATAGGATTGGAGGGAATATCTCCATCCCGTTTATTATTTCCTATATCACTTGCAGACGCCTCTCCTCAACTTCGTCTTAATCGATTCCTGACTGGACCTGCTTTGCAGACCCTCTTCAGGAAAGCTGCCTCTGTCCGGTACGCCGGGCCGCCGGTTGTATTGGACAGTGGCCGGATAATCCATGGTGATACAGTCCATGTGGCAGCATCGTTTCAGTATTCCTCTACAAACAGTAAGCTGGCCCTCTATCTAAATTAATGCGAATCATTCATAATCCGTAATCTTCACCCCAGAGGTATTAGCGCCGTTATTGGCGTCCGGTCCATACCCCTGTCGCCTATCATCATGTAGGTACCATTCGGAATCTCCTCCGTGTGGGCTTTCTCTCCTTATAATAAACACTTCGCTAGGCCATGAATCCCAAAAGTGTACTCAATTGATATCCCATTTAGATACAGCGTAACGTCCCCAGAATGAGGATCCATATTGCCGCTGTTGTCGCCCTCCTGGAAGGAGCCTGGGCTCTAACCTGTCCCGGGACATTCACTTCTATCTCTGCTGCCGACTTCGTAGGCAAGCTGAAGAACGGATGGAATCTGGGAAACACTCTAGACGCTATTCCCAATGAAGGCTCGTGGAACAACGCTCCAGTGCAGGCGTCAACCTTTGATGTTGTTAAAGCGGCCGGGTTCAAGAGCGTGCGTTTGCCAGGTCAGTACAATCCGGCGTACACCTATATCGAAGGATCCTAACCGAAGCGGTCCAGTGACATGGACCCATCATTTTAACGGCAGTTCGCCTGACTGGACCGTCGACCCTGCGTGGCTGCAACGGGTTTCGGATGTCGTCGACATGATCACCTCCCGTGGTCTATACACGATTGTAAACGTCCACCACGGTATGATCACACCAGGCAGCACTGACGAGCACTGACTGAGAGACAGACTCGTGGGAATGGGCGGATGTCACGGCTGCCGGCGCCAATCTGACCATGATCGAAGAGAAGTTCTACCGGCTGTGGTATCAGATCGGTACCAAGCTGGGCTGCAAGTCGAACATGGTCGCTTTTGAACCCATCAACGAGCCCCCCTGCAACAATGCGGATGACGCCGCTGAAATTAACAAACTAAACCAGATCTTCCTCAAGGCGATCAACGATGCGGGTGGCTTCAACCCGAAGAGAGTTGTCACTCTTGTCGGTGGTGGTGAGGACAGCATCAAGACTTCGCAGTGGTTCCAGGCACCTACGAATTATTCCAACCCTTATGCTATCCAGTTCCACTACTACAGCCCTTGTAAGTCACCCATTGATCCTTTGATGCTGGACAAGCCTATGTCTTCTCACTTGCTGACTGGATCAGATGATTTCATTTTCGGTGCATGGTATGTGGCAGTATCCACACAGGAAGTTCTCTCATCTCACCAGAAGCAGGGGAAAGACGATCTGGGGCTCCGATGCCGACAAGAACACGGTTGCCACGGACTTCAAGCTCCTCCGTAACAACTTCACCAATGTGCCTCTTGTTCTCGGGGAGTTCGACGCATCCTCAACTCACACCGAGCCAGCAGCTCGCTGGAAATACCACGACTATATCCGTCAGCTTGCTGCGCAGTATAACATCGCCACCATCCTCTGGGACAACGGTGAGGATCATCTGGACCGTACCACGGGTGTCTGGCGGGATCCGACATCGATCTCCATCCTCACGCAGACCACAGGCACCGCCCGTAACAGCCTGCCGGATAGCACGACGGACGCCGCGGCCTCCAGCCAGTGGTCGTCGGCGTATATCTTCCACCAATACGGCACGCCAGTGTCCAGCCAGACGCTCCCGTTCCTTTTCAATGGAAACAAGCTCGTCTCCATCCGTCCGGCAAACGGTACGGCGCTCAAAGCAGGAACCGATTACTCCGTGTCCGGCTCCAACATCGTCTTCTCCGCGTCGTATCTCTCGCGGGTGTATTCTGCAACCACAAGCCCCGGTGTCC
Source organism: Aspergillus ambiguus (assembly GCF_047715705.1). NCBI lineage: Eukaryota > Fungi > Ascomycota > Eurotiomycetes > Eurotiales > Aspergillaceae > Aspergillus > Aspergillus ambiguus. Next base: position 218,592 of record NW_027395534.1, on the reverse strand, counting down.
TAGCCACACTGACGCTCAAGTTCTCTGCTGGAGCTTCCCCCACCATACAGATCGTCCAATGGGACAAGCCAACCCTGTCGAAGACATCCGCGGTAGCTTCGGCCGTGTCCGGCTCTGATCTCTCCATCCCAATCACCTGGAAGGGGCTCGACAAACCGGCTGCTGTCAAGGCCTTGACTGTCAATGGAACGTATCTGGTTGACGACTGGACTCAGTGGCTGGGACCACTTCAGCAGGCCAGAACGGTGAGTTCATGGTCGATTTTGTCATGGAAGACGCGCTGACGATTGCCTTAGACCTACAGCAGCCAGTGGACCTGGGGTGACTCGAATGTCATCCTGACCTCTGCGGCCATCAATTCCGTCGTTTCTGCCGGCCAGTCGACAGTTTTCACTTTCGAATTCTTCCCCCGTGTCAACGGAACGGCTAACACCGTCAACTTCACCTTGACCGTTTAAGAGCCGCGCCTTGTACATAGTCCGACCAACCTACGGGCGATCAAGTGCTAGTAAATATCAACGTCATGTATTCATTATCATTAGACCAACACACCGATGCTATCCGTAGCCCCCCAACGCCAAACACCAAAACACAACTAATACAGAATTTTCAGTTGCCACAACGGCAGATTAGGATCGTACTTATCCCAGACAATCTTATTCTTCTCGTCAAGATGGGCCCCTTCATCTGTGATCGGGATCCCCGTGGGCGTATCCATGATCTCCTGCTGGCTGAACCCCCACTTGTCGCGAGGGATCCACAGCGTCGGCATGGGCGCGGTGACACACGGCTCGTAGTAAGCATTCTGTCTCTCGATCTCGGAGTAGCGGATCTCGACGTGGTTGCGCCGCACCTTGCGCCGCAGCGCCGCATAGTCGCGGTACAGATTGGGATGGAACCACTTCCACGCCGCCTCCCAGCGGCTCAGCGATTCCTGTGTGTGGGCCGCGGCGGCCTCCTGCTTCGCGGCCTGCGCCTCCTCCTCGACGTCCAGCGTGCGCGGAAGAAAGCTGTACAGCGGCTCGAGCGCCTCGTTCAGGGAGATGTGCGCGAGCACGGTGAGGATCGTGAACAGCGCCATGATCACGAGCGGCCCGGGTGCCCCCTTGATCGCGAATAGCCCGATCATGCACACGTCTGCTAGGTAGATGCCTGTTAGCAGGTGTTGCAGGGCGCGTGGGTACACGAGGCCCTTTGTATCGAGGCGCATCTCGTAGACGAAGAGGAAGTTGTAGCGGTAGGCTTGGTAGACGAGGTAAAGGCCGACGAAGGCGAAGCCTAGGATGAGTGGGGCGATGCAGGAGTATGTTAAGGCTGGGTAGGCGTTAGTTTTGGTGAAGGGGAGGGGAGGGAGGGAGAAGTACCGATGACACCCATATTGGTGAACACGGGGAACACGTTGCCCCAGCTGATCCCGCTGAGCGCGGACCAGCGTTCGTAGAGGTGACGCGGTGAGTGGTCTAAGAAGGTTGTGATGAACTTGAAGACGAGCGCGCCGGCCACTTGCACCAACGCCAGCGAGCTCATCATCAGACCCTGTAGCAGGAAGTACGAGATGTAGAAGTTGGTCGCCTTGGGCAGGTTCTTCGCGAGGAGGTCCTTGGTCGAGAGGGGGTCTTTGATAATCTGTGCTGTTGCGGCGGAGGCGGCGGAGGTCAGAGTCGTCACGAGGAACACCTGGACGACTTGGAAGCAGAAGTGGGCGCTCTGCGTGAAAAGTTCCACGCGGGATGTCGACGGGACACCGGCGCGCCTGGCGCAGACTGCAGGACGGTTAGGGATATAGTACTGGGAGTCTGGTGAGGGTAGACTTACATCGACAGATGATGGGGACTAGAGACATCAACAGGACCAGCGCAGCTGACGGCAGCAGACCAGCAATGACACCTTTGATGGTCTCAGGGAGGTCCTCGATCCAGCCCAGGAAGGGGATCATCTTCGAGAGATAGGTAATGTTGGAGATGGTGCCCACCAGGGCAGAGGGAATGGACCAGAAGATGACCAGTGCTGCGATGCCGCCCTTGACGAGGAACTTGCGCACAATGCGCTGCCACCAGCTGAGATTCAGCGCCGACCAGACGACCTCCGACGGGGCAATCCCGGTAAATCGCGGTGTCATGTGCAGTGGTTGATGGTGCGACAGGGTCTGCAGGGCGATCTGTGCATCCGATTGCGAGTTGAACTCGATAAAGACGGCAGAAAGCTGCTTCACGTCGCCGTCCTTGTGCTTCTGTTGCAGACTGGCTACTTCCTCGGTCACTTGGGCCAACTGCGCGCGCAGGGAGTCGATCGTGTCGACCTTTTCGCCGAAGAAGAAGAATTTGCGCCGGTGGGCGGGCCGTCGAACGCCATGGTAGAGGGACGGGTTGCCGCCGCTTTCGCAGTCGCTGCAGCAGCTCTCGCAGGGGACGCCTCCTTTTTTGAGGATCTTCAGGCGTGCGGAGTTGGCGCGGCGGATGAGTTGGGTCTCGGCTCGCTCGAGCTTGTACGAAAGATCCTCTCTTTCCCTGACCTTCTTCTCGAGTTTGTCGCAGTCCGAGGTGATCCAGATCCGATGGATGCTGTCTCCGAAGACCTGACGCAGTGTCTTCTCGTTCTTGTAGTCCTCCGGGACGGACATGAATAAGACCGTGCGAGAAGAAATACGATTCACATAGGCCGGGGAGTTCAGATACGCCTGTCGCAGATTTGCGTAGAAGATACTTTCTCGCGTCACGACGTAGAAGACGAAGGCTGGAGGAGTCAGTGTTGGCTCAGAAGCTTCTACCGACTGTAGCACACTTACTGAAGAAGACGCAGGCCATGGCCGCATGGGCGTAGTACCTGTTCGGGTTCTTGATATTACTGAAGCTCAGTGCATCCAGCTGAGTATTTCCTGCGCCGCCGGTGGCGTGTATAGGCAGCAGGACAGGCCAGGTGATCAGACAGCCGGTAAAGCACGTTGCACAGAGCACTCTCAGAAAACGGAGGAAGAGATAGCCGTCCATGGAGGAGTGATGAAGGACATGGGCATCTGAGATCTTGAGAAAATGCCCGAACCAATTGAGAAACCCCGACGGTAGCCGTGGACTCCGTTCACTATACTGCGTCAGATTGACACCGACAAAGCGGGAATGACAGTACTTACTGGCTGTGAAAGGACGGTAGATGACTCCTGGGCGCATACCAACGCAATTGCGTCCGACGACAGATGATAAACAATCCAAACCAGAAGACTGCAATCACCAGAGCCGGGAGCAGAGTAGTCACCATAGCCGAAAGGGATGTCGAGCTCTCGACTCCCATATTTCCCATCGCCTCCGATGTCGTTGAGGAGGCATTACCCCGAGACGATCCCACGTTGGGGTCATTTTGGGGATTCTGCAAATCCGTGTCAGTTTTTGACTCTGATTATGCGAACCAGATCGAAAGAGGGCCTGCCGTGATGTGCACTTACAATGAGATCGCTCATGGTGGCTGTCTAGATGCAGGTGTTAAGCCACTAGACCGGCCATATGGCAGACGAGACAGACGCCAACGAGGATGAAAGACACAAGTCCCTCCTCTCTTTACATATGTCTTTCCCAAATATTCTGATGGGGGCGGGCCGTCCCACCCACGCTGGGAATGCAAAGCGTGTTAGACCTGTCACTCCATGGGAAAGGGGGGCGCTTGCACGTCACGGCCACTGCGGCTGGACTTCCGGACAATGTTACTGCGTTCCTAGTGCAGGATGACAGGAACGCCATTGGTGGAGCGGGTTGGCATGCACTGGGACATGTTTATCCAGCTCGCTGTCGCGTTGTCACGCCGGTAGCTTATTCGCCTGTCCCAATGCCGACAGGGATAGGGGGTGGGCCGGCCAGTTCGTGGAGTTTGGAACATGCATCCAGGTCGCTGGGGCTCGTCAATTAGTGGCCCAAAACCTCGGTGACAGGCTACCCAAATCGAGTTAAGACCGCTAGAATTAGGAATTGTGGCACTGTGTGGTGGAGATGGGCGCTGATCTTGGTCTCTTCTTCTCCAGGGATGGCCAAGAATGTTCACCACCACCACCACTACCACGAACCCTTTGGCGAACGCCTGCAGCCCAATATGGCAGCTATCTTGCTCCGATGAGTTGCTTGCACATCCTATGACTGGGATTGTCACCCCTCCTAGCCCCAGGAAAGGATGCAATCTCCCTCCCGATCAGATCGCGTGGTGGGCCCAGATCCCGCGATTTCCCAGTCCAAGGAACAAACTATCGGATATTAGCGCCTTTCAGCTCGTCAAATCTCCCGAATTACGCACGAACGGACGGTTTCCGTCCAGGCAATCAGACAATGGTCATCGTAATACTACTTGCAGACATCTGCAGACCCTGGGTCAACTGTCCAGAGTCATCCGTCACACGAAATGCAAGGGATGAAGGCTATTTTTGCTTTTCCAGCGGTGGAGGTGATGGCTGGAAAGCGATTATCTCTCCATACCTCCTTGGGAAGATTCCAATGGAGATGGAGAATGTCAAGAAGCTACTTTTCAAGATAAGACAAGATTGTCGACGGATGGGAGATGCTTCGGACGATGATCAGATAAACTCCTCATCCGTCCACTTCTACCCATGGTTGGCACCCAACTGGTTTGGCTGCAGTTGGTGAGATGCAAAGCGTACTTTTGCACGCGACGCGTCGAGGAACCGGTTGCAATGAGGGAGACGGATGTGGTTGAAGGCACCCTTGTCGGTGACCAGCCTACCTGCATGTCAGTTCGCGATGCACAACGAGTCAACAATATCAGCTGCTGAAGAGCATCGTCTCACAATCGACATCATTCAGGAGGTGGCAAAAAACAGCGGATATTAATAAAGGATTTCCAAAAGGGCCCCATCATGCCGCTAGCTTGACAACTTCTAGACAATGAAAATCTCGCCAGTCCCCACTACGAACTGGGACTTCGTATCGACTAACGTGTCTAGGTTAAGACTTATGCATGTCTAATTACGTCTGGCTGATGTCCAACGCTTCATAGTTCTACATAAAGTATCCACATGGCCGTTGGACCATGTTGTGACACAAACCTACGTGGCACGGCGGGTTGAGCTCGAGCCAGTCCCTTGTTTGCAGGACGTTTCAGGCGGGAATGATAGTCTTGAGAGCTTATCGGATGGACTTATTTTGGAGTAGAGAACGGTTCCGTGGGACCAGATGGACCCGAGAAGGTTTTCACATACACAGTACAGCCGAGTTCTTTTTGAAGCTCATTGGTTATTTAAGAAATTGCGCACATGTAAAGTCAATAAATACTGCCCGATGACCTCGGATCGTGAGAAATATCAGTCTTATATGGACATCCAAAACAAGACAACGGGGGAGATGCAGAGAGTCGGTCGGCACATGCTAGGAGAGAATATCAGATCAAGCAGACAAAGGCTGGAGCGAGAATAATGGTTGTATCGACTGAATCGACCGCAAAGATCCGGAAGGTGAATACTCTCAATCAGGATTCTGTGACAACCGCATGGGCGTATCTCTTCCCGGGGGACACGCGGATAGTAACAAGATTCAAGCCGTGGAAGATTCTATGCTTTATTCTTTATGTCCTTGCCTCGAGCTCCCGGGCAAAATACAAATATGTAGAGGTACTTTTAGGCTTAGGGGGGAATATTTCGTCCGGTCTACCATACAATATATACTGGACACACACTATTTAGATGATAAACTACCTTCCAAGTTTACAGTCTACGCAAGAGTGCTGTTCTTTAGCCTCACAGCCAGACAACTAATGCTACTTAGTTTGGTCGCTCCTGGCAGAGTGTAGTCTATAGTCTCGTCAAGTCGCTTGACTAAGGTATGCCATTCTATCACGAGGCCTCTTCCTACAGATGGAATTTGATCGGAATTTAACAGAATTCATTGACCCCCACTCTCAACTTAAACACATTTCGCCTCTTGACGAAAGACAAGTATCATGTAGGATTCAATCTACTGGGTTCTATTGTATAGTTAGCAACGAGCTTAACTGACCAATGGCGGCTTGGCGCTCCGAACCCCAACTCCCTCCGGCCACCACCTCACAGCTTCATCCCTCTTCAATCCATCCCTCAACATGTCGCAGTCCGATCCAGACCCGCCAGATAAACCGGACTACTCTTCCAACGACTCGGACGACCCATCTGTACTCGGATCTTTTGAGCAAAAACAACCATTTCCCCCTCTTACCGCCGACGTTCTCGCGACCACCTCCCACGATGCGCCGAACAACAGTTACCCAGAGGATCACGCGATGACTTCGCCGCTGCAGGCAGATGTCGAGGGAGAGGATGATGACGATGCTGATTTCCACTCACAATACTCTCTTGACAATCAATCCTTCTCCGATGCGTCCACCGACTCGGACGGTGACGGCCAATCCCCCGAAGACGGCTTCACCCTCCACCATCCATTCCGACAGTCCTCCAGCTCTCTCCATGGCGCCAATGCGTTCGCTCCGCCGTTCTACAACCGTCCTCCAACCCCGTTACCACCGTCCCCTTCGTTGACTTCGCTGTTGCGCCCTCCCTTCTCCACGACCACTTCGCGACCGACCACCCCCGACAGCTCCGACGTCGAAACGCCCAATGACACCGAGGCTGCCGTTGCCAAGTCAGCCCGTCGTGCGACCACTGTGCCACGCGCGAGCCCCAAAGTTCCCACTTATGAGTACTACGGGTTTGTCCTGTACCTGGCTTCGTCGCTGGCCTTCTGTAAGCGAAACCCAGCAGCGTCGACGTCCGCTCCAGATGCCACAGCTTTGCTGACTACCCCTCCAGTGATCTACGTCCTTTGGTCCTACCTCCCGTCGCCATTTTTACACCAACTCGGAATATACTACTATCCAAATCGCTGGTGGTCGTTGGCCTTCCCCTCATGGCTGGTCATGTCCATCGTCTACATCTACGTCGCTCTGGCGTCCTACAACACGGGGTACCTGACGCTGCCCATGAACAGCATCGAGAACGTCGTGGACGAGGTTGCGAACGTGGCCGTCATCGACGGCAAGGCTCGAAGGCGTCCTGGAGGCTCCTCGCGGATGAGACCCGGCGCCACATCGTACCAGATCATGGGCCCGCAGAACAGAAAGGTCCACTGGCGGGAGATCTGGAACGAGGGTACGGATGCGGTGATGGATGTTCCGGTAGGGGGAGTGTGCGAGGTGCTTTATGGCCCGGAACGGAACGACGACGAGCTGTGTGGGGAGAATGACGGGTTTGGATCGCGGAGGTCGTCTCGCATAGTTACCTAACGATAGATACCCCGCCTACGACTATATATATATACCATCTGGTTTTTAATTAAATGAACAAACCACTATACCCGGAATTATGTCTATTATGCCATAGCATCGCCGTGCTATCAAGCCGAACGTAGTTAGTTCTCCGGAACTCGCCGTATTCGAAACTGACCTCTCCATCCAATCCAGCCCTTCTCGGACGGTCCGCGCAGAAGAGTAAGAAGCAACGCCCCCGCCACGAGCGCAAGACACATTGTGCCGGACATGATCCAGCCGCCGCGTGCATACACTCTGTTCCCCACAGACGTGCCCATGAGTTGCCCGCAGAACACGCCCACCATGTAGCCTGTGTTCACGCGATTGCGCGCCTTCGGAGCGACCTTGTAGATGTCTGTGCGGTTGGCGATCTGGGTCATCTGGATGCCGAATTCCTGGAGCAGTCCCTGCAGGATGGGGCCGGCGACGGTGAATGTGCCCGTGTAGGTGCCGACGGCGATGCCGGTGATGGCGATGATCAGGCTGAGTGTTCTGCAAAATGGGGTGGCGTACTTGTCGATGATGAAGCGAGAGTACACTGGGCCGAAGAACATGGGGCTCAGGCCGGCGAGGGAGAAGAGACCGATGGTGAGGGTGGAGTAGTGGTATGGGTTGCCGGAGAGGAGGAAGGTCAGGGTGGTCCAGAAGGATGTAAAGGTTGCGGAAACGAGGAAGCCGATGAGGGTTGCTTGGACGAGGACCGGGGAGCGGATGAAGTAGCCGATGATCGAGGAAAGGATCTTCCAGTAGGAGATGTCCGAGTTCGTGGCCGGGTAGTCGGGCATGAAAAGCCACATGAGCAGGAAGATGAAATACTGGAGCGCGAGGGACAACCAGTAGACGTTTCGCCAGTTGGTTTGTGAGGCGATGATACCGGCGAGCAGACGGGCGAACAGCATGCCTAGAGCGAGACCACAGGTGATGAGCGAGAGGGCGGTAGCACGCCTCGCTGGAGGAGCGAGGTCCCCGACGAGGGGAAGCATGATTTGCTGTGCAGGATCGTGTTAACGGTGTTATTCTGACTGGGGAGGAGAGGCTTACTGGAGTGACGGTGGTTATGGAGGTGATGAAGCTCAGGGCAAGGAAGACGTTGAATGAATTGGTCAGACAGAGACCAATCCAGATAGTCGCAGTCAGGAGGGTCAGCACAAGCACGAAAGGTCTCCTTCGCACCATGTCGCCCAGAGGACAGAGGAAGATCAATCCGGCGGCATAGCCCGCCTGCGAGCATGTTGGAATCAACGAGGCCCGTTCCTGGGTCACTTTGAAGTGCTCAGCGAGCATGTCCAGCAGAGGCTGAGCATAGTATAGATTGGCGACCTAATGTGTACAGTTAGTCTATGCGTTGATGTTGGATTTATTTACATACCGTGAAAGCCGTCGCGAACGAGAATAAGAGGTTGAGAAACAAATTGAACTTGGGAGGGTTGTCGGGGGACCATCGGCATCGGGATGGCGTCCATAAGAGTATATCCACGACGGTTCGCAGCAGATGCGTTGGTTTGCTGTCGGCATTGTTATCACCCAGCTGGTTGTACCTTGTTAGTGAATGGGGGCGAGAGTCAAGATCAATACAAAGAAATATACCTGGTCTATGAGTTCTTTCGAAGGTTGGACAGCATCTTGACTCTGCTCCAGCTGATCTTTTCTCCCCTCCATGACGCTCAATGGTCTTGAGAAGAGATTCTGAGACGGAGAAATTTCCTTCTCGCCCTTCTCTTTTTCATTAAGCTAGCACTCGTTTCCCCACTCTGCTTTCTCTTGTTACGGTGGGGTGTGGGGTTGGATGGACGATCTTGGCCCTCGAGACGAGACCCGTGATCATAGATAGGAAGACGCCGAAGGCCACCATCATGGGTAGTTACTGGATGGACTATGATAAGCTTAATGATACCGGAGCTTTGTTGAATAAAAAATGTTGAACGGTATGATGTCAAGACTGGTGCAGTCTTGGACAAAGAGCTTTATGAACCGGTTGTTTCCGGTTGTTGGGGCCAAGCCATGGGGCTGGAAGTTGATATTATGAGCAGGATATTAATCCGGTTCTGGGTGATTGTGCGCCATGTCGGGATAGGGAGATGCCACTGTAGAACACCAGACTCGTACCTACCATACTGTGGCCAGATAAGGGCGGGGACACTTTTGATAATGGAGCAGTCGATTTTAATTTTGAATATCTCAAGTTCTGCAAAGTACATTTAAAGCAAGAAAATTAAGTGCGACTTGTAGGGAATTTGGGTGACCGTCTGGAGAATGTGGAAGACATTACGGGGCAAATCAGACTGGAATGCACACAAGGAGATGTGTGAAATGTACGGAAATCAAAGAGCTCGGATTCCGTGATCTAATGTTGTGTTTTCCACATGAAATGAAGACGATGTGACGATGATTAGATCAAATATTAGCGATGTACGCTATTGCACTAGCAATGTTATCCTTGGCAATAGTGCTTGACAGATAATTGTGCTACTGACTCAACTAGACCGACAAATCAGCTATTGATCAGGACTGGGGGAGAGCATTCGGGTTTAAGCCGTGTTTCTTTGGAAGAGCTAGCAATAGCCGAGGCATAGAGTCAGTGCAAGTAGGTGGTTATGGACCTGAGAGGCCACCGCGATAGAAGTTTCTAATGCATCTCCTATTAACTCAAGTGTAATCAACTTTATCTACCAAACCATCATCTTCCGGCATAATGACTGCCTCTAATCCAGCCACCGTTCCGGGTCTCCGCCAAAACGCCCGATACATCACTGGACATGACAACACGGCAAAGAGCGTATTTCTAGACTCTCCTGAAATCTTCTACCATCAACGGCCTGGAAACAGCTCTGAGGTTGGAAGGGTCTACACTGTTTCTAAAGTACCAGCACCGTTGGGCCAAGATTCTGATCTGAAAGCCTACCTCACCACAGAGACCCAGGATATTGACAGCTCCGCTACCCCCAGCGCAAATGGGAAATCAGTGACTATCGATGGAGGTGTGAACATGGTGCAGATGAACATGGGCCCTGGTGCGCAGTCCGTTATGCATCAAACTGTGTCCGTGGACTTGGTCATTGTCGTGGAGGGAGAGGTAGAGTTGGAACTAGACTCGGGCGAGAAAAAGGTGCTTTATCAAGGGGTGAGTAAACTGCACATTCGTTTCTAATATGGTCTAATCAAGCTGCCTAGGATACTGTGGTGCAGCGAGCGACCATGCATCGGTGGAGAAACCCATCTAGTAGCAAGCCGGCCAAGTTCATTGCAGTACTCATATCTAGCGAGAAGTTCCGCCTTGGGGACCAGGAGATCAAGAAAGTGTATTTGAGTTGATACTAAGCATGTACATAGTGTACATATGGATGCAGTCAGGCCTTTTCATGCTGCCACATTAAAATGAAAACGATTCATCTCGTCCAGCACGCACGAAGTAACCGGTCTCCATACGTTGTCATCTAGTTATTAGGCTGCATGGGAACCGAAGCTCGGCAAGAGTGCGGAGTAAGCCCTTCTCCAGTTGCGGGGATGATCAGCCCATACAATCATAGCCTCGGGACAGAAAACCAGGTCGTGAAGATGATCTCTCTGGCCTTCAGCAATTTGTTGGAACTAAAGCAACGCAGATACTTGAGATATTTCATCGTGTATGCTATTCGGCCAATTTAGTTTCACTGGCTCGGTTCGGATAAAATGTCGCTCGCAAACTACATCTGGGGAGATGCTGAGCTGAATCGACGACAGGAAATTCTCAAGGCTTTAGCACAGTTTCCACTGAAAACTGTTTGTCGCAATCCGTACCGTTTGTCGCGCAAGGAGCTATGGACGTTGAGGATCCAGCAAAATATCGAACTGCTAGAGCTCAAGATGCGGCTAGGATGGACCGCCCAGCACTATCTCGACGCCTTGAGAATTGTTTGCCCCGATGTTGCGTCACTTAGTGTCAATTATAGAAGTGAGTGGGTGAACAGCATTGCCTTTGCCAGCAGTTTATTAATTCTCCCCAATGTAGTCTTTCTCAAGAATTTACACGCTCAGATGAATGAGGAACAACGGGCATATTGGATCCCCAAAGCAGAAAACTTTGAGATTACCGGTTGCTATGCTCAGACTGAGCTTGGACACGGTAGTAATCTGAGAGGAATTGAGACTACCGCCACTTTTGATCCTAACGCCGATGAGATTATCCTTAACTCACCTACTTTGTCAAGTCACAAATATTGGATTGGCGGGTTGGGTATTATGGCCACACATGCCTTGGTTGTTGCACGGCTAATTGTAGCCGGAAAGGAAATGGGAAACCATGTCTTCTTGGCTCAAATCCGCGATTTGCAAACACACGAGTTGCTCCCCAATGTCCAGGTGTATGAACAGGGGGAAAAATCAATGGGCACGTTCGCAACAATGGATAACGGAGTCATGAAATTCACCCATAAACGAATTCCGCGGTCCCAGATGCTCTCCCGCTATGCATCGTTGGATCGAGATGGTACTTACCACAAAAGTGAGAACAAAAAGCACGCGTATACATCCATGGTAGTCATCAGGAGTTTGATGTCGCAAGAAATTGGCGTGGACGTGGCCAAGGGTGTTTTAATTGCGCTCAAATACACCGATTTCCGAAGGCAATTCAATGCCAAAGATGGCAAGGAGACCCGCGTTATCGAATATGCCAGCGTCCAGAATCGACTCTACCCAGCACTATGTCGTGTAGGTCCCGCCTAAAGTGTACTACCGCAGTGAACTACTAGCTGACTAGGCCACAAGGCTATTGCTATGGTCCTTGTCGGCCGCGAGATCAAAGAACAGGTTGAAGACCTTCGTAACGACAAACTGGAGAACCTCCATCTGCAGACGGTTGGGCTGAAGATCTGGGCTACTGAACATGGGGTGAGAGACGTCGAGGTTGCTCGCCTGAGTTGCGGTGGGCATGGTAAGAATTACCTCCACCATCTGCATTGATGTCCTGAAGATTTTCTTACACCGTCGCAGGGAATATGGCGGCTGCGGGCGTGGGTTCGATGTACGCACAGCTCTCTCCATCGCGGACATACGAAGGAGACAACTATGTATTGTCGCAGCAGATTGGAAACGCAGTGGTCAAACACTGGAAGAAGTGAGTAATCATTGTGATTCAATGAATATCCGGACTGACCTTGTCAAGGAATACCGAAATGACTATTCCCGCTCTGTCTTACGTCTCTCTGCTACGAAGCCCGGAGAAAATGTCGCAAAGGCTGAGATCACCGACCGTTAATATGTTCCTCAGCCCTGGAGTCCAGGAAGAGGTTCTGGAGCGCCGTGCTGCTATTTTGGCAAGGAGGCATATAGCAGATACCGAAAGAGGGGAAGATACCAGCTACGATGTTTTCCAACTAGCGATGGCTCATGCAGACCTGACGTATTGGCGTGGGTTGCGAGCCAGACTCCGGGATGCCCCTAAGGAGCATGTGACAGCAATCAAAGCTCTAGTAGACGTGGTAAGTATAGATATTTCGAAAGAAAACGATCGGTTGCTGACCCTGAGAACAGTTTGCCCTTACCTCGATACTCGAGAGCCTGGGGGCATTTGCGGGGACAAGCTATCTGACGGGGGAGGACATTTCTGGCTTGAAAGATGCACATCGCTCTTGCATTGGTTCATTTTCCGGTTATGTTCAAACTATTGTGAATGCGCTGGGATTCACAGAGAGTGAGCTCAATAGTGCCTTTGCACGGGAGGATCAGACCCCATATGAAGCTCTTTTAGAGACGGCGCAGCAGAGCGAGCTGACCGACAATCGGTTTATTCGACCGACTATTTCGCGGGCTAGGAACATATGGAAGAAATACCAAGGTTCGGGTTCCAAGTTATAGTGGGAATAGAGTGTTATTTTAGCGGAATTGAGATGGAGTGTTTGTTGATGGGGGAGTATAGGGAATATATATTGCGAAATCAATCAGGTGGTAATTGACCTCTGATATTAACGTCGGTTGACATTATGCGTATCTCTCCAGCCTTGTCTAGCGCTCAGAGACAGATTTGGATACGTCAATGCATTGCAGCTGGAGCATTGTGGTGTTGTGTAAACACAAGGGCGCATCTATGTAGCATCACGTGACACAACAAACGACGATGGAGATCTACCATAAAACATAGTGGACCTACCGACATCTGCAAGCACATAGTATTATTCAAGTAAAGTCTTCCTTTACGCCGTAGAAAGATGAAAAAGACCAACGACATCCACCGCGCCAGGCGCCAAACCGGCGGCGGCGGCGGCGGCGGCGGCGGCGGCTACGACAGCCAACCAGGAGCCTGACTAAGACGCGGACCTTTCCCTTACGGTGTCCCGTAGACGAACGTCCAGTGACCAGTGACCCTCCCAAGCAGTCTCGCGCTGCATCTCCTGCTGATCCCCTCCGGTCGCATTCCCACCTCTTCGGACTCCTTCATCCCCTTACTCCCATTGTCTTCTCTCCATCGGTGTTGGCGCGGCCAGGAACTGGGTTTCCTGCCGTTGTCCCCCGTTCCCGCTTGTTGGCTTACATCAACAGAGTTTACGGCCGGCTTCTCCCCCCCAAAGCTCTCTTCCGGACTACTCGCCTCCACATCTCCCGAAACTGGTGTTTTCCGATCCCTTCGCCCTCTCCCTATTTTCCTTTATTTGATTGCGCATGGCGTGGCAATCGTCCTCAGCCATGGCTGGCGGTGGAGGTTTTGTTGGCCCCGGGGGTGATATGCCGTCAAACGGCGGACAACCTCAGGGGACGGAATACACATTGCAAGGTGAGCGACGATGAGCGCCCCTGGTGCGTGCGGACATACCCAAGTGATACTAACGTTTCGATCTGATAGGTGTAATGCGCTTTTTGCAGACAGAATGGCACCGCCACGAACGGGACCGCAATGCTTGGGAAATCGAACGCGCGGAAATGAAGTCTCGCATTGGTCGGCTGGAAGGCGATGTCCGAACGAGCAAACGGTTACACGAGTCCTTAGGAAAACACGTTCGGCTGCTGGAAGCTGCATTGAAGAAGGAGCGCGAGAAGGTCAAAAAGCTCAGCAATAACGAACCGGTGGAAGACATGCGCGATCCGAAGGAGATCGCTCGCGAGAGCTTGAACGCTATCAAATGTATTCTCTCACCACCTGCTACCTTGATGTGCCTTGCGTGTATGCTGATACCCTGACTAGCTCAACGCCCGAATGTGTTTGCCGAGCTTGGTGACTCCGACATGAATCCTGACAATCAACACGACCCCAGACAAGAGAACGAGCGGGAGAAGTCGCGTCGCTACTTGGCGAAATGCCACCAGGAAGTCGCCTATCACGTTATCCCGTCCTCTCATCCTCCCCCCGACCTTAGCGACCCCGACCTCTCGAACCATCTCTACGGAAATCAGCATCTGTCCCAGCAGAGTCTGGAAGAGGCTTATCTACACCAGCAACGGCAGAAGCAACAACAACAGCAAGCAAATCATTTCATGGCTCGCGAGGCACCAATGCCTAATCATCAGTCCATGATGGCGCAGTATTCCGAACCGGCTGCCTTATCTCGAGCGCAAAACCAATCTAATCTTCCCCCGGGGTCTAGGGAAGCTCTCGAGCGAAAGCCTTTGGAACCACAACAAACCCCTCTCACAGCCATCGATAACAGAAACCAGGGGCCGGATGCTGGCCTGGTCGATGAACGAGCAGGTTTCGAAGGGTATGGTTCACAGGCAGCAGCCAGGGAAGAAATGAAGCCGAGCCAGACGGAGGCGCACACCGATGATGCGGACGGTTGGAATTTTGATGAGGCCTCGGAGACAGAACCTCCAACGGAACCAATGCCCCCTCACCGGCCAGATGTCGATGCCTTCCCCAACGCCAACTTCGTGCGGCCGAAGTCCCCATCTCGTCCGGGATCACTTTCTCATCGACGGAAAAGCTCCGGTGCGCGTCGCAAGAGCGACGGTGCCATCGAACTGAGTACAGGCGGTGTTCCCAAGCCAGACACCAATTTCAAAGTTCGCTTTGCCCTCCGAGGTCATCTAGACGTCATTCGTTCTGTGATATTCACAGGCGGTGGCAGTCCTTCTGAACCAGAGATCTGTACCTGCAGCGATGATGGGACCATCAAGCGATGGATCATTCCTGCAAGCTATGGGGCTTTTGGCTCCCAGGCCGCTAGTTCAAGCAACGATCTCGACATTACAAGCTACTTCACCCACCGCGGACATGTAGGCGCGGTGACTGCTTTGGCTGCCTGCTCTCCGTCGCAGAATTTCTCCAATGGTGGCCGTGCATTAGGTGATGGTTGGGTGTTCTCCGGTGGTCAAGATGCTAGTGTTCGCGTCTGGGAGCGAGGTCGTGTTGATCCCAAGGCCACTCTAGATGGTCACACTGATGCCGTATGGGGCCTTTGTGTGCTTCCTGGGACAACTGGGTCTGTTTTCGGAGATTCTTGCGCTCAGTATGGAGGTCCCGACCGCATACTACTTGCATCGGGCGCCGCGGATGGGCACATCTTGATCTGGGCTGTCAGCGCACCTCCCCAGTTATCGTCACCACAGGCCGGATCTCGGCGGGCTGGAGGCAGTCGGCGTGCAAATTCCATATCCTCAGGCTCCAACTTCCCATCCTCACCACAGCCTAGCATGGCGACCACAACACCATTCCATTATACCCTCATTCACAACATTGTTCACAAAGACTCCCCGTCGCCAACCTGCATCAGTCCGTTATCCCTCGCCGGTGTCAACTTCGTTGTTTCCTTCTCTGACGCCTCTGTCATTGTCTACGACACAAGAACTGGCGAGGAGATTGTGGGAATGGCGAGCCTAGAGACATACGATGGAACACCCTCAACTGGCGTGAACTCCGTCGTTGCGACTACTGTTGGGTTTGATGGCTCAGCGGGGCTTGACCCCAGCCGCATCCCGGCAGAAGAGGAGGTGGTCCACGGCGCGACGGGTTCGAGCGGTGTAGAGGGAGTTATTATTAGTGGATACGAAGACAGGTATATCCGGTTCTTCGATGCCAACAGTGGTATGTATCTCTAAGCCGTCGTGTTGATGCTAAGTCATGCTAACCGTGCCGATTTGTAGGCCAATGTACTTACACGATGCTCGCCCATCCATCAGCCATTGCATCGCTCTCGCTGTCCCCAGATGGGCGTGAACTAGTGTCTGCCGGTCATGATGCCAGTCTGCGGTTCTGGAACCTCGAGAAACGAAGCTGCACCCAAGAAATCACGAGTCACCGGTTGATGCGCGGCGAGGGCGTCTGCGCTGCCGTGTGGAGCCGTGATGGTCGCTGGGTCGTCAGTGGAGGAGGCGATGGAGTTGTCAAGGTCTTCTCGAGATGATGAGAACTGTTGTCGATGTATGATCTTCTTTTTTGAACTTCATTTATATTCCAGCCGATACTTTTTCTTTTGCCGTGTTCTTTGGACGCATGAAAATGGATGAGCGCTTGGCCAATTCTTGAGCATTTGCAACGGTGTCAACTTGCCTGGCATATGTTCCTTTCTCTTTATGTGGTTATAGTTTCTTTACTCCGACCTTTGACATCCCCATTTGTCTCATTAATTTGGTTATATCTGTGACATCCCCGATAGCCCATGTTCGCATAAGATTTCTACCTTTCGTTTCACTTCCTTGTCCACTCATCTTACGGCGGAGGCAGACTGTTACGGACGGAGATGGCATGCATTTCTTTCGGCCTTCGACAGATGGATTGCATTTTTAGCAGACTCGGCCCTTGTGCCGTTAAGATTCCAAGAATACTGAACCCTGGATTTTTGCCCTGACTCACCCCCTAAATTAATTCTCCCGGTTTCCCGTCCGAGCAATGCCTCCTTTAGGCTTAACTACAGAACGCTGGAACAGATACGAGGTACGCCCGGGCAAAGTTGCACTCCGGCCTCCCCCGCCCTTGGCGCACTAAATAAAACCCAGTACCGATCTTCATTTCCCTTCCGCCTAGAAGTTTGTTTGGTGACGTTGTTGTTGAAGATCACACGTCAGCTAGGAGGCTGCTTGTCTAAACACTGGCTGGCACGGCGGTATCTATCTGCCTGGCCCCGCGATTGGCTTCGCACTCTGCGAGGGATATAAGACATTCCCCCGGGACCTGCATGATCAATAAACAATGCCCCGAGAGATAAGCCGGCTCCAGATCTTTCGAAAATTCCCCGAACAACACAACCAGGACAATGGGAACTGCTTCGGAGGTCCAGCCCGGATCTAAACGGGCTTCCTCCGGGAACGAAGAGCCACCCGGCGAGCACCATGACTTGTCGCAAGCGACCGCCGATGAAAAAATTAGTATTGTTCAAGTACACGGTGCAAAAGGAGGGCAAGCCGAGGCAGAAATCCTACATGGTCAGGATTCAGACGGCAAAGACGCGCAGCCGGAACAGAAACCGTCCCTGGGAAATTACTTCGTGAGGAACCATCGCTGTTGGTGTTGAACATTTCGCTGACAACCTGTACTTGTAGAGGATTTTCTCTTATGCCAACACACAAGATCGTATCGTCCTCGCATTCGGACTTGTGTGTTCGATCGGATCCGGTGTGGTAGGTTCCATGACGCTGGCAGTTGAGACAAGGACCTGATATTTGTTGCACAGCCCTTACCCTTGATGAATATTGTTTTTGGAAACCTGGTTGGGGAGTTCAATGGGTATTTCATGCGTGGGACAACGGTCACTGAGGATCAA
Source organism: Aspergillus ambiguus (assembly GCF_047715705.1). NCBI lineage: Eukaryota > Fungi > Ascomycota > Eurotiomycetes > Eurotiales > Aspergillaceae > Aspergillus > Aspergillus ambiguus. The sequence continues at coordinate 200,662 of NW_027395534.1, read as the reverse complement.
TTCAAGGCCTCCGTGAACAATCTGAGGTAGGTGGTTTTGGTTTGGGGTGTTGTATCATGTTGTTTGGAGCTTTATTGACCTGAGTGCAGTTTGTACATCGTTTATCTCTTCATCGGAAAGTTCGCGTTGACATACTTTTCCATGGTAAATTGATCCCCTCTAAATGAGAGCCGAACCACTAACCGACCTAGTACTGTTTCCGTGTCATCAGCCTTCGCATTTCGGCCACCCTGCGACTAGAATACATGCAGTCCCTCTTCGCTCAACCCATCAGCAGGCTGGATGAGGTGTCAGTGGGAGCCATCACGAATACAATTACAACGCTGTCGAACTCTATCCAGCAGAGCATTTCGGACAAAATAGCCATCCTCTTTCAGTCTACCTCCCTCCTACTCGCCGCATACATCATTGCGTTCAAATACTCTTGGGCTCTGACACTCGTCACGAGCGCTGCCCTTCTATTCATGCTGATAGTCTGCAGCTTCACAGTCCCGCTGTTAATAAAGACACAAACGGAAGTGGACGATGCAGACAAGAACCATTCATCCATAGCGGCCGAGATCTTCGGTTCCATTCGCACAGTTGTGTCCCTTGGGGCGCAAAAAACTCTTTCCAAAAAATATGCTGGCTGGATTGAGGAATCGCGGAGGCGAAGTCAACGCATGTCCATCGTCCTTGGAATCCAGCTTGGTCTAATGTTCTTGGCCATGTACTCCAGTTATTCGCTGGCCTTCTGGTTCGGTCTCAAACTTTACAGAGAGGGACATATTGAAGACATCAACGTAGTCATTACGTGGGTATCCGTGCAACCGTTTTTATGGTGATGCTAATGAATTTACAGGGTGTTCTTTTCCGTCATGATTGTAGTGAGTGTCTTAGGGAATATTGTAACCCCACTGATGATTGTGTCCAAGGCGGCTAGCGCTGCCGGATCCTTCTTTGAGATGATCAATTCCGAGAGAATCAACACCAGCGGCCTTCGTGACCCTGAAATATCTGCCGAAGTGGATATTGTGTTTCAGGATGTTGAATTTACATATCCATCACGACCAGACACAAAAGTGTTGACAGGGTACAACGCTCGCTTCGAAAGGGGGAAGACGACCGCTCTGGTAGGACCGTCCGGTTCTGGGAAAAGCACGATAACTGCGTTGATTGAGCGGTGGTATGACCTGGACGAGAATGATGAATCCCCACACCGGGGAACCATCTTCGTTGGTCAGCACAATATAAAGGACCTCGATCTGAAATGGTGGAGATCTCGGATTGGGCTCGTTCAGCAGGAGCCGTTTCTCTTCAACGATACGATTTTCAACAACGTTTCATTCGGTCTGATCGGAACCCAGTGGGAGAACGAAACCGACGTGATCAAGAAGGAACTAATAAAGAGCGCCTGTGAAGAAGCATTTGCCGCGGAGTTTATCCAGCGTCTTCCAGAGGTACGTGGCACTTTTAGGTCCTGCAGCGGCGCCTAACTGCAACAGGGCTATGACACCATTGTGGGTGAGAACGGTATCAAATTGAGTGGTGGCCAAAGACAACGTCTCGCTATTGCGCGAAGTATAGTAAAGCAGCCAACTATTCTGATATTAGACGAGGCAACAAGTGCAATTGATGTTCGCGGAGAGAAGATAGTCCAAGCTGCACTAGACAGAGTGTCCAAGAACCGCACCACGATTGTGATTGCTCATCGGCTGTCGACCATACGCAAGGCAGACAAGATCGTCGTCATGACCGGTGGAATTGATAAGGAGCATGGGTCGCATGATGATCTCATGGCGATTGAAAACGGAGTCTATAGAGGCCTTGTCAACGCGCAGAAGCTGGAGATCTCCGCAGAAGACGAGGCCGATACGGCAGAAGCCAGTCCGAAGCTGGAAGAGGAGGTTGATTCCGTGGACACGTCTCTGTATAACTCCTCCCCAAAGGACGAAGAGGAAGATTCCAACGTGTCTCGAGGCTTTTTCACAGCTGTCGGACAATACTTGTACGAGCACCGTGCAAGATGGTTGTTGTATATCCCAACTTTGATCGCCGCCGCTGCTGCTGGGGGTGAGTGTTCCGAAGCCGCCATTGAAAACCAAGCTAATACAAAATGACCTGAAGCCTCTTACCCTTTACAGAGCTGGTTGATGGCACAGTTAATTGGAGTATTCCTACTGACCGGACAGAAACTTGTGGATGCTGCGAACTTTTGGGCTTTGATGTTTTTTATTCTTGCCCTCGGAGTGGCTGTCTGCTATAGTGCACTGGGATACTGCACCAACCGATTTTCCGCGGTAAAGCAATGACCAAAGCGCCTTAGAGCTATCTAATACTGACATTTATCTAGGAGGTTGGCTCATCTTGCAGGACGGATTACCTGCAGAATATCTTGACGAAACCCATAGCGTTTTATGACCGTCATGAGAACGCGTCCGGTTCTTTGGTCTCTCGATTAGCTACCGATCCCAAACAGGTCCAAGAATTGTTGGGTACAAATGGTATCTTTCCAGTGATCTCCATTTTTGGCATTATCGGCTGCATTGTGATTGCCTTTTCTTTCGGCTGGAAGCTGAGCCTCGTGGCCGTATTTGCTGCTTTACCTTGCACGTTTCTCGCCGCATTCATGCGCATCAGATATGAGCTGCAGTTCGAGGCAATGAACGCGGAAGTTTACGCGGGTAGTTCCCAATTCGCAACTGAAGCCATAGAAGCGTTCCGAACTGTCTCCGCCCTGACAATGGAGGATACCATCTTGAATCGATATTCGAACCTCTTACGGCAGCAGCAGAAAAGAGCTTTTTGGAAAGCCTGGTACGCAACATTGGTATATGCGTTCTCTGATAGTGTCGAACTATGTGCCATGGCACTGACATTCTGGTGAGTCCGCATCCAGAGATGAGACATGAATTTCTGCTCATAACATCAGGTACGGTGGCCAGCTTCTCGCATCAAGAGAGTACGAGCCGACCATATTTTTCGTCATCTACATGGCAATTATTCAAGGAGGACAACAAGCTGGCCAGTTCTTTAGTTTTGGGTCGAATTTCGCTCAAGCGACGGCATCCGCGAACCGGATGCTGAACTTTCGCCCAAAACGAGCCACTAATAGCACTAACAGTGACCCAGCACAGATTACACGATTTGAGCCACAAGGGGGCGCGAGAGTTAGATTCGATCAAGTCACGTTCAAGTACCCGTCGCAGGAGATCCCTCTCTTCAGCGACCTCGACCTCACCATCGAAAGTGGGCAGTTTGTTGCCTTCGTGGGGGCTTCGGGTTGCGGCAAAACCACGGTCATATCGTTACTGGAGAAATTCTACCACCCATCTCAGGGCGTAATTTCAGTCGACGAACATGATATAAGTTTTCTAGAAACGTCATCCTACCGCAGGGCCATATCACTAGTGGCGCAGGAGCCGAGACTCTTTGAAGGGACTATTCGTGACAATATCACATTGGGACTCGAAAGCACTGAGTACACTGAAGACGAGATAATCCAAGCATGCAAAGACGCCGAAATCCATGATTTCATTGCGTCACTTCCGGATGGCTATTCAACTGAGCTGGGCATTAAAGCCCAGACATCGCTTAGTGGAGGGCAACGACAGCGCCTCTGTATCGCGCGAGCGCTATTACGGAAGCCCTCACTTTTGCTTTTGGATGAGGCCACCTCCAGCCTGGATTCGCAGTCAGAAAAGATCGTGCAAGCAGCTATGGAGCGCCTGGCAGCGAAGAGAAGTATGACGATTGTGGCTGTCGCCCACAGACTGGCCACGATCCAGAAGGCGGATGTGATCTTCGTGTTTGGAGAATCTCATGCTGGTAAGGGTTCTCGACTAGTGGAGCAGGGGTCACATCAGGAGTTGCTCCGGAGAAAGGGAACCTATTGGCAAATGGTGAGCATCCTCCACCTCTTACAAACTTTTCGATGTACTAATAATTACAGTGCCTGGAGAACGCGCTGGACAAATAAACTACGACTCCCCTCATGATCTAAGGTGTTTTTACACCTTTGTACTTTATAGTTCTCTTCTCTCCTATTATCATATGACATAATGATTCTAATAAGATTCTTCACTTCAGACGATTTTAGATGTGGCGTTAATTGTTGTGTGTCAGCTTGCAGGACTCGTGTTAATATAATCTACCGTAGAGCTGCGACTGTCGGCAGCGGATTTAGCGATTACCGCGGATTTAAGGCCTAGGTACGCTTAATTCCGCTACAGAATGTATATATAAATACAAAATACGTGCCAACAGCGATGAGGTTCTCCTAAAAGTCATGATAACAATACTCCGAAAAAATGTCACGCAACAACAATCTCAAAATCGTGTTCGGGGCCATGACCTTTGGCAAACCAGGTGCGCCTACACCTACCACCCTCTGGGAGAACATGGTTAATATGAGAAGACACGCTCGGCGCTCGTGTACATGATATCAAAGTAGCGTCTAGGATGCTCGATTCTTTCCAGAGCCGCGGCCACAATGAAGTCGATACAGCTCGCATCTATGGCAGCGGATCCACAGAGGAGATGCTCGCTACATTGAATTGGCAAAAACGGGGCATCACAATGGACACAAAGCTTTACCCCACGACCGGGAAAAAGCAGTTTTTCAGCCAAAACTATACACACAGGCCAGAAGATATCCGTCGCGGTCTTCTCGACAGCCTAGATGCTCTTCAAACCACTAAAATTGACATGTTTTACCTCCACGGACCGGACCGCAACATTCCCTTCGAAGACACGCTCCGCGAAATAAATAAGCTTCATGAAGAGGGATACTTCACCCGCTTCGGGATCAGCAACTACATGTCCTGGGAGGTGGCCACTATATGCGAAATCTGCAAAAAGAACGGATGGATCATGCCAACTGTCTATCAGGGTGTATATCATGTGCTGCAGCGGAGTATCGAAGGTGAGTTGCTCCCATGCTTGCGCAAATACGGCATCTCTCTGTATGCTTTCCAGCCTCTAGCAGGCGGATTCTTGACAGGACGGTACAAGCGGGATCAGACTGATTTCGAGGCCGGGTCCCGTTTCGATCCACATATTGCGCAGGGCAGTATACACCGGAAAAGATATTGGAATAATGTATATTTCGATGCGCTGGAGGCTATACATGCATGTGCGGAAAAGCATGGTCTTGGTGATGGTGAAATTGCGCTAAGGTGGCTGAAGCATCATTCGTTCCTCGAGGAGAAATTGGGTGACGCTATAATCATCGGTGCGAGCAGTGTGAATCACTTGGAGACGAATCTGATGGATTTGGAGAAGGGTCCGCTTCCAGATGAAGTTGTTCAGGTTGTGGAGGAGGTCTGGCCACGTGTGAAGGGCGTCGCCCCAAACTACTGGCATTAGTTGTTACACCCTTTTTTTAATATAGCGAGAGAGACCTATGTAGGTCCATCGTCCCCACCGAACATGTATCTTCATGATCTTGCAAAAGGATAGTAATTGTAAGCATTTTATATCTGGCGGAGTTAATTAGGCTAAGTCCGCCCAACCGAGGCTGCTGCGTTAGTAGTATGTTCCGAGTTTCCGATAGAGGCGAGCTATACTAGGGTCTTTGTTACAACTTCGTTACCACATCGGCTGGATGATCCGAACTGGAATTCCTTACCCAATGATGCCAAATCAATATTTAATGGCAGCGCAAGGACCTTGTCGTCCAATTGACTTGATGTCCTGGACAGAAATTGGATGGAGGTTGCGAAGGTGAACATACTCGCATATATTGGGTACCGGTGCCGCCTAGACAGGAAACAAGCAGATGACGCTGTTGGAGAGTGTTGTTGAGCCCAAAAATTTAAGATGGTGCGACATATCCCATACCATCGTCTGATCTTGGACCAAGGTGTGGTTACCGAGGATGTTATCAATCATCAATACCCTGGACTAGGAACTGAACAGGATCCGTTCGTTATTTCCTGGCTCCCAAACGATACAAGAAACCCCATGAACTTCTCAGTCAGAAGCAAGGTGGGGATTACTTGCATTGTTTCCATCGCTACCCTGGGCATCGCTCTTGCGTCGTCAGCATATTCCGGCTCCATCAAGCAGGTCATGGAGCATTTCGATGTGGGAACAGAAGTAGCTACACTGGGACTGTCGCTTTTTGTTCTTGGATTCGCCTTGGGCCCCTTTGTGTGGGCACCTCTCAGTGAATCTATTGGCCGTCAATTGCCTTTCTTCCTCTCGTTCGGTGCCATGACTGCTTTGCTTGCCGGATGCGCTGGGGCCCAAAATATATGGACCTTGCTAATCCTTCGGTTTCTCGCCGGAGCCTTCGGATCTTCCCCGTTAACAAACGCGGGAGGCGTGATCAGTGATATGACGACAGCCAGATATAGAGGTCTTGCATTGAGCCTTTTCGCAGCTGCTCCCTTTATGGGGCCCGTTCTAGGACCGACGGTGGGAGGATTCCTGGGGATGAGTGCTGGCTGGAGATGGGTGGAGGGTTTCCTCTCCGTTTTTGCTGGCCTACTTTGGTTGATCATGGCATTTTTCGTGCCAGAGACGTACGCCCCAGTCCTTCTGCGACGACGAGCCGAGCGACTATCACAAATGACTGGAAAGATATACCGGACGAAGCTTGATGTCGATCAGCCAGAGGCAGTGTCGCTGAAGCAAATGTTCCTGAAGTCTCTGTCCCGTCCGTGGATCCTTCTGTTGCGGGAACCAATTGTCCTCATCTTGTCAGTCTACATTGCCATCATCTACGGAGCACTGTTCATGATGTTCGCAGCCTTCCCAATTGTCTATCAGGAGGGGCGTGGCTGGAACCAAGGGATCGGTGGACTGGGCTTCATGGGTATAATGGTTGGCATGCTGATTGCTACAGCCTATACCATCCCGGACAACACAAGATATCTTAAAGACATGGACCGACACGGAGGCTTTGCTCCCCCCGAGTCACGCTTGCCTCCTGTAATGCTGTCGGCTGTCTGTATTCCAGTAGGACTCTTTTGGTTCGCCTGGACAAATAGCCCTTCGATCCACTGGATGGCCAGCATCGCTGCAGGAGTGCCCTTTGGATTTGGAATCTTGCTGATATATTTGGGGATAACGAGCTACCTAATAGACGCCTACACAATCTTCGCTGCGTCAGTTCTGGCTGCTAACGCGACACTTCGGTCGGTGTTCGCAGCATGTTCCCCGTTATTCACGACGTACATGTATGATGGACTCGGTATCCATTGGGGGTCCTCCATTCCTGCATTCCTGACGGTTGCTTGTATGCCATTCCCATTTCTTTTCTACCGGTATGGCAGAGCAATTAGAGAACGTTGCAGATTTGCGGCACAGTCAGAAGCCTACATCCAGAAGATCATGGAAGACACGAATGATGATGCATCGAGGGAGAAGTAAAGTCGAAGACCGACCAGCTTCGGATATTGCATGGTCATACAGGCGGCGTACTTTCTATAGAAGTTTCGATCAGTGGGATTGACCACAACAGCTGCTGCTGAAATCATAGATAGATCAACATACACTTGCTCTATGCACCAGTTCGAAGCGCTTGTGCTCGCTGCATAAGTTTGAATACTGTCTGCCACTCACTCTTTGACCCCATCAAGCCCCACTCCCGATAGACTGAGTTTACCGCAATCCATGCGCGCTCCACCGAGGGACACGGTGGCCGCACACAGAGCTCAGTCAGGAGAAAGGTCAACAGATACCATCGGGACGAACTCTGGCGAAAGTACCAGTTCCACTTCGCAGTCACGGGAAAGGAATCGATGAAGCGACAGAACTCAACCGCTTCAACTGCCGCTAGGAAAATCCAATCTAGAGTATTGAGGTCGACTAATGCCGGCCCAAAGACTGGCTGGTGAATCACGAAAGATATCTTGGGTACCGTCTTCGCGAGACCGATATATAGTCGGCTGGCTGGATCTATGGGGCTGCAGTGTGAAATATATTCGGACCAGACTCGTTGGCTCAAGCTCTGAACGGCCTCGGCCCATTTAGACTTGCATTGACAATTGTTATTCAGAGTGCACGGGCTTGAGTCCAAGTTTTGCTTCATTCTTCGGATGGCTGCGATTGATTCATACCGTATGCTGGCGAAGGTCATCTCAGTAATTCCGGTTCTGTCTGTAACAGGTAGATTAGAACCCTGAACGATGTCTCCGTCGTTGATATTAAGCGGGATCTTCGTGTCGAATGGTATGTTTAGGACTTCTGAATCGGTGCCTTGGTCCTCTGAGCACCACAGATCCAGCAAGCAAATGTGCCACCAGAGCCGCCGCCGCATCTCCACCTGAAACGTGTCTAGACCATAGGGCTCCCCATCCAGGTGAAGATCCATATTCCTGGCCAGGCGCATTACTACTGTCGCCATTGCCCAGACGTATGCAGAATCTTCTATATGCTTTCGAGCGGATGAGAGGTAGAGCACAAAGGCTTGGAGGAGCGTGAAATTTCGGGTTTCGAATACTCTCGCTTGTGCGAATGTGGCCCTGATGGCTTGTCTGTAGACAGTTTAAAGCTGATGCCGAGAACGGTCTAGGTCTCGAATACAGTGTTCGTTGGACATGCTGATCAGGGAAGAAAAGAACACTGCGAGGCAAAGGGCCCGTTGATCCAGACTTAGCGTCTCTGGAGATGCAGACGTCTCCATCAAGAGTGATTGAAAGCTTGGTTTGTGGATAATTGGGACAACAGGCGCCACTTTTTCCTGATAGACATCCCAGAGAATAAAGACCTGCGTTGGGCTTGGAAATAGGCCGGTGGAGGGCAACGGTGCAGTGGTTGTACCGGCTATTAAGGGCGAAGGATCGCGCCCGTATAGAGCATCTCCATCAAGCGGTGATCCAATGTGGATCTCTCTTTGATATGAAGAATCCTGTATCGTCTCGTCAGTTGGATAGGAACCACACGGTGATGAGCATACGGACCATGTCAACGAGTTGACACCCCAACCTCCTGCGGATATAGGCCATCTCTTCGCCTTTCAGCATCCTTCCAAACTCCCCTGACATATGGTGGGCCACTCTGACTGCTGGGCCATACTTTTGGTGTTTCGAATGAGGGCGTTGCCGATGCTGCGTGGGAGTATGAGAACGTTGCCCGTCAACAGTCACAGGGGCTGATGTACCGCTATTACTTTGTTGGAATGATTCAACAATTTTCTCCAGGCGTGTTAATTTGCAGTTTAACTCGTCATTTTCCTCACCCATTATGCCCCGAGTTGTGTAATGTGCTGGATATGAGTCAAGACTTGCGGGGTAAATTGCTATCTTGATCTAAGTAGTTTTGCCCTAGTCATGTGAATCCTACCACTAAAGCTACAAGAGCATTCAATGGCCAGAAGTTGCATAGAAGTTGTTTAATTCAGTCCAATTATGCCCTGTTCATTAAGACAAATCCGAACCTCAAATGCGAAATATCTCATCTCATATATCCTGGGCCAGGTATCAATGCATTATTCCCAGCATTGTAGATCATCACCGACTCGACGCCCAAGCGTTCTTAAATAGTACTTTCAGCTTCACCGCCTCTCCTGTATCTTTCACCCTCTGTTCCAAGAAGCCCTCAAGATCGTCCCAGAACGCCTGCGTTTCCAATACGGCCTCTCCGCTAGGGCCAACAGCCGGCTTCGGCGCTCCAGAGTCAGGCTGCTCAGGGGAACTTGTCATGTCCGCCTCAACAACCTTTGCGCCGCCCATGATCATGACTCCAAACTCAACCTCCTTTCCGCCGGCCAGCATCTGCGGTTCGTCTGACAAGATCTCGGCGATCGTCTTCCCAGTCACCGGCTTGCGCTTGTAAAGAATCTTGATCTTATCCAGAGAAACGGTGCCATCCTGCGCAGTGACCACGCGAGCCTGCACGGCATCCTTGAGATCCTGGACGGAAGTCGTGGCCAGGGGCGCATTTGGAACGGTGAATTCGAGGGTGGGGTTGCGAGCGGACTTCAGGCGCACGGTAATAGACTTCGAGGACCCGGGAGCCATAGCGGGCTTGACTTTCTTCGCCATTTCCGGATGAGGAGCTTGCAGACGGGGGAGGAGGTACTGCGTCTGAGTTAGTACTAATACGTTGAATGACAAGCACAGCATGCGGTGTTCATCGCATTTGGACGTACCGGGACGCGAAGCCCGACTCGTTCAGGGTCGAAGACATAATCGGCGGAAAGTTTGACTGGACGCGAGTCCAACGAGGCAAGGTAGGACTTTATGAAGGTGAGTTCGGTCATGGTTGCGGGAGATTGGAAAGATGTAGAGAAGAACAACAGAGCGAGAGACGACGGTGAATATCCCGCAATTCCTCAGGCACCAAGGCAGAAAGAGTGGGGCGCCTCAAGCTGTCCGAGGCTCACCGCCTACCAAAAGCTTCTGCCAGCAGTGACCGCCTTCAGCAGAAAAAAATTGGAAAAGGGAAAAAAAAGCGGGAGATTTCCAGAGCGTCTCGATCAACTCAACCCATCCTTTTTTCTATATACCCTGCCACACTCGCATTTCACCATGGGTAAGGGCCGTCGCATGAAGAAGCAGGGCCCCCCGGCTCCGCTTGACGAGTCGAAGATCACGACAATCAAGAAGCGCAAGGCCGGAGAGCCTGAGTCCAAACCCGAGTCGGGCGCGAAGCGGAGAAGAGCTGCCGTTGAGGACGATGAGCCGGTGAAAAAGGTGTCGAAGAAGAAGACTGATGCCGCTGCTACGAATGGAAAGACCGTCAAGTCTACGACAGAAGCCAAAGAAAAGCCCAAGGAGAAGGCTACCCAGAAGAAACAGCTTTTTGCGGACTCGGACGAGGAAGAAGACGATGAGGAAATGTCCGGGCTCGACGATGGAATGGCAGACGAGTTCGGTGACCTGGACGACATCAGTGATGGATCTATGGATAGCCAGGAGGAAGGAGATTCCGGTGACGAGAACGCTTCCTTCATGGACTCCGACGAAGAAGACCACCCTCGCGCCAACATGTTCTCCGATGATGAGGAGTCCGACGCCGAGGAAAAGTTGACTGCTGCCAACATCGCAGGGCTGTCCCGTAAACTCGACGCCGCCAAGCAACTGGAAGAAGAGGAAGCCGAGCAAGAACTGAAGGAGGCCGCGCTTCAGACCAACATCGCTGGACCAGACGTCTTCGGAGACGCTGAGGCTGTCGCTGGCCACGGCCTCGCCCCCGACCTGCAATTGCTCCGCACCCGCATCACAGACACGATCCGAATTCTGGGCGACCTCAAGACGCTAGGCCAACCGGGTAAGTCCCGCGCCGACTACCTGCAGCTGATGTTGAACGACATCTGCACCTACTACGGATACACGCCGTTCCTGGCCGAAAAGCTCCTCAACCTCTTCACGCCCATGGAGGCTTTCGCCTTCTTCGAAGCCAACGAAACGCCCCGCCCCGTCGTTATCCGCACAAACACCCTCCGTACGAACCGTCGGTCCCTCGCGCAGGCTCTTATCAACCGTGGTGTGGTGCTCGAGCCCGTTGGAAAGTGGTCCAAGGTCGGCCTGCAGGTGTTCGAGTCCGCCGTGCCGCTCGGTGCCACGCCCGAGTACCTAGCAGGCCACTACATCCTGCAAGCGGCGTCGTCCTTCCTCCCCGTCATGGCTCTCGCCCCGCAGCCGGAGGAGCGCATTCTCGACATGGCTGCCGCGCCCGGCGGTAAGACAACGTACATCTCGGCGCTGATGCGCAACACGGGCTGCGTGATCGCCAACGATGCCAGCAAGCCGCGTGCGAAGGGTCTGATCGGTAACATCCACCGACTGGGGTGCAAGAACACGATCGTGACGAATCTGGACGCGCGCACGGCGTTCCCCAAGGCGATGGGTGGGTTCGACCGTGTGCTTCTCGACGCGCCTTGCACTGGCACGGGCGTCATCTCCAAGGACCCGGGTGTCAAGACGAACAAGAACGAGCGCGACTTCCTCGCGATCCCGCACATGCAGCGCCAGCTGCTCCTCGCGGCCATTGACTCGGTCGACCACTCGTCCAAGACCGGCGGCTACATCGTCTACTCGACGTGTAGCGTGACGGTCGAGGAGAACGAGGCCGTCGTGCAGTATGCGCTCAAGAAGCGCCCCAATGTCAAGCTCGTCGACACCGGCCTGGGTGACTTTGGCTCGCCCGGCTTCACCAACTACATGGGCAAGCACTTCGACCCCAAGATGACCCTCACCCGGCGGTACTTCCCGCACCGCGAGAACGTCGACGGTTTCTTCGTCTCCAAATTTAAGAAGATTGGTCCCACGCCGGCGGCTAAGCCGGGCGCTGAGGGCGCGGCGGCTTCCGCTCCGGCCACGAGCAAGCCGGCCGAGTCCGCCGATACGACGGACGAGGAGCTGGTCGACAAGACGCCCATTGCTGATGAGGATGGAACCGTTATGGATGCCGAGGGAGGTACATTCGGGCCGTTCGAGGAAGACGAAGATGCGGAACGCATTGCACGCGCGGAGCGCAATCGTCTGCGTCGCAAGGGTTTGAACCCTAAGGCGGTGCTGAACAAGCCGGGAAAGTCGCCCAAGAAGGATTTGCCTGCTGAGAAGGCTAGCGATGCCGCCCCCGAGGCGAAGAAGAAGGCGAAGAAGGAAGCCAAGGAGGATGCAGAGAAACCTTCTGTCGAGAAGACACAGTCTTCTCCGAAGGGGAAGGGCAAGAAGCAGATTCACAGCCAGGGCAAGGGCAAGAAGCCCGCCAAATAGACTATCCTCGCGCTGGTGTGATCTCTGTATAATCAATCTTGTCAATTCTCCCTGGTTTGAAAAAAAGCATTCTTCGTGTTCTGATACGGATGGCGCATATTTGATTCTCCAATTAGCAGTAGATAGCTAGCTGGTCCGAATATAGATACCACTGACGGTTTACATTCTCTATCCAAACTAAGCAGTGTCTGCGCAGATTCTTTAAAAGCATGACAATCAGATCTAATCTCGCTTATAACATCAATCAAGGATAAGCCATATCTTGAAAGTCCGGGGTATGCCGATATTCTCCAATGATGCATCGAAATATAGGAATCAACTCCACACGTTCCAGCGCGTATAACAGATCGCCCTATCCCGCTCACGTGCGGTAGATCTTGACCACGTTAAGAATGTTCTTGCGACAAATCGGGCAGATGTCGACCTGACGGGCGCAGGCAACGCACGCGCAGACATGCCCACAGTCGTAAAAAAGCGCATCCTGCTCCTCGCTGTAGCAGATCTGACACAGGTCCATCTCCTCGTCCGCGACCTCCCAGTAGCTAATGCCGCGGCCGTGACGCTTGCCGTCTTTATATCCGCCAACATATTTGTTGCCAGTCTTCTTCTCGACGAACGTGCCTTGTCCGTGGCACTGGTTCTCGAACCAGTCGCCGTCATATGTATCACCGGTGGGGTACTCCATAAGCCCGCGACCGTGTCGCTTTCCGAGGACAAAGTCCCCGTTGTAGGTGGCACCCAGATCAGAGACATGCTTGCCCTTTCCGTGATAGTATCCTTTTTGGAACTCGCCGCTGTAGTAGTCGCCTGTGAACGTAGCCTCGATGGTCTTGGTGCCCGTGAAGGCCTTGGTTGGGTGATTGCGCGACTCAGCCCACAGGTAGCGGACGAGCTGGTCAGGATTGCCGAAGAGACCTTCTATGTTCAGTCTTGCACGTCTGTAGGGTATTAGTATTGACTCTTTCAGATTGAGAGCTGTTTCAATCTTACCGGTCCTTATTAAGCTTATCACCAATGATGAAGCACGTGCCATCAGGTACAAATATCTGGAATGTTTCCGCAGAGGATAGCGTCGTTACAGTGGTGCCATCGACGCGTTGCCACACTTGGAAGTCCTTCATAGGAGCCCATTGTAGGTGTTTCCGCACAGCAGTCTTAATGTTTTCTTCCCTACGCGAGAAGAATGATCCCACGGTACGCAGGGCTTGCGCCTCGACGTCGAACAGTTGGATAAAGTAGTAGACGTGTTCGACGGGGAGAAGGATTTCCGGCTCCGTAGGAATCACCTGTGATTCGTTTTGGCTCTCGATGGGCTCCGTTTCCATTTGCTGAACGTCTTCTGCGATTGCGGCTGCAATGGCGGCCTCATTGGCGGTATCGTCCACAGGAGCGTTATCCGCAAGGCCAGCATCAGAGGTAGGGACCGAGGTAGGTGGAGCGACGACGGCCGGGGTCTGCACAGACACGGTACCTGAGGAGCCTGCTTGTCCAACTTCGACCTCAGGAGAGGACAGTCTTTCATCAGAAGATTCCGCACCCGATCGCTCCACGATCGCTTCTTCTGGCTTGTTCTCACGAGCCGTCATCTCAGGAGGATCGGACATGGCAAAATACTTGGCATCCCCTGTGAAAATGTTAGCAGAGCGTCCACTTAAGTTGATACAGATTGACTGACCGTCGGAGACGACTTGCATCCAGAAACGAGCAGGGCCGGATTGTGGTTGGTCCAATTTAGTCGCCAAATCCGAGACTCGAGAGAACGCGAGTGTCGGGCCAAACCGATCACGCGTGTGACCGATCTGCCAGAGCCGGATGTTCTCTGGGTTGGCAGGCTTCTCTGTGCCAGCAGTTGTCCAAAGCGCAATTCGCCTGCGAAGCTCGCTGAGGTTTGTGACACGAGGAAGCGTCAAATACATCACGTTGTTGGCGGCCTTCGCCTGGGACATCAGGTCGTAGGTATCGAACAGACTGCCCAATTTTTCATACTGGGGCGACGAGTATACTTCCACCTGGACGTCCTGCTCTGCGAGACCATCTTCAGCCTTCGGCTCGGGATAGGTCCCGGTCTCGTAATACTCCTTCAGAGCAGGAGAAGCATCCCACGGACCCTGAGGTCCTGGCAGGTAGTCCTGCACAACATCGCCACGGATGTACATCACAGCAATGGCAACGTCATGGCCAGTCTTGTGGTCGACCTTTTGCGAAGAATCCAGACCAAGGTGCGGGCCAAAGGCGGTTTTCCGCGTCAGGCATTCGACGCGGTTGTCACTGCCATCGTCAAAGGCGAGCCAGCGAGTTCCTGGACCACCAGGACGGAGGATACTGAAGAATTTGCCCGACGTACGGCGGCCACGATGTACGATGTAGCCGTACAGAACGTACTTGCCGCACTGGCCATCCATCAACCACGGCGTAAGATCCAGCTCCTCATCGAGGTCGACCTTATTGTACAACAGCCTCCACTGGCGGGCTGCCTTGTCCAGCCTCTGACGGCTCAGTTCGAGGTGCAGAACCGGGGGCAACGCCCAGCGACCCGGCTTGGCATCCAGATACCAAGCTAGAGCTTCGCTGGTTGTCTTCGCTTGATCGGCGGGTACACAAATGCGGGAATTGAACTCTCTAGGAATGGTGTTCACAGGTGCGTCCGCAGGCAAATCTCCCACGGAAGGGCTGTCGAAGAGAGCAGCGAGGTCCTTCACGGCGTCCGTGCCCGCAAGTTCCAGCTCAAGGGTGCGTCGCAAACGTTCCCAGAATTCACACACATCGCTGGAATACTCATGCAAATTTCGCAGAGTCGAGGTGATGCTGTCGGTGTCCACATACTGCAAGGATTGACCGCGGGAGCGAAGTTGCCAGAGGAACTTCTGCAATGCATCGCATAGTGGCTTCGGCTTTACATCACAGTTGTAGAGGTGCTCTAGGACGTTGGCGTTTTGAATGATGTTGCAGAAGGGTGCCATATGGACCCATGTAGCCAAACCCGCCACTTCGGCGCTGTGGTTGATGACGGAGTCGCCTAGGGGTCGGTACCCCGTCAGACCCAGGCTGTCCCACGTGGGCTCCGAATCGCTGGCGTGCCACCAGAGAGACCGTGTGGGGTCATCAACTATACGGATGTAGGCATCAAACGCCAACGTATCATTCCGAAGCAATGCCTGGCGCTGACCTCGCTGACGGCGATGGATCTGGTCCCAAGGACCGTGGAAATTCGTCCAGCCCCAGTCGAGATTGTGGGGGTTAAACTGATGACAAGAAGATTGCATCCAGCCGGTACGTGGCTCCTCTGGGTTATACAAAATCACACCAATCTGAGCAGACACACGCCAGGTATGGGTGGGGGGAGCGGACTGGCTGGAGGCGGCCGGATAGTGGGTCTTGTAGTCTTCCAGCCACGCCGCCGTATCTTCGCTCTGAGGGAACTTGAGGTGGAGATCCGGGGTAGTGTCCTGGAGGACGGCGTCGGCAGGTCCTCGGCGTACGGTGAATTCGGAATCCGGCAATGTCTTATCTGGGATGGGCATTGTGGGAGAGCATTCAATGTAGATACTCAAAGCGTTCACATTATTGCCACGAGGGAAGAACTTGATGGTCCACCAGTACCCTCCGATGTATGCGGGGGGCGAGCGCATGATCTTGGCATGGTTTGGGTGTTCTTTCGTTCCACGGACGCCTTTGACTTTCCACGTGAGGCGGGCTTTCTCGACAGGTCTGTATTCAGGATCATCCAGATCAGGGTGGAAGTTCTTCTCCCAATAGTCGTCTGGTCTTGTGGTTAGCCGCCGGTCAATGCATACGGGCCGGAGGAAGCATACACTCGTAGGCACTGTAGTCTCCATCCGCGGCCGACTCGATCTCCCTCATCTCAGCCTCATCCGGCACCGAGGTATCCTCTTCCATTTCGGCCCAAAAGGCATGTTCTAGGTCGGGAGGCTGAGGTCGAGGTGGCGCTGGCGTGTCAGCCTGAAGGGAATTCTGTGGCTGATCTTGTGTGGTGGGGTCTGTGGAGGCCGGAGGGGGGTGCGTGGTGTCGTTAGGTGTTGGATCGACCGGCATGTCTGTGGTGTTATCGACAGTGAGGGTGATGGGAGGAGGGGCGTGTTCAACGACGACAGATGTCGGTTGTTGATTCGTATCCATGATGTATAGATGATGTGCGAATATGTATAGAGGACGGAGGGGTCGATAAGGAGCTCTTATCAGACGGGGGAGAAGGGAGAGAAAGAATGGCGAAGAGATGAAACGAGGGAATCAGAGAACGAATGATGACGTGGAGAAGAGAAGAGAGAGGAGAAGAGGAGAAGAGAGAGAGAGAGAGAGAGATGTACGAGGCAGAAAAAGAAAAGAATGAGGCTGCCAGATCACGGGGTGCACACCGCTGTTTGTCACGAATGCATCGATGGTATCGAGGATTTCCCTCTATCGATCTATATAAATATGCCCTCGCCACTTCACCTCGATTGTCTTTCTCGACCCCAATAGGATTCTGTGGAACTGCTCCACCCGAACCTCTTCTTTTCCTTCATCCCATTCGTCTCCTCCATCGCCTTGTCGCCGCCCCGGCTTTGCGGCCGTCAAGCCTACGGTGGTTGGCTCCCCTGAGCCCCAGTTGGGCAATTCTTTCGGTGGTTAATCGCCTCGGTCGGAGTCCATCATCCGGTTTGCCATCCTTCTAGAATTTCTGCCATCTCGTTTTGTCCGTCTCTGTGGTGGGGTGGGTCTCCCGCCACAACGACTGGATTTCCACCGCAGATCCATCAATGGGCGCCGTTTCTCGTCGGTAGAAGCCCCCCCGAAAAGAGACTCCGAAGAAAGTAAGGGTAAACGAAAAGCCAGATCCGACTTGATCGGTTTCTTTCGCGGTCGCATCGGTATCACTAGTCTTAGTTTTGGGCTTCTGCTCGCGCAAACGAGGCAGCGACCATGAGGGGAAACACCACTGTCGCCTCCGCATACACTTTGACGGACTCTCCATCGGCCTTGATCTTTCCCCAACTGATTGCTTCGTCCGGGCGGGCACCCGCATCGCTGCCATCGAACTCCTGCGCCGTGTTCACATACACTGCGTGTTCCGCGCCGTTTCGCATCAGACAAGCATTCGCAATGTGATGTTTGATCACCCCGCCTCCGAGAATAATCATCCCCGCACGAGCCGCGCGGACAGCCATGGTGTTGATGCGTCGCACATCATCGACGATGTCCACGCGGAGTCGCAGCGGCGAGGACCGATAGGTGTGGAAGTACATCATGTCTCCCAGGGAGCCATCGGTCAGGGCAGGACAGAATATAGGGATGTTGTTGCGGGCGGCCCAGTAGAGCACCGAGTCCTCATGGTTGATCTCGCGGCCCAATCGTTCGATGATGCGGCTTGGCGTCCAGTGTAGCTCATCCTCCTCGTTTCCGGTTTCGAGGGCTTTCTTCTTGGCGGCCTCTTGCTCCTCCACCATGCGGTCCAAGATGGGGACCAACCAGTCTTCAAAGGCACAGTAGTTACTGTTGGGGACGACAAGATTTCCGATTCGGTTGAGACCCTTGGCCCGTAGTCCGGCGCCAGGAGAAGTGAAAGAGCCCATGTAGGTGGGGGCGAGACACTTGATCAGGTCTTCCTCGACTCCTCCAGCGGTGGTGACAATGGCAGAGACGTGGCCATGGCGAACGAGGTAGCGGATAGTATCACGGAGACCGGACGAAATGAGGTTGGAGGTGTATCCGAGGAAAATGGTCGTTTTCTCGCCAGTTTCCGGATGACGATAGGCGCGCTATCCAGAAAGTTGATGGTTAGTTCTAAGATATGATACATAATTCTGGTTCAGCTTCAGACGGCCTACCATGTTATTGATGATGCGGGTGGCCTCGGCCACAGCACTGCCCTGGAACCCCATGTATTTCATATTGTCGACCAATTCGGCGACAGTGATGTCCCGACCTTGAAACTTGTCGAAATCAACGCCATGGACCTCATGGGTGCCTTCGGGGATGGGCTCGGAGGCGACCAAAACGGCGTCGGTTGCGGAGGAAGGAGGGGCATCGGCGGGGTTGGATTGGGAGGCCATGGTGGAGAGGTCGAAGGAGTGAAAGAGGATGAGGAGGAAAAGGGACTGAAGGCAGAGGCAAGGAGAGGAGGGCGAGTAGTGCTGGACGCTGTTCTTGTGGCTGTCTGCTGGAGGGAAAGAATTCTTGCACTTGAATCTGAAGTCGGTGATTGGCGGGGAAAAGTCACGATGATTGGTGCCTGAGGAATATATCCTCCAACAGAACTGATGCCCCAGGCATAAAAACCGCCTCAGGCACCATCTTCAATTAATTTAATTGATTGATTTCGATTCCCCAAAAACAATTAAGAATGCTGCCGATGGGCACGCTAAACCATGAAGATGACTAGCGTGCTGGACGGACTGGGGAATGCCCTCTTGTCTTCCAATTCTTCCTCCTCTCTCCCAGCTGCTCCTCCAGCTCTCTGCTTCTCTCCGTCTTCTTCCCTGCTTCCATTCCGTCCGCTCCCCGGCTGTGTCGCTACCGCGTGGAACGCTTTGTGAAACCCCCTCCTGTCGCCCCTCTGGACTCGAGATCTTCCCGTCACCAGTTCTTGAATTAATCGTGCCGCCATTTCCCACCTTGGCCGAAGCTGCCCTGGGCCGTCTTTTCGTGTCTATCCGCTACGATTGATTACTCCTGTTTTCCTTTCCATTCTACTTGATCCTCCTATTCTCTCATTTTATTACATTATTTTATCTTTATTCCCCTCGGTCTGTCCGGTTTAGCGGCCTCCCCTTGCAGACTTGGTCAATAGCTGGTCCGGCACGTTGCTTACGGTTAAAGGTACGGAGTATTTCCTTGATTCGGATTCCTCGAGGATCAGTTTTCTTATTTTTCTTTTTTGCACTTTCCCCCCCTGTCTTCATCAATTTCTCCCCTTTCGTTGCAGCATTCCTGCAGTGGTGTATCCTTGACGGGATGCAATCCCCGTACCATCTGTGGTCATAGCTTGGAATGTCCCGTGTCACTCGGACGGCGTTCCGCCACAGGAGCCTCCTCCCTTCGACCAGAGATCTTTTGACCCCCTCCACTTGACACTCATCAACCGCCATCTGAAACCCTCCTTTGGCGCCCTCTTCCCCTTTTGGGCGTGTTACATAATCCCCGGGTGCGACACCGCGCTAGTCCCCATCGGGAAATTTCGCTGGCCCGTGTGTCTGCCCGAACGGGCCTAGCGCCCACACTGGCGGTTCCCACACGCCGTCGCGGTCACGTGGACTCCACCAGTCCCCCGTTCCAGCGATCCATTTCGCGCTTTCTTCACGCCTCTGCAATCTGGACCGGAATTCCCTCTTGTCTTGCTCTCTCTCCCCAACCCTCTACTCTCCTTCCTACAGTCCTGAAGCTAACAAACCTACGACCCTGGCGCAGGCTCTCGCCAGGTCTTCTGTCCTTCCGTCTCTAGCATGACCTGGTGATGTCTTCACGATATCCCCCGTCGTCAGGGTTTAATTCCCGGGACCGTTCTCCCCAGCGCTTCGGGGACCGTCGACCACCTGCAGGACCTCGTGGCGTCGATGATACGAATCTACCCCCACTGGGGAGGGAACCTCCGCGTGGCCCCAAGGCCTTGATCGACCATCCCCGTGGCGCGCCCTTTGGCGGTCGAGGTCGTGGCTATCCGGGTCGCTCAGACTTTCGCGATCGAGACCGGGATTTGCGAGATCGTGATCGCGATCGAGACCGAGACCGCGACTTCCGTGATATTCGTGATGGCCCTCCGCCGTACCGCCGTGATTTGGACCGGGATTGGGGTCGCCGGGACCGAGATTTTGATCCCCGAGAGTCGCGCATCGGCTTTGGACGCGGCCGTTCCCGCTCTCCTCCTCCCCCGCGGGATTTTCGAGATATGAGAGACCCGATGGGGCGTGACCTGGATTTGGTCCGCATGCGGCGCGGTTCTCGCGACAGCTTGATCTCCGTCTCCTCTAATGCTCCGGATGTTCCTTCCGGCGCCGGTCATCATCCCCGGAGTGGCCCCATGCGGGGTCGCGGTCGGGGCGACTGGGAGATTGGCCGTGGTCGAGGTCGCATGCCATATCTGGATGACCGCGATTCGTTTCGACGACGAAGTCGTTCTCGGGATGGGAGATGGGATCGGGATCGGGACCGGGATCGTGTGATCGACCGCGATCGCGAGAGGGATCGAATTTTGGACCGAGAACGCGACCGAGATCGTGATCGTGACCGCGATAGGGACCGCGATAGGGACCGTCTGTTGGATAGGGATCGCGAGTTGGACCGCCGGGATCGGGATCGAGACCGGGACATCGACCGCCGCGACCGCTTTGATCGCCGTGATGACCTGGACCGACGTCCCGAACGGGATGACCGGGACCGTCCATCCGACTATTGGAAGAGGGATCGTCCACCTAGTCGCAATGAGAATCGTCTCCCCAGCACGTCGAGTGTCTCTTCATTGCCCCCTGCTCCCCATGTCCCACCTGCTGTTCCGTCGGAGAACCCCCCAGACAACACCACCGTGGAGCCAATGCGCAAAGCGTCTGTCGCGGAAGGCCGACGTGATGCTGATCGGACAGAGGCTCCCCAGGTCCCTCGTCCTGAACCACCGAAGGATGTCCCTCCTGCGCTTAAACCCTCACCACCCCCGGCGGCCCCGCAGGTACCTGCATTTGGTTCAGTCGCTGTCCCTACCTCGGATATTCCATCTGAAAAGCCCCCAGTAGAGGCCGTCCCGCCAACGACCTCCGCATCAAAATCGGAAAATGACCAGAAGGAAAAGCAGGAGCTCCCTCTTCGTGCTCCTGTGCAACCCCCCACGGCACCAAAGGCTGCTCGTGCGGCCTCACCACAGTCCCCAGAGCAACGTGCTCGGCGTGACGAACCCCGACGTGATGAGACAATCGACATATCTGTAAAACCCGAATCTCCTATACGAACATCCAAGCCCCCGCCGACGGGGTCAGCTAAAGCATCTCGTCCATCAGACCTGTCACCGCCCACCGCGCCTGCGGCGATGACCAGCAAGGACTCCTCTGCCTCTCACTCTGAAACATCACCGTCTAGCAAAGTCAGCCCCGGAGCGCCGCTTGCTGATTCCCGCGGAGGACCTTCAACTGGCCGTGCGTTATCAACCTCCCCTCGTATGCACCCATCCAGCATTCCCACCGGTCCTCGCGCGCTGCAACAACGATCTCCCGCACCACGTGGGCCTCCCAAAGGTAACAAGCAATGGGTTCGGCCAGGTTACACCCGTCCTCCCCCAGGGGCTGCCGTACCAGTCCCTCCAAAACGCAACTCGGTGGATGGGAAAGAGCGGTCTATGTCGGTCGATGAGGACTATAAGAAGGAGCGCCAAATGTCGGTCGACGATGGCCTTGCAGGCCCAGAAGCCGGAGAGATTCTCCCCGAGAAGGAAGCCACAGAGCCGAAACCCGTAGCTCAGGCTGAGTTGCCCAAGCCAGCGCCCCAACGCGATGCTACGCCTCCTGCCCCTGAAGCCGATGCTGTACCGGACAAAGCGCGACTTGAGAACGACGCCGACATCATTCCAGATTTTGCTCGATCTAGTGATGAAGATGAAGACGAGAACTTCATGTTTACCCAGGAGTTCCTAGAGGAGCGAAAGCAAATTTTCGACAGGGATATGCAGGCGCTTCGTGCTGAATTACCAACGTCGCCGTTGGAGGATCCAACCATTGTCACTCTCCTTACCCGCATTCAACTGTTGGGCATGGTTGCCACTGATTTGATTCCAGAGAAGGCGCCCACGTCACCAATAGTTGAGAAGGTTGAGTCCGCAGAAGAAGCGCCTCTCGTTGAATGCAAGCCAGACAAAGATGCCGAATCAAATGACATCCCGGCGAAGGCGGTTTTGGAGTCCGTTCCCACGGCCAATGCTATCTCTGTTGAAAATCTTCCTTTCCTCCAGTCCGGCCCACCGACGCCTCTATCTGATCTTGATACCTGCCAGGAAAACGCTGCCACTCATGAAGCTCTGAAGGAGGTCATCCGGCAAGATCTTATACAATGGCGCAAGGAGGTGTCCAAGAAAAACGCCGTGTTACGCGAGGAGTATCTCTCCTACTACAAACCTTGGCGATTGAACGTGCATGAACTTGATCGTGAAAAGGAAAAAACTTCCGAAACGCCGGCTACGGCGACGCCACCTGCTCCCCCCATTCCGATTACGCCTATGACCACGGCCGAAGCCCGGAGATACAAGGGTAACAGCGAGCTTGACTTCCAAAACGCCCTGCGAGCCTCGGAAATCTCCGCGCAGGAGGAGTTGGAGCGACGACGCGGCAACAAGGCTACCGCCCAGCCTGACCTCGCTCGGGAAGCTGAGATTCCAGATATGCTGGAGCCACGCGAAGTGAAAGCCCAGAGATACAAAGATACCAACAATGTTGTTGCTGCGGTTGATGCGATGGATGTCTTCGGTTTCATGCCGCCACCCAACGACTTCAGTACGGAAGAACACGAAACCTTCACTGACGCCTTCATGGCGTACCCGAAGAAATGGGGCAAAATTGCGGAGGCCTTGCCTGGAAGGGACTTCAAGCAATGCATTGTCCATTACTACCTCACCAAGGAAGAGATCAAATACAAGGCGAAGCTCAACAAGCGCTGGAGTCGCCGAGGCCGCGCCCGACGATCGGCTCGACCAAAGTCCAATGCGCTTATGGCCGACTTGGGCGTTGTCAAACCAGATTACGAAGGCGAAGAGGAACCAGCCCCAGTTACGGATACCGGACGTCCACGTCGCGCTGCTGCCCCTACCTTTGGAGACTCATCTGCCGATACTGAAAACACTACTAATGGCCGGCGTGGAAATGCCTCCAAAGATGGAGAGCAGGCAGAGAAACCTTCGAGTCGCCGAGGAGGGCGTTCTGGTGCAGGTTCTCGGGGTGGTCGCCGTGGAAAGGCTGCACAGCAGCAACAGCAGCAGACCCCGCAGCCTACGCCATCGGAGCCCACTACGCCGGGCACTGGTGTCAACACCCCTAGTGCTCCTCTTAAATCCGAAACAGCTGAGCCCTCCATGGATGGCACGCTCGAGGCGCGGGCTAGAGAGCTATCTGAGAAAGAACCCAACGAGTCGGCTCCACGGGCGAAATCAGGACGAGGACGTCAGAAAGAAGGAATATATGTCTTTGAGTCTGCAGAGCACGAAGCTACTTCGGCAACTATTCCTCGCCAATCCGAAGTTGGTTATGGGTCCTTGCAGCCGACCAGTTACTGGTCCGTTCCTGAACAACGCGATTTCCCGCAGTTACTGGCCCATTTCGGTCGTGATTTCGAGGGTATTTCTAACTTCATGAAGACGAAGACAACTGTTATGGTAAGGTGTTCCACTCCTTTATACCGTCCCCAGAACTAACATCCTTTCGTTGATAGGTCAAGAACTATTATCAACGACGTATTGACTCCGGCCAGAAAGACTTCGAAGACATTATCGTGGATGCGGAGAATAAGAAAGCTCGTGGTGAGCGCACTGGCCCATTGCCTGTCCCGAATCCGGCCTCGAAGAGACGATATGAAGCTACCCCGTCGTCCATAATCATGCCTCGACCTTTGGCTCCGCACACCGATGCGCCCGCTGAGGCCGAGGATGGGCGAACAGGGGCCAAGAAGCATGGAACCCCAGCTGCGCAGCCTCCCCCTCTCCATACTCGACCTGCCTCCGAGAAGGACCGCTCTGTTCCTCGATATCCTGCTCTTGCTCAGGCTAGTGGTGCTCCAATGACTGCCGGTACGCTTCTGAGTGAGGACGCCTCTCGGATGCGTCCCGAGGCGGGATTACCATCCCGTATGCAAGGCCCACGGCCAGGTTATTTCACACAAGATCGGCGTGAAATGCCATCTACAGTACTCTCCCATGCAGGTCGTCCACAGGAAACCACAATGTCTGCCCGTCAGACTCCGATACCCGCGTCTGAGATGGCTCGTATGGAGCCTTTGCATGCTCAAGCTTTCCGGACATCAACAGTCGATCTGCAGGGGTCGCCGCTAGTCTCAGCGCAAAGCGCTGTCCCTTCATCACAGGCATACATACATCCTCAATCCTCTCTCTTGCACACGACGTCTCATTCCCGCCACCCCAGTCTCACAAAACCACCTGGCTCGCCTGCGCCACAGTTGCACAGGCAGGACCCTGATATCTCCCCAGTACGCCACGAACATATGGGCCAGCGCCCGTATTACCATATTCCTGGACAGCCTATGGGTCTGTCACAGCAGGCGCCTACCCTGTCGCCTCCGAAGGAACCTTCTCGGACGGCACCACCTCCAGCAGAACCAGCCGAGGCTCCTCGTCAAGTACCGGCAAAACGATCAAACATTATGAGTATCCTAAACGATGAGCCCGAAGAGCCTCAGCCCCGGAAACGGTTTGCCAGCGATCAGGCTTCGACAGGTCCTGCTGGTGGTGCCACATCTCCATCTCGACCGGTATACTCAGGACTGCCCTCTATGGCTCAGGCGCCTCCACGCCAAGAAGAGACACCGTTCTCATCGTCTCAATCTAAGCCTCCTCTTTATTCCCAACAGAGCCCGTATCTACAGTCGTCACGCGGGTACTCCGAGTATCCACCGTATGGTTCTACTGCAGGAAGTTCCTCGGGCCCTGCCAACAATGACTGGATGGCACGGTTCGATCCGCGTGGGCAACAGCAGCAGCAATCAGCTGGGCCGCCTCCTCAACAACCAGGCTCTCGCACTGCCTCATCATTGGCTCCCCAGTCGTCATTCTCCCCGTATGCCTCAGCTCAAACCTTGCCTGGGCCATCTCTCCAGAGTCTAACGACACCATCGCCCGCCCCCACTCCTTCTCCTGCTCCCTCGCAGCGTCCCTCATACCACTCGTCAGTGTATGCGCCCTCTCCTGCGTCCCATGCGCAGGCCACCGCTGCGGGATCGCGCGACCTCAACGCACAGAACCAGATGTTCCGCCCGAGCATTGGTTCACCCACATCCCGTAACAGCAGCATCTCGTACGTCTCCCGCCAGGGACCCCCGACACCAATACAGTCTCCTGCCAACTTGCTGGGTATACCATCCCGCCCTCCGCCAGCAACGGCCTCGTATGGTTCGCCGGCGCCGACGACGTCCGCGTCCACCCACTTGAACAGCCAGTACCCCGGTGGATATCAGACATACCAGCAACATGTGCAAACTATGGTCAGTGGGGCCCATCAGCAACACGCCCATCGATCATCGATAGGGATGGCAGGATCACACTACGGCCATAACACGCCTCCGCCGCAAGCTTCCGTTACTCGGTCAGGCGGCCTACCTGGCCCGTCTACGCAGGCGATGTCATTAGGGCGGTCCTACACTCCTCCTGCGATCCTCCATCCTAGCCCATCTGGCGGAGCAGGCTACACTGCCGGTGGCCCTCCACCGTCGGTAGATTCTGTGCCTCCGCTTCAAGCGCGACACATACAGGGCCCTCTGGGTGAAACGGTTTCGGGGCACCATCGGGTTTATAGTCAGGGATCAAATGCCGGGTCGCATCCTGGACCTTTAAACCCGCAACACCCATCTCGATAGAGTTCAGCTGATGCGTACGTTTCTTCCGCAATCAGACGACTTATTTTTGCATTTCAACTGTATATGAGGTACGGGCGGGGGTGTACTGAGTGCTTGTATTCTATCACCTTTTTATTATTCCCTTTGGCCTTCGGATTTCCCCACACTCTCTTATTTGCTCCTTATGTTTGGCTTGGCGGAAGGATACATACAGATCCCTACGATTTATGTACAGTAGATGAATGCAGTGACGGCAATGGACGAACAACCAGACGCATACCCCGACACAACGTAATCCCTCACGCGGCAGCAGAATTCTGGATGCTCCGGATGGAGAAACCAACGTCTTTGCGGAATCTCCACGATTGAAATCTGAAACACGCTGAAACCGATCCCACGACCCGGCTCCAATCAGCGACCTCGGCCGTGCGAGAAAACGGATCTAAATCCCATTAGGCATCCACCGCGAGCTTGATATCTGTCGCAGTTAAGACCAACAATGTGGGGGGAGCCGGTATAACATCGTAACGGTAGTATCTGGAGACCTTTAATGCCGTGTTGAGGTTTTTTTGCTCACCCCCAATCGCGGGGATGAACCGGATGTGGCGTTGTACGGAACATATATAGAATAGCTGCATCCATGTTGTCACCTCGCTCTACCCCCCGTGATGGTTCCTCTCCACGAGCACAAGCCCTGAAATCATGACCGCCCCGACGCTGGCCAACGTAGCCCCCCACTCTGCGCCGCGGATCCCAACATCTTCGCCTTCGTACGGCAGTCAATCCCCTGTGCACCCCGGGAACGACAGAACACAACTCACGCACGAGGAGCTAAAAACCAGCGTCGAACAGGCAAAGCTGGATAGACGACGGTATGAGCATGCCATGCTCCGCGATGCCCTCCGCAGGGGGACGCCTTATTTGTATATCCCGGGGTTACTGGCACGATCGAGTCCGTTGGAGGAGGCGCGTCCGCCCCAGCACCATGGTAGGGACAATATTTGTTGAGATCTTGTATAGACTCACTGACTCCGATGCAGACCCGGCCGTGATGTCTCCTGCTGCGTCTCCCGGACGATATGCGGCTGGCTCTGTTCGTCCCGGGGGTGTCGTCTCCGCGAGCCATTTCCTCTCGAGTCCTGTTGGGGGTTCCTTCGGGAGTGTGGTCCCGGGGCGACGGCTAGATCTGGATGACAGCTTCTTGCGCAGGGCGTATAAGCGGAGACGGTCCTGGGGGGCCGGGGGCCGGGGGAAACATCGCCGCGGACAGAGTTCCGGGGAGATTTCTTTTCAGCACTGGGTTCCTGTGCCTGGTGTGCCTGGGAAGAATTGAGGTCGTTGTTTTCGTATAGGTTAGGGGAAAGTCGCATGAGGTGGTTCGCATTACTTGTCAATTGGAATTCGGCGTTTGAGATCGTTTGCATGCTGGGGTGCCGCTGATGTCCGTGATATTGTGGAGTCCTCGATAGGTAGGTCAGGTAGGAAATCCCACCACCCCATGCGGTATGTCAATCATGGTCTTCCTCACAGAGAGATGGGCCTGGTCAAAACTGTGGTATTTCATGGACAGCTTCAGAGCAGCTCAGGAGGAAGAGAAAGAGACCTAGGAAGCTGATCAAGGTCAATTAGTAATATTATATCAGTCTTCTGGAGTCCGTTGGCTGGGCAGAGGATTATAGCAAATTACTACGCTGCATCTGATCCGTAGGCGATCCGCTATGCTACTGAATTTATGCATCTCGAAGATGACTATGTGGCAGTAATAGTGGTGGCAGTAATATTCATATACTTGGAACAGCTGGCTGTCTCTGCCTGCAGTGTGGGTATATGATAACACCTTTGATGAGGCTAAATGCACCCATATAGCAGAGATATCTCAACCAAAAACTGGTTGTTAAGTCCCTCACATCCTTCTCTCCTACGCACCTAAATTAACTGCCCACCAGGCTGCATGTCGACCCTACGCCATCTGGACGCTTCTAATAGTTGTATCATCGTATACCATGTAATAATTTTGTTTCTAACGAGATCTCTATATCTAAGGTAATCGTTCTTACACAGCTAGTTTTCGATCTAACCATTGTCTTGTACATCTTTCCAAGGCCAGCGAGACCTATCTATTCTTAGTCGTGGGTATCTCTACCACGAGCATCTTTCAGGTGAATATGATGGAACCAGTTGAATAAACATGTTTTATGTCTGATGTGGCGAAGTGCCTAAAGGTCAGATAGAAGCGCGTCGTAGTCAGATATCCTTCTCTCGTAACCACCATAAGAAGCTTGCTGATCATCTGTCGGCGGGCCTCCACGAATATTACAGAAGTACGTGCCCGGAAGACTGGGAGTCCTCTTCGGAAATGCACCGGTCCTTGCCAAAGACTTTGATCGTATTGAGGAAACGCCAAAGAGCAGTCCGCATGGTGCGCATCTGAATAATTATGCGTGTGGCTTCGGAAACCCCGCGTACAGGCATGCATTCTTCTCACTAGGAGCCCTAAGTCGCTCCATGGGAAGCGGCGAGCAGAGAAAAGAAATGTAAGAATGTAAAAGCGGCACAGGAGGTACAAAATACGTGTTGTAGGTCTGGCTTTAAATTGCCCAGGATTTCGATTGCTCGGGATTGTGTGTACTATTCCAATATCTACCATGGTTAGGGTTTTCTGACGCTTATCGGGTTGAGGTATGGCGTATTGAAATAGACTACTCATAGCCATTTCATGGTGTCGTCAAATATAGCACATCGCCAGTAATCTCTTCCGGAATATATGTAGAATTAGGCCTGTTAGGCCCTTCCTACTTCCATCCACCGTATCATCAAACGCACATATCTTCACAGCGGCTAGCCAGCAAATCCCCTCAATATGTCTTTATGGGATTTCAGACATTTCTCTTGTTGTGTGTGCGGAGACCAAATAGAACACCATCCCGGAGCAGAGTCTATTTCTGATGCAAACCCAGAATGCGATAACATACGCCGGCGATGCGGGCTCGGAAAGAATGGCACTCTAATCATTGACGCGGAGCAGGTGGAATCAGCAGCATTCAGAGCCACATCGTGGAAAAAGTTCTTTCGCGCAAGTAAGCTGTACAGGATTCTGGCTTTTCCTCGATTGCTAATTTTGCCATTTATGAATCTCCAGTCATCCATGTCGGCGAGGAAACGCCTCAACTGTCAGGCATCTCTGAAAAGCCTTATAACTACCCTCGTGACGAGGGTATCCCCCGTCACGTACGTTATAACCAGGCAGATCCACCTTTATCAGTCCCAACCGATCCTCAGACAGCTCGAACCGGTCTCAAATATGGGTCAGGCCCAGAGTACTCCCGGTTTGTCCCGGTGCACGCTTGTTCATTCCCTGCCCCTAGGCTGTCGAAGGCTCAAGGGATCACTTCTGGCCTGACAGTACATGCGCACTGCTGGGTATTGATTGATAGAATGATTGGTAAAGATGCTGTGATGAGAAACCTTCATATCCTTTGGAGAACTGTCCCTATAGATCCCTGCGATTGGAGGTATGGCGATGAACCGAAAGCCAAAGCGTTCTGGCGCGGGACCCAAAAAAGGAGCAAAATATCGAGGGAAATCCAATGTGACATACCAAATAAGTTGCGTCAACTTTGCACAGAAAACGTGTCCGCTGGTCCACTTGTGGTTCCAAAACTCCAAAAAATCATACAAGACTCCACGGAACTATTTAAGTGCCTCCCCGTCCCCAGCTTTTTCCGGTTTGCATTCCCCCAGATATCGCCATGATGATTATCGATATCTTGTACGGTTATCCACATCCCTCCGTGAGCCAGTCTTGGGTCTCCACCAGCTCGCATGAGATTCACGATGTCCGGAATGCACTATCTATCTTCAGATGGAACATACCGAACTCATATTGGAAGGCGCGGTGTAAAAGACTCATCCATTTTGTGCCCGAAATGGAGAATATTCTTGAAGGAGATGGCCAGGTAAACTTGCAGTATCTTTGCCTTGAGATGCAGGATCTTGTATACACGCAATATTTCTCTTGTGGTCTTGCTAACAGGGAGCTCTTCTTGCGCAGATTACTGTGTTTCATGAAACGCTTCGAAGAAGACGAAAGACGAAAGGCAACAGAAGAAACAGAAAAGAGTCAAACTTATCCTAAAGCTCGGCTTGAGGCTTTCCTCCTGGGACATTACCTGTAATTATATTAATATCGCCTCACGGGCAAGTGAACGCGGCCACCCCCCTCAACGGTAGGCGGCATTCGTGGAGAAAGGGACACCTTCAATGAAGTCGTCTAAATTCGCTTTTTACTGGACTATTACTGAAGGGGCGTTTAGTTTCTCACGCTTGCAAACTTTCCTTAGTCGATTCAACGTCTTCCAGCGAAAGAAACTCTTACGGAGAAGCAACTTATAATTTTTATTTGAGAACAATCAGAAGCAATCCCTCATCACAGTCGACAACTCTCCCCCATAGTCAAACACATACCCATTAGCACCTCGAGTCCCTAACTGCCACTGATCTTCAAACCCTTGTGATGATCCAATCCCCATTATCTGATCTTCTAAGTTCCCCACGGCTTCGAACCATTCCATCAGCTCTTGGGTCATTTCCGCACCGTCCAGTGGTGTGTGGCTGTGTACACTAGATGTCTGGGCTTGATCCCCAGATTCAGGCACCGTAGTCTCATCGGGTGGTATCTTGGATGCATCTGCCGGCGCTGGTTCGTCCACATGACGGTGACGCTGCAATCCCAGCTGCGGTGCCAGTTTACGTAGACTCTTGATTGATTTCCATAGGCGACGTGAGATATATGACCGAGTAGAAAAGCCCTTGACAAGCTCCAGTGCCATGTAGAATTCCTCTTTACAAGAGCTGCTGAATTGACCTGGGGTCTGTACAACAGCCAAGAACAAAACAGCTAGCGCAGACACAAGAAACCAGTTGAATGTGACCTGCTGGAGTCTGTAGATATCCGAAGTCTCGTTCAGACGGGTAATGAAGCAGATGGTGTCTTTCGCGATGTCGACGACGGTCTGCGACTCTGACGGATAACGGACAATATGTGCGGCTGAGTGCAGCACCGGGCGATGGATCAGCATGCGCAACTGATTTGCCCGAAGGTACAACAATGAGCGAAGTCGGCGAATACTACGTGGTTCAGGCTCCTGGTCTTCGACCCTGACGTTGTTGAAGCGTAGTGAGTCCGGAGTGGCGTCCACCCATCGGAGAACCTGCCAGTCAAGATAATTCATCTCGTCCTTTCTTATCTCGTTTGTGTTGTTGAAAGCGGAAATAAACTTCCATACTTTGGCTGCAATGCGACTGTACCGGATCATCACACGCAGGTAAGGTGTCTTTTCCTCTGGTTCAGGCAACCAAGGATCGATATCGCTGTCTTCCAGGGAGAAGGGCATCCCGGTTCCAAAACTCCAGCGCATATCGAGGATATAGATGGACCAGAATAATCGCAGAACACGGTCTCGCCCAGCGCTAACCACTGCAGGCTGGGTCAGAGTCTCCCGTCGGTGAAGCCCTTTCTCCAGACACATGCGCTCCACGATGCCGATGGTCCTCCAGGCGAGAGTTTCTTCGTCCATTTGGAAGTAGAATATGGCCTGTAGGGACAGTTAATGACGAACAATACCCGCAACGCGTCAATACTCACCACTAGTGTCAGGAAAATAATTGTCTTGATTTCCGGAGCGCCCCAGACGGCGTTATCGGCTGCCTCGCGAATACTTGCAAACAGGCTCATGGCAAGCTCGCTGTTCCCACTGGCCTCCGCTGTTAAGGCACACGCAAACACCAACCGTATGATATGCACGTCATCAGCATCCAACCTCTCTTGGTTGCCATCACCCTGCAATCGTGTTAGTCCAATACGAGGCAGACCCGCCTCCTGGTGTCCATATAATTCCTCCACTTGTCGGAGGAGCTGTCCCAAGTCCAAAACAGGGTACATAATCCCCATCTCCTCCTCATACACTTGACACAATCGGAGTGCTTCTGTTTTCCCAATGGTCCACAGGGGGTCAACATGACGAGCTCCGAGAGGTTGAGCAGGCGATGGGGGAGACGGCAAAGGAGATGGCTCCTGCGTCACGTCGCCCTCCTCGGCAGCATCATTGCGTTCGAGAATCCCGCGACGCTGCAAGCTCGACTTCGCCAGATCGAAGCTAAAGCCCGAAGTCGTGGGTCCCCGGAACGTCATCGCCTTCGCCGACGAGAGGCGACGAAATCCCCGCGTGGCAGCCTGGCTGGATTCCACCCGAGCGACGCTGCCCGTGCCCTGGGCAAGTGAATGCACAACAGCCGAGAGCGAAGCAATCTGCTCTTGCATCGTACTCATCTGATTGCATAGTCTCTCTAAGCCACTGGACATTCGCCATTAGTCATGGGATTCGGATTGGTGCGTGGAGGTAGCGAGCCCATACTTCTGGTCATCTCCGCTGTTTTCCGCGCGTACGACATCAGCATAGACGCATTCGAGGCGCTGTCGGCCGCAACGCTGACATGGTGTCTCTCCATTGCACTTGATCTTGCGCCGTTTACATTCATTGCTGTCGGCAATATTAGCGCATACACGAGGAAGAAAAATGGACTTCAGACGACGCGATTTACCATGCTTTGCCGATGTATTTCCGCCTTCTCTTCCGCGGTCGACCGTCACGGGAATCTGGCCCGGCATCGACTATGGACTCCTCCCAGGTGTCTGGGGCGGATGATACTGGGGCATTTATTGTCGGTGGCATGATTCAACAGATACCTCGATTCTAGCACTTGAGAAATCAAGGTCGCCAGATTGGAAGTGGTTGTTATGAAGCCAAGAGTGTGGAGGCGAAGTGCGGGGGACTTTCCGCACCCGAGGCATTATTAGTGCCTATCAGCAATCCTATTATCAATAGGAATAATCAGATGGGCTTCAGAAGTAGATACGTATCTTTAAGGGACATCCAGACATGATACGGAAATATGCAATTCATCCTTTTCACCAATCCTATATACATACATGTTTTCGTACCCAAAGCATGTCACCCACGTAACCCATATACATGGAATAAAATGTCTTAAAAACCCGACTCTACAGTTCCTTCGTGCGCTCATCACTCTCCGCAATCCACTTTTCTAACAGGGCCGCGTCACGTGGTTTGAAACCAACCTTGAAGGGCTTCGGCTCCGTCGTCAGGGCCGTGGGGATCGCGTTGCACTCAATTGCATCCAACACGGGGAGATCCTCCTTGGCCTTGGCCGGGTGCATAGTGAACGCGGTGATCAGACGGATGAACGCCGTGTAGAGTTCACGGTTAGCCAGGTGAGAACCAGCGCACATACGAGAGCCCGCACCGTAGCCGTAATGGGGAGTGCCGGAGCCCTCGCTCTGCTCGAGATACCGCTCGGGAATGAACTTGTCGGCCATTTTGAAGTGGTCCTCATCGTAGTCGGCGGCCCAGGCATTCTAGTACGGGTCAGCGAACGGAGCTCAAACCAAACACATCAGCGGCATGACATACCATGAAGAAAGTCGTTCCGGCTGGGATTTTTGCACCGTTATACACGATTTCCTTCGTGCTCTCTCGAGGGAGACAGATCGGGATAACAGTCCAGAAGCGCAGGGTCTCCTTAACCAGAGCGGTGATGTAAGGCACCTTCTCCTCGACCAGGCATTTCTCCCAGGCGTCGCCGTCAGGATACACCTTCATAATCTCGTCATAGGCCTTCTTCTGGATCCGTTGACCGTCCTCGGATGCCAAATAGGCAATACCCATAATCAAGTTGCCGGGAACCGTATCCAGACCGGCAGAGACCATGGTTAGGCAGATAGACTTGACCTCCGCTATCCCGAAAGTTAGTTCGGTCGGTATGTCCAATTGGCATGGTCCTTACCTTCGTTAAGCTTGGCCTCGGGGTCTTTCAGAATGTTTCCAGTGATGCAAGGCTTATCGGTGCCATTGGCCATGCGCTCCTTGAGGATGTTCAGAAGATAGGTGAGATACTTGTCGCGACGGACACGGAATTCCTGTGCCTCATTGTTCATTTTGGGAAAGATCCGCAGCAATGGGATGTAGTCTTGCCACTGGTTGCTGGTACTACGGAAGTTCGAGACACCACGCTCGACGTCCACAATCTCCCGAAGCAGCTCGTCGTCCACATTGCCTTCAATACGAAATCCATAGTTCAAGGTCAGACTAGTGTTGAGCGCAAATCGCTGGAAATAAGAAGTAGGGTTGAGGTCGATAGTGCCGCCCTTGCTATTCTTAAGCAATTCCTTGATGCTAGCCGTACACTCGAGGTCGATGATCGGCATATACGACTGCACAGCCGGGCGGTTGAGAGCAGTGGCAGCGGCCTTGCGACGCCGTTTGCAGGATTCGTCCCAGGGCGATGTTCCAATGGTGAAACCCTGAGAGCTGGAGACGACGCTGTGGAAGGTGTGGAAGGTAGGACGAGAAACCAATGCGGACTGATCCTTGATCCAGAGCTGTCGCACCGAGTCGAAGCTGTTTGCAAACACCACACGCTAGATGTCAACGATTTACAGTCAGTGGATACATGTTCGCAGCATACTTTTAGCCCCTCGTTCACCGCTAGAACTAACTAACCTTGTTCCCCATGCGAACCTGGAACACTGGGCCAAACTTCTTCGCCCAAGCACCAGCGACCGTCGCATGTCTATCACCCAGCTGCAAAAGATTTCCAAAGATCGGTACTCCTGGAATTTCTGGGATGCCCTTGATCTTGGGGATATCAGTTCGGTTGAAGTAGCGAATGATAAAATAAGCCACCGCAATGGCGGCGACGGCAACAGCTTGCAGCGTCATGTCGAAAGGATCACAACTGAAGACCAGGTGTTCACACTCTAGTCAAACAACAGGAACTTTCCGAAGCCAGGTTATAGCGGTGTGTCAATATCGCCTTCCTTTATATTCATGGGGGGTCAAGGATATCCTCGGGCATAACCCCTCACTCTCAACAGGTTCCCTGCCCCGCAACAACAGGCGCTATGTGCGCCGCTTCACGGTACATTTCCGAAGCATCCCTAGTCATGGCACCAGGTCGCATTATTCTGACGCGGAGATGGGACTAAGATTCATCCAACCTGGGACCGACGATCGTCTCCTGCGGCGATGGTGGGCCACTAATAAACGCCAATCTATCTTAGCATGCTCTGTGCCTCCACCTATGCTGGGGCGTCTGACCAGTCAAGTTTGCGGGGATTATACCCCGGTCAGCAATGTGGATATTGAAACCTGCTTGAGTGCTCACCCGCGCCCGGCGTTGGATGTACATTGAGGGAACATGGTAAAACAGCGGCACTGCGGAACGATCTTTCCGCGGTCACGTGGTGCGGAAATACGCGGATTTCTGCCGCTCTTTAAGAATAACAGTCCTACATAATTATATTGAGGGAAGAGTCTGATGGAATTGCGGGTTATTTTTGCCGCTATTCGGTTGGTGAGTTTCAAGATCACCTCAATGAAATCAGGTAGATATATATATTGTGAAATTCAACCACGTCTTCCTTCTAGGCGGGCAGTTTATATATCACATCGACGTGAATCGTCATAATCGGGGTATCTATTCTCTCTAAGCAAGGTTAACATGCAACACACCATATCATACATCCTCTTCCCTTTGACTTCGTCTGAGCATAATTCGTTAAATCTCGAATAAAAGTATCGCTCATCGGAGGCGATGTTTCAATGCAGAGGGGCCCCAATTGAACTTTAGGTGACATAAAACGGTAATAGGAACATAAAAATTCTCAGGCTGGATAGGGCTTCTCAGATGCACTGAGATGGCTTGCCCGACGGCCCGCACTTCGCTGTCGATCTGCTTCCAGAGTCTGGGCGAACTTGCTGCTCGCCCGAATCTGTGGACCTTTCCAGTAGAAAATATAGATCGGAATAGTCACAAGAATGGCCAGACAGGCTAGAATTGTACTGGCCCACTGAAGGTGGAACCGGCCACCGATATTGCTGTACATGGGAGTCGCATACATCGCCGATAACCCAGCCAGTAGGTCACGGGCAAATCCATTGCCTCCAGTAGCCGAGGCCGAGTAGGGGCCGTACGAAGCGACCATGTAGTCGATGGTGGCCATATAAATGCCGTAGTTTGCAATGGCTATTAGGAAGACAAACACCAAAGGCACGACCCAGTGGGTGTATTCCGGCCCCATGGACGTCCACGCAAATCCGAACAGACCAATTGTTTCCAGTGGCGCGATAAACAACAAGACCAGAAGCCGACGCTCGGGAAGGCGAGACGCATTACCTTGCTTTTGTCGGATATGTCTTTGGCGCCAGATATCTGGAAGGAAAATTGCATAGGCCGCAAGGTAACCAAGGATGATGCTGATAAAGCACAGGCCGATGCGAAGAGCGTCAAAGTTCCATTGTTCGAAAACCAGGGTGAAAGACTCAATGCAGGTGAAAATAAGCGCATCAGAGAAACCCGACAGGAGAGACAAGAAGAGCACAATGGGTTCGCGGATGAACATCTCAAAGGGACGCCGCCACACATGCATGACTTCATTAAGGTCCATGCGCGGTGTCTTCATCTCATTTGGCCCGTAAACGTTTGGATCTTCCCCTGTCTTGCGACGCCGTTTTGCTTCCCGATCAATAAGAATAGTTGAGCGAGTCTCGCTGACGAG
This sequence comes from Aspergillus ambiguus, assembly GCF_047715705.1. Taxonomy (NCBI): domain Eukaryota; kingdom Fungi; phylum Ascomycota; class Eurotiomycetes; order Eurotiales; family Aspergillaceae; genus Aspergillus; species Aspergillus ambiguus. The sequence continues at coordinate 163,849 of NW_027395534.1, read as the reverse complement.
GAAGAAATGCATCAATTGAGTTATACCACCAAATATTAGCTGGATCCAAAAGTTCCATTCCCATTTCAGCCACTGTTGAATCATGCCACCGAAGATGGGACCGATAGTGGTACCGCCTACCGATGACAATACCACATAGGCGACAGCAAAGCCCTGGTCATCGGGCTCCCACATATCCGCGGTCATCCCCAAGGTGACTGAGCCACCTGCTGAGCTAAGACCACCCAAGAAGCGACAAACAACTATGGTCCCAAAGTTTGGCGCCAACGCGCAGGGGATCTGCCAAAGATTGACGAGAAACAGGCTGAGCTGCATGATCGGCCAGCGACCGAACTCTTCACTCCATGGCGCCCAGAGTTCGCAGCCGAAGGCGTATGCCACCAGAAATATCATTTGACCAACTCGCGCAGCTTGTTCACTAATATGGAAGTGTTCTGATAGAGGAACTACCGCATTAGGGTAAACGCTGCTGTTGAAATTCATGGACATCTGAACAGTGAAGATGACCGTTAGGATGGCCCATTTCTTGTACCACGGAAAAGAAAACCCAAGCTTATCGTAGCAGTCATCTTCACTAAGCTCCCGCTTTCCATCTCCGCGAAACTTTCCTCGTGTTTCGCTGTCATTGTCGGATTGGATGATGTGCTCAGCATGGATATTTGCTGGCCGTCGAGAGGGGCTCATAGTGGATGAACTCTGGCTGCTCTTTGGGTCCAGGTCTTTATCTGAGGACTTGGTAGAGGCCTCTTCAGCAGCCATGACATTTAAATGTCAATATGTACAGCCGTGATGTACACCAAAAGAGAATCGAGTATATCACGGGTTATATGAAAGATATCGAAACGTACCACCGTATGGGGAGAGATAAACAGTAGTGGAGAAAGAGAGAGACAGATTTAGGGATTTGGAGGCCCCATGCCTCTTATACTGCAATCTGGAGGTCACACAGAGATCAGGGGAATGGAGACGCTGTTTTGGGAAATCCATGATTGTACAACGTCATGCTGCAAATCTTCCACCATCCGAGAGGCTCTCTCAGTAGTGTCCCCACCATCCTACGATCGTCGGTCTCTCTCTCTCTCTCTCTCTCCCTTTTTTTTTTTTTTTTTTTAACCTTCCGGCTTTCGAAGTCGTTTCTTTGCACCCCACCCGCTTCGATGACTTCCACGGCGTACTCCGGCACAGGCTAAGGCCCCCTGCATATCAGTACGATGTCGTGAATGAGAGTAACATCGGAGATAGCCCCTTGGCTCCTGGATCAAAACTGAAAAAAGGTATTACAAGACCGCTTAAACGAGGGCAATGATTGGCGATGATGCTGAAAATGCAAAGAGAACGTGGACGATGCGCTGGCGCCAGATGGCGTCTCGGCGCTTGTCGGTCGACCCCAAAGAGGCTACCCGAGCGACTAGCTACGGACGATGGTTGGCCGAAGCCGACAAGTATGACGCAAGGGGAGAAGCCAGATCCTGTTCGCATTCCCTGCGATATTCCCATTTCCACCAGGTTGCATCGCACGGGCAACTCTCCCCGACAGCACCAGGAACGTTTGGACCTGATGTTGCCTCCATGACATCACTGTTTTCTTCCAGAACATGAACTCATCTGATGGCCAACAGCTGCGAGAAAAATATCTGATAGGATTGTGACGGGCAGAAGACGGTCATCTCCGGCAGACAACGCCGATCCCTTGCGCGTCCCTTGACATGGTCCTCCGCCGCTGGAACTGTGGCGTCCGTTGTTTTACGATAGGCCGTAAGGATGCATTCATGACTCTGAATCGAACCGCACGGAGCTCTATCGGCCGGGTCAACCAAAGGTACACTAGGTCGCTACTGCCTGTGCTACCTAGTTCTCGGTTTTGCGGGCGGTTCTGTTCGGGAGATATCAATACACGGTAGTTTTCCGGTATTCTCCTCGATCCCGTCACCAAACCGAAAACGTCCAGCCCCGGGGTCCAGCAGCCAGGATAAACAGCAAACTTTATTTCCTCTCTTGTCACAGCATCATTGATGCATAAGTCCTCCCGGATCCGTTCGCTATCAAACCGAGTCCTTCCGGCCTGTTCTGGTGTGGCGGATCTGTCTACAGCCTTCGGACTCCTCACAGATAAACTGAGAGACGCTTAGAGATTTTAGTGAATATAGAAAGAGGCTAGGATCTTCGATCGTGCTTGGCCTCGTATCGTAGGAATCGACAAATGACAATGGGCCGTCTGTCAGTGGACACGGCACTGACGGCGCATAAAGCGAGGAGGTTGCATCGATTGGAGATGATTTGCGCGATATGCTCTCCACAGGTAGAGATTGAAATATCGCAGATACAATACTATCCGATATATCCATCCTGACCGCAACTCAATGTCCAGCCCAATCTTTGCGACATCAAATCTCCCTTACCTGTCTTGGAGATGCTTATGTTGAATAAGGTCTTGGGAATCCCGAAAACGGGTGTCCGATCAAGAGGCACATCGACCCACCCGACATTCTTGGTTCTAATGAATCCGGTCCGCCGCACCGGAAGCTTTGGGACCTGAAGTAGGGAAGGGGCTGATAATTTTGTCAAAAAGACAATTTTCCCGCAATCCTTCCGGAAACCTTTTGCGGTTCCATCCACACATCTCTGGAAGCCAAATCCAACCCGGACCTGGGATCTACTCATCCCAGAGATCAGTCCTCTCACCGGTATATGAAAGGTAAAGTGGATGATGACGCGGTCTATCGTTAAGCCAATAGCAAGGGAAGCAGTACATTGACCCAATAAACTATATACAAATGTGCGTAGAACTATATGACTCGTACGCGAAGTCTACTGGTATCTAGAGCCATTTCACCACCAGAACCAACACCAACTCTTGTATAAACGGCTTTTTTACCTTGAAATGAGACAGGAGCAATCAGAAGTACATAATAAAAGTGCCCATCGCCACGGTTATCGCCGTCCTCATTTGCTGCACTGTCCTGCTTTCCGAGCACAACGCAGTAGTGTCGTCGTAGGGGCCCAGGTCTTCTTCTCTGAAGCCAATCTTCAGACTGTTTAGTGTCTCGCACTGTTATATTTGTAGATCATCCGCTTCTTTTGAATACAAGGCACGGTGTGTTGACAACCATTCTAGCGAGTCGCGCAGGTTGGCTGGGTGGCTTTTGTATGGATAACCTAAACTATATTCGACAAAACACCCGAATCTGGGCCAATCAGGTCAAATAGGAGTATATCACTCTCAAAGTAGGAGAGAATGAGAGATATAGGTAGATTTCTTATACGGGACCGGACAAAGTGTTGCGCCAAGTATAATAATATCAGTGAATACACGTTGGGTGTCTGAGGCTCCCAAGTCCGCTCGCTTCCATTGTGTTGTCGTCCTCCCGCCCCAAACTCTTCCCATTTCTCTCACAACTCACCACCACCACCATTACCAACATCATCATCACCACCACTACCACCATAACCGCAACCACAACCACGATGTTGCCTGCTCCTGCTCTCGCTGCTGCTGGGGGAGAAGGTGGAAGAGGAGGAGGAAGAGGAAGAGGAGGAAGAAGAGAACGAGGAGGCCCCGTACGTGATTCAAATGAAGCCACTATAATATAAGACTAACTAACCCTACGAGAAGTACCGGTACAGGGGAAAATGCCCGATTTGTCACCTGCGGGGCCACAGGGCCCATGAATGCCAAATTACTCTCGGCTTGATGGAACTGGTATATCGCGTTAGAGGTACTGTAGGTTGACAAGCTAATATGTTTATAGGGGGCAATGTCCCAGCGCCAGCGCCAGCTCCAGCACCAGCACCATCGCGGTCGCGGTCGCCGAGGCCGGGGCAATCGCGGCCGCGGTGGTGCTGGCCACCATCACCAGGTAGGTTCTCGTTAATCCCCTATAGTACAAATAAATCCTAGATGTAATATGCTAACGGAAATAGCCTCCCGTGCCCGCCGCCGCACTCCCCCTCCCCGCCGGGCCCGCCGCCAATGCCCCCCAAGCCCCTGTCCCGCAGCCCACAGGCGCCCTCCCCGACGCCCCTGCCGCCACCAATGCCTCCCAGGCCGCTGCCGCCCAGGTTGCAGGCGCCCGCCCCGACGCAGTGGCCCTCATTGGCCAGCTTGCAGGGTTGCTCGGTGCGGCCCCGGCCCCGGAAGTCGCTACGTAAGAGCCCTTTAGCCTGGGCAGATAATAAATACTAATAGCTAACTTTTAGTGCATTCCAGCAGCTTCTGGCCGCGCTGTAAGTATCTCCCAACATATCGATCTAAACTTTCTTCAACACTGTAACTGACAGATAGTAGGGTGCCCGCCGCCGAGAATGCCTCCGCCGGTGAAAGAATGGGTATGTACTAAATCATCCCACCGGAGAGATCCTGGACGGTGAGATGGAGAAACCGTATTCTGACTGTTCTGTAGACCATTGAGTTCCTTTCCTTTCCTTTTCTTTCTTTCAAACTGTAGTTATGAATGGATGGGACGACGTCGGTTTGCCCTGCTAACTTAAATTCAGAGTACGTAGTGTCTAAAACCTATAGCATTTCGGGTTGCATGTTATGGGTATCAAAAGCTTGTAATTATGTTATAATGCACTCCAAAAAATTTAGCGTAAACACCTGGCACACCAAATGCCGTTGGAGCACAAACTACACTTTAGTCGTAACTCCTTCGCGGGCGGTACACCACCATCGGCAAAACAACTGGACGGCGGCCATGTTCTCGCATCTAAAACCAAAAAGTTCGCTTTGTCGAATATGAGCCCTGATTCATCACAATGGGCCCAGAGAATGCGCCCGTCCTCCCAGGCCGTGAAGGACAGAAGCATAACCTAGCGAGTCAAGTCAGAATTAACTGGTGGGACGGGCAAGGAAAGGGACAGATACCGGAATAGTCAAGTGCTCAACAAAGCGGCGAGTATCAAAGGACGTTCTCATGATTCTGCAGATGCTGATCAATTCTCCACGAGTGATGCGGTCGTCTTCTAGGTCGTTGAGTAGCATACATTTGAATGTGGGCCCATATTTATAGAGCCATGGGTGACACCTTCCCAGTTTAAAGGGCCCTTGCATTTATTAAGAGTGGGAAATCCATCGGGACTACAAAGTGCATTCCTCAGTCTTTTTGGAATCAAGTGCAAGAGGCAACATTCTATGGAAGGGGAGGAAGCTGACCTTCGTGGATGATAATCCTACAGAATACCATACATCCTCCTTGCCCTCCGTTTGGTTGATAGCATCTCTGACGTAATCCTCCACAAAAATCCGTATACAATCCCCTTCGCACATTAGGCTGACTGAGTCTTCGTCATTTGAGTAGATAGGGTACTCCTCTCTTTAGCTAGGAAAAGGTTGGTCGAAAGGATGGAAGAAGCAAGAACTAAATTCGGGGACCCCTGTGAGATCTATGGGAATTGAAAGGACTTCGATCGGGGGATACTGAAGGTCTTGTTGCCAGTACTGGGCCAAGGGAATCTCTCTGACAGATTGTCCAATCGCGTGAATTGAAAGGCGCCGGGCTTTGTGTGCTGGGGATTCGAGAGATACAGACTCTGAAGTCATTCCGTTGCAGATTGGACAGCCGATACTGCCTTTGGTACCAAATCGAAAGTCTGTTGGTGAGGAGAGTTGACGCAGAGGCGTGAGGTTGTGGGTAGATATGGGGAGACGGTTAAGAGTTGTTGATCACGTTCATCACTGTGGCGACGCGCGTGTTGTATGTCGCTGCCTCCAACTACCGTTCTTCTTTACGTGCTGCTATCCATCTTGTCGCATCCATGGATCCTAAAATGTACGGATCAGACGTCATCCGAGACTTGTTCACTATTTTTACTCTAGCGTGGAGGCTATACATCCGTAAGAAATACAATCAGCAATATTTCTTATAGGGGCGACATTAGTTCATTACCGCCAAGCTTTATTGGAGGACGAGGACCAGGCACTCTTCAACATGGGAAGAAAAAGTAAGAAAAGTAAATGTTTCTGGGGTAACGAGCATAAATGCCCAATAACCAAGAGACAGCGGTCATATAGGCGTTCAAAGCACGGTACTTAAATTTGTATTGCTTGAGACCTTACTAAGTATGGTTGCCGCTTTCTCAGGCTACAGAAGTGGTTTTAGCATTCGTGCAAGACTGAGAAGTTTTCCGTTGACGTTGGGCGCTACACTCCAGGGCCACATATTCATTCGCTCTATTTACTTCCTGGTAGTAGTTCTTGGTACCACGAACAATATATGCACGTGCCGCCGCAACAATACCCGAGGCAATTGACTCTCGGACCTTTGGGTCTACAATTCCCACCACTGGCGATAACCGAAATCCGTAAGCAACCGACTAGTGGCCGAACAACATGATCGATCATCAGGGATCCACGTTAGGAGAATACCGTTATATGGACGAGCATCCCCGCAAGATCTGGAGCTGAGCATCTAATTTTGCATATCAACATTGGCTTCTCCAGAAAGACACAATGTACCCAGCAAAACCAACGCTCAAACTTCCTGCTTCCTACGAGGCATTACAACTATCACAGATACAGTTATCACACCACCCTCGAGGATCGAAGGATGTTACTCCAGTCGTGATCATAACATTAAACAGGCCGGAAAAACACAATGCATTCACCCCTGATATGGCTCAGAGTCTGGAGCAGGCTTTTCGAATATTCCACCTTGATGAGCGGGTAAAAGCAGTGGTTTTAACTGGTGCAGGGAAGATGTTCTGTGCCGGGTCTGATTTGGATGTAGGATTTGGTGATGGGTCTGGAGATCCTGCCGATTACCGAGATATGTACGTCAAATGGATATGATTCAACGAAACCAGCTATCTAGCACATCCAATGGAACTAATGGACAGTCTATATACAGTGGAGGAAGGGTCGCAGTGGCTATGCATCGATGCCAAAAACCCACAATTGTGGCACTTCAAGGATCTGCTGTCGGAGTGGGAATGACAATGACGCTCCCAGCAGCCATCAGGTATGTCTACTCTGTTCCGTCAATGATTTTACTGACGATATTCTCAGAATCTGCCACCAAAATAGTAAATACGGATTTGTGTTCACTAGACGGGGACTCCCTCTCGAGTCATGCTCGTCATATTTCTTGCCTCGCCTGATAGGTCTTTCTCGCGCCATGTTCCTGATTACTACAGGCGGAGTATATCCGCCGCAGTCACGGTATTTTGGTGATCTGTTTCAAGAGGCTCTTCCAAATGCAAGCCAAGTTCTTCCAAGAGCACTCGAATTGGCAACTGACATGGCTGATAACGTCAGCCCAATGGCGTCTGCATTGAGCCGGGCATTACTCTGGCAAGGTGCTCAGTCACCAGAAGAGGCACATCTACTGGAATCGAGGGTATTCCATTCTAGGATCGGGTCACGGTATGTTTACGTTGATGTTCAGGGATGCGGCACGTTATTAATATTTTACTCGTAGTGACCACCAGGAAGGTGTGAAGTCCTTCTTTGAGAAGAGGAAACCAGAGTTCAGGGCAGATTTGCAAGAGAATTGGCCACGAAACTACCCATGGTGGTTTGAGCAGAATATCGATAGAGAGGCGAGAGTAGAAATGTGTCACTCAAAGCTTTGAGGTTGTTTAATACTGTCGAGCTATATACCTACTATGCGTGATAAGGTTCCATCATCTGTCCATATTCTGCTATTCACTAAACCTTACGATATAACATACAGGCTAGTAATTGCTTGTAACTGAAAGTACGTGGGGAACGTTATTCCTCATTTTGCTATCTTTTCTTTAATATTGTACATGGGCTCCAGCGTTAAGTGACTCCGGTCTTATCGACCTGGGTAATGGGGTGAGTGTCCGGTTTGATCAACCTGGATGAGATGGATGACCGGTATTATCGACCTGGAGGTATCACTACCTTCCGGTCTTGTTTACCTGGATGTCCTGTCTGCTAGCGACGTTGGACGTTTGTAGGGTGGTCATTGTAGGACCTAAAACACGCATGGCTGTCTCGAGGACGAAGCGCAATTGCAAGAATAATCTCTGCGAGATTCTTAATATGATCCGCATTGTCGATGCGATAAGGCCCAAATCTTCTCATATTCATAAGCCCGACATTTTGCCGACGGCCAGTTAAAATATATGGTGCCAGAATCTGTCAACCTCCGCAAAGGTGATATACATCTCTGGGCGGTCTTGGGACACCATTATGGGCCTGCCTGATTAGCATACTCACATTACTCGATATTAATCCTAGGGTACTCACTTCAGGTCACGATTGTGGTCCTCATGGATCCACGCAACCACCTGAGAAGCTTCTTGCATTTCCACCTGGGAAGAATGTTTGCTTCGTTCTTTCCTCTTGCACTCTATGATCGATGCGATGCGAAAAGTCACGACGTGCTGTAGTTGTCCGTCGGTATGGGCGTTAAAACCCAAGTTTGGTCTCTATTCTGTGCTCAGATACGCATGGAGGCGCATGCGAAGTGCCCTCCAGTTGTAGTTGCGAGTCGGGTCTGTCAGGGTAACGGCTTGTAGCCAACTTATGAGACTGATGTTCACACTGGACTCGTCAATAGCGCTCAATCTTCCCCTTCTTAGATCCACGATTGGTTTAACTTACCTTTGTTGCAAGAATAGGACACCAAAATTTCCAAGTCCCTGCGCAGCTGGCAGACGAGCTCTGACCGCAGCTAAATAGGCCTGGAAGTCGATGGAACCAACAAGCGCTAGTCCGGCCTGTGCAAGTTCGACCCTAAGGTCGTACCTGTCGGGGTTGAAATTATCAGGATCCTCGGATATGCAGATGGTCCTGTACCGCAAGAACTGCTCGTGGGTCACTTTCAATGCGGAAGATAGGGCTCTACTATCCTTTAGTGTTTTGTTGATGACTCGGGCTTTTCCTGGCCGCCTTTTCCCATTCCCGCACGGTGGACGGAACTTCGTCGAAAGGCTTCTCGATAGACGCCATCGTTATGGGAAAGTGTTTAAAGAGGGTGTAGTCGATGTCTGCGGATTGCACTGTAGAGACTTCTGGTTGTTGGTGGAGGGAAGGAAGTGTGCAGAAGGCAGGTATGAAAGAAATCACTACAACACAGACTGCACCAGTTGTGTTACTACCCTACTCTTTTCACCATCTATCTGGCCTAATATCTTCACTTAGACCGGATTTCCTAATTCATTTACCCACTAGGATAGGTTAATCCAGTTACCTTGCTAAATTCTGGTCGTAGATCCCACGATTGTAGTAGACCGGTAAAGCTTGGGCCTTCTGGCATATTCTTACTAGGGCCTAGAGCTGAATGCCACAATAGACTTATGGAGTCTATAAAACATTAACAATTCAGATCAGAGATTGTAAGCTGTTTATTCACGGCCTTTCAGTTTTTATGGGGTCCTGAATGCGAAAGCTGAGAGATGAGTGCCGAGATGCGACAAGTTATGCAAGTTCTCAGCCCCAGAATTATTTGCCTCCCATCAATGAAGCATTTTCGAACTAGATAACGCAAATATCTCTGACGCTTCTATTTGCCAGACTATCATCATGAAATACCCCAGCGGATATTCTAGTTACCGACAACCATGGTCTTATCACTCTGAATAACAATGTCAATAGCACGAACGTTCAATGATCACCAGCTATTATGGCTCGAATGAACCCCTTCCTAATTTCTGTAGATCCTCTGCCTTCCAATCGGTTATCAGCATATGTCCCGGCTCATGAGCAAACACAAGACCTTCTATCTTATCTCCCGCAGATTCCACTGCCATTTGGGGCGTAACACCGCAAGCCTAATACCGTTAAACACAGAATAGTTATAACAAAGAGATAAGGCTTACCCAAAAAACTGGAACCTCTCCTTGATCGAACACCTGAGGCTGCCCAAAATCAGGCGCGTGGACATCTTTAATACCCAGCTGCTGCACCGCATCCCATCCCCAAGCGACAGGCTCCCCATGAGTCGCCAAAAATGGGCGGGTCACGTCACGAACCTTTTCGATGTCCTCGGGACGGTATGGCCTCATGGAGACGATACAGGTGGCATTCGTGAAAATCCCGGCCGGGAGAAGGGGGATGTTGGTGCGGTACATGGCGACGATCGTGTTTGTTTTCTGGTGACGAGGCTGCAAGCCGGCATCGGTAAGGGCATCCTCGAAGGAGAAAGAACATCCAATTAGGAATCCAACGTAGTCGTCTGCCCACACATCTCGTAGGTCTCGTCGACTACCGATATATTTGCCATGTTTATAGACGCGGTACATCGGAAAGTCTGTGCGCAGGTCAAAGTCAGGATGCTGGATGCATGCGGCCGGCCGGACTGTGTGTGGATCGCCAGGTGAGGTGATCCCCAGTAAGGGACAGGATACCGGGTTGCGAAGACATAGATCATGGAACTGAGTTGCGTGTTTGGCGGGTAGTATCAGAAGGTTCGCTTGGAGATATCCCGGAGCCATTCCAGATGTGTTCGTCACTAGGTTATGCCTGCTCTGGAGCCGAGCTTCATGAGCCGGCGAAGACGATTGAGATGCTATTAATGCCGGTATTTTAGCATTTTCTGCCTCCTTGGAGCCGGGCTCTATCTGGGGGCTGAGATAGTTTGGCTGCGTTACGACAGTCATGATGGCCTTCCTCGGCGTTCTATTCTGGTCCTAATCATTTCATTAAGACAGACAAGTCAAGTGTAATAAGAGGGAACTAGACGAGCGGCCAAACCCCAGGCGGGGGACACATCAGGCGATGGAGCATCATAACCGCGTGGGAAAGCCTTCCCCATACTCATGTCGGAGCCCACATCCCGACGTCCGGGGGGTTGTCGGGGGCAAATTCTCTCCGCACAAGAACCGAATGCTCTGATAGCGAAGAATGGAGACCACGAACCCACTCAGGGACGGTCAAGATAATAGAGCGTGGCACTTAATGGCTAATAACTGGCCTCGTTGCCGTTTCCCCACCGCTTATCAGACTCCATCGGGCCGACGATGGTGGTACGTCGGCGGAGAAGCTCCGAAGTTCACCAGGTGATTGGTAGAGAGCCAGTTTTCATTACTCACGGGTTACCATGTGTGTTCTTACGGTTGATAACGGGACTCTCTTCAGGCCAGTAGTATAATGCAGAAAGGTAGGTATGGGGATGGTAGCTTACCCCGGTTATCTGGGAGGTAGATAGGCGCTGGGTGGTTGATCATAGTCAATCAGGGTTTTTAACTCCGGATTAGCTCCTAATAACTATGTGAATAATCCTGGTGCAGAATCGTTAAACAGCAATATTTTTTTTCTTTGCCTGGAATTGATACTTAATTTTTGCGACAGAAACGAGCGTTTATCGTCGACCTAGCAAACAGCATCGAGTACGGATCTCGTGCTCGCCCCCATGTCGACCAACCAGAATGACGTTCCCCTGGAAGATGCCAAAACCGACCATAAAAAGTCCATAGACGAGGCAAGCGTTCGGGATGTCGACGAAGTTGTTCTGGATCCCAAAAAGGAGGCCAAGCTCCTCCTTAAGCTGGACTTTGCCTTCGTTCCTATCATCATGCTGACCTATTTGACCTGCTTTCTGGACCGGACAAACATCGGTACGTGTTCCTAAACTACGAGACTTTGTGAGGTGTTCTGTCTGATCAGATCAATAGGAAATGTGAAGGTAGCAGGCATGCCCGAGGATATTGGTGCCTCGGAGACACAGTTTTCGACGGCGGTGTCTATCTTCTACGTGACATACGTTCTGTTGGAATCCCCATGGGCGGTCTTGATGAAGAAACTCACCCCTCGGAACATTCTCACGGGTCTTTGCATTGTCTGGTCCATTGCCACGATCTTCACAGGTTTCATCACCAATGTGGCTGCCCTCTACGCCGTGCGGCTCATTCTGGGAGCCTGTGAAGCGGGTCTCTTTCCCTGTCTCAACCTTTACTTGACGGTCGTTTACCGTCGAGAGGAGCAGGCTAAGCGCGTTTCGTACCTGATGAGCTGCGGAGCTATTTCTGGGGCAGTGGGCGGACTTCTGGCCTATGGGTTGCTGCACATGGACGGAATTGGTGGAAAAGCAGGATGGAGGTATTTTATTCTCGCCATGATGGCATCCTCTATGATCGATACTAACGCTTACAGATGGGTCTACATAATTGAAGGGCTTCTCAGCATCCTGTGCGCATTCCTGATTTGGTTCGGTCTTCCCAATGACCCAGCCAACGCCTACTTCCTCAGTGACGAAGAGAAATGGATGATGCGAGTTCGCAACGAGCAACGCCGCAAATACATGGGTAGCGAAGAGTTCAGCTGGGAGGAACTGCGCCTCGCCGTCCGAGACCCGAAGCTGATGTTCAGTGCCGTTGTCCAGTTCTGTCAAGACATTCTGCTTTACGGTTTCAGCACGTTCCTTCCGACCATCTTGACCAGTCTGGGTTTCAACTCGCTGATGAGCAATGTGTTGACGGTGCCGGTGTACATCTGGGCGGCCATCGTATTCGTAGTTTTTGCTTTCCTCGCCGATCGGTATTCGAAGTTCGCTGTGGTATGTTCCATTCCTGTGCATGACTTCATCTGGTGTGGGCTAACATGAGGCACTCTAGTACATCCTCGGGACAAATATCTTCGGTATTGTAGGTTACATCATCCTTCTCGCCGTCTCCGACGACAGGGTGAAATACTTCGGAACCTACCTCTGCGGTATCGCAACCTACACCGGAGTCGGATTGAACATCGCGTGGCTCAACGTGAACGTGGCGCCGCACTATCGCCGTGCGATGGAGATCGGCATGCAACAAACTATCGGAAATTGTGCCGGTATTGTTGCTGGCCAGATCTACCGCCAATCGCCGTACGTCCTTGGGAATTCATTTTCCATGGGTGCGCTTGTCGTGGCGCAGGGGGTTGTGATTGCGCATGCGTGGTACTTGCGCCGTGAGAATGCGGAGAAGAACAGGATCGCAGAAGGCAAGGAGGATGCACGGAGAGTGCGGACGGGTGATGCTGAGATTGACTTTAAGTATCATTATTAGGGTTTGATAGTTTCCTGTTTCTAACAACGACCGGGAAGGTGGTTCGTGGGGTCCTGGTTATTGCTGTTGTTGGACGGTTCTCTCTTTGATGACGCCATGACTCGGGAGTATAAATACCGGAGATAGTGGGCAACAAACCAATGCCATTGCATCAGAGAACACGAGCCTCACTCTGTTGAAATATACTTCATCTTGCACATACACAAAATCGTGTTTTTCCTCGATATACCCTCTATATATTCGCAACCGATCTACGAACGCCATTATGGGCCTCTGCTTTAGTCTTCCCGGTCGACGACGCCACCCCATGATGGGCCCTGTTATGATGGGCCCTCCGCCACGGCCTCATCGGTTTAGTGGTGGTGGCTTTGGAATGGGACCTATGGGCGGATATGGTAGTCCCAGAAGATACCACGGAGGGGGCATGGGGATGGGAGGCATGGGAATGGGCGGACCGGGATATGGACCTGGTCCGGGTAGATATGGTGGAGGAGGACGATATGGTGGCGGGGGGTATGGACGACGGTGGTAATAATGGCTCATGGTAATAAATTTTTTCCTGATGGGGTGTACACGTGTTGACGTTGGCACAGTTTATAACTGGATGTTGATAAAGAACAGCTCGAACGTGCAGACATCAATAGAACACAGACAATAATAACAAAATCACACCCAAAAAACGCACATGCCAGATAAGCTCATTATGGGTATAGCTCATGAAGTCGGTTCGCCGTCACGTTCGTTGTGGTGGCCAGATTTTAACGGGTGTATGGAGATGATCCTATCGAAGTGCCTGATCCACCCTTTCAATGGCCTCATTCACGACTGTTCTCTGTCGCACTTCTGTATTTGTCGAGTACAGGTCAATGCATTCACTGAGGTTCCCGCCGGCGTCCCATTCCTGGGGATCCACCCCTTCAACGTCGTTATTCGCAACAGCATGTGCCCTCCTCAGCCATTCATCCCACGCTCGAGTGTCCGGGGCAACCTGGCCAGTGCGTACCCATCTAGTGGCTTTTGTTTGCTTGATGGCCTCCCAGAGAGCATTCGTGAAAGTTTTATTTGACAAATGGCTGAGTTCTTCAATATCCAACGCCGAGTAGTCCCAATGAAGTCTCTCGGGCATGGCGGCCACTACCCAGTATGCCGCGTTCAGGAAGAGATATGACGCGCCAAACGCCAGTTGCATATTCAACTGTGAGTTACCCAGAGCCACGACGCCAAACATCAGCATCATGGTCCCCATGAGTGATAGTGAGCGATATAACACAGACCCAAGGAGGTAGTTACATCGCTCGGGGGCAAAGAATAGCGCGCGAGCAACACTCTCGTCACACTCGACGAACAGAAACGACCCGTTAGGGTAGCAAACGATGACGTTGGAGGGCGGGATATTTCGGTCTACGATGCGCTTTCCTAACTTCAACTCCCACTTGCAGGAGATACCGATAACCGTAGAAAGACAGGATAACAGGACAGTAGCGATCAAGGCCCATCCATCGTTGTAGTGGATGGACAGCACCAGAAGGGTGATGGAGATAGCACACCCAACTACGGAGAGCAGGGAAAGCAGCCCAAACGTCTTGGCAGTCACTAATGGCGCATTACTTTCGCCAGCGTTGATGCTGACTCGGATCCGCCGAACGCTGTAGTCGAACTTGCTTTGATTAAGCTTCTCTCCAGGAAGAATGATATGCGGAATTCGGTAAACGTGGCGGCACAGATTTCCCGAGCTCACGCCAACAACCACGCCAGGAACAGTATCAAGGCGCAGTGGTCGCGATGGCCGAATGAACGCCTGGGGCGCGGGCAACAGACGAGGGAGAAAGATAAAATATGAAAGAGTGGAGACTTGGTAGTTCACGGCGACGGACCCTTCTCCCAGTATGGCCAGAAAGCCAACGATGTCCAGGTGGAAGCCTTCAACGGGAAAGTGCATGATGTTTATGGGAGATACAGCATGTTTTGGGAGACATCACAGTTGCAGCTCTTTTTCTCCCGATGGTGTCAGGCTTTTTGTTTTTTTCCTAGCACAGCCTTGCTTTCCATCTATTATTGGTTGTTTGCCCAGCCTCCTTAAACGCCAGCAAACGTCCATAGTGGCTGGACCGGTACGATCTGCGGCTGAGCTAGCGTCCGCAAGGCTGAGCGGAGGTTTCAGGGGGTGAGTTGGTCGATGGGGACCAAGAGATAACTATACCAAAAAGTGTAGTGTATTTTCGCAAATGTCATACAAATATATCGGAGTACGTAGTTTTAGTTCACATGTGGAAAAGGGTGCTCGGCCAGTTCGCCCCTGTCTTTCCTCCGGGAGGGATGCCAGCATCAGCTTTGCAAAGGAAAGGAAGCTCTCTTTTTACTTATCATGAGAATTAATTCATCGTGCAGAAAATTCCCTACTGGGGTCATTTAGTTACGTGGAATCAATAATAAGGGGTGCCCAGTACATACCATCCTTGTCAACGAACGGCCCATCGAAATATTGCTCGGGGCTTTCGCAGACTTTACCATCCCATCTCGTTATCGATTCAGGTCATGCCATGGACTCTTGGACGAGCCCTGGAGGCGGAGAGCAGAGTAACGCTATCATCTCTGCGAGATGTCACTTTGCCGAATAACGACTGCGTTCATCGTAAACTTGGGTAAACAATTCGATACCTTTTATAGAATTTTAAAGCTGGAATAGGTTAGAAAGGTCAGAATAAGGCAAGGGATATGAATCTCACGAAAACCCCCCTGTTCCATATATGTCTGCAATAGGCAAGTGTCACTTCTGGTGCACGATAGCGATCTGGCTGGATGAAGTAGATTCCTAGTGCGTCTGGACTTCGAAAATGAGTGGATTGACCGAAGTCAGCAATTTTCGGTATAATATTCAGATTCCATAGAGGCCCGGAATTGTTGTGGCAGCGATACACTGGTCGGCCGAGGTGTCGGTTTTGTACTCCATTGACATAGTGAGTTTGGTATTCATGAAGTAGTCGAAAACATTCGCGCCTTCGACTGTGACCATAATGTTATCAAACTTCTGATCTGCGATGTCTTGTTGGCCTTTGTTGGGCATAATAAGGCGGATCACAGCGCACCTGTATGTATGTACAATTCTGCATGTGGTATGAAGATAGTCCAGCCCGATGAGAAGGAGCTGGACGTATATCTTGGCTAAAGGGAGGGGTATTTCTTCCGTGTGGAAGTGTCTCTGTTAGAGCCACATTGGTTCCCTCATAGGTAGGTACACCAGACATAAATGGTCTTCCCAGTTAGATACCATGAAAGACTGATGACGTGCGGAAGCTTGCACGGCCGCGATGAGTTGGGTCAGTATATATGGAGGCGTGGCCAACCAGTTTGTTTACTAACAAAGACCACCACTCAGACAGAATACTATTATCCACTCGGCCCATGTCAATCTCCATCCTGCTGGTCACTAGACAGATTTCTGGTGCGAGATTTACTCTTTTATTTGTCGTTTAGAGTGTGCCTGGGTGGAGATAAATCCCCGATAATCGGAGGCGGATGATCAGATAAGATCGGAGAATCCATGGAGCATCCAAGACGTCAACATACTGCGTATACCTATCTTTTTCTACCCCAAAGCCGGACAGATTATCAATCAGGCAAGCGATGTTACAGGAAAGGGCGTTCGGCGAATACATATAGTTTGTGCCTCGCCAGCTGGACTTCGTCGAACATCGCCTTCCCCTATCAACACAACCATGCTTGCGAATATCTTCCTCATCGCGCAGTTGTTCGGAGTCATCTCCAAACATATCTACAAATTCCTACAGATCTTTTGCTCTCAGCGTATTCATCGACTGACCTACCGGCCAGTCGATCATCCACGCAATGTCGTCGTGATCGGCGCTTCGTTTGCTGGATATGCCGCCGCGCGGCACCTGGCCAACGCGTTGCCCACAGGATACCGTGTGGTTGTTATCGAACAGCATACACATTTTCGGCTCACCTGGGTGCTGCCGCGATTCAGTGTGGTGCCAGGCCACAGCCACAAGGCTTTCATTCCTTACGGGCCTTACTTGAATCCCGCACCTGCCGGCTCCTATCAGTGGATAACGGACACGGTAGAGAGGATCATCCCTAACAAGGAAAATGGGACAGGAATAGTCGAACTGGCATCGGGGGTTTCAATTGAATATGAATACCTGGTGATTGCAACGGGGGCTTCAGCGGCTCTCCCCTCGCGAGTACCAGGGCTGGATAGACAAACGGGGATTGAATTTCTGCACAGCGAACAGGAGAAGTTTCGAGCTGCGATGGATGTTGTGATCGTCGGAGGAGGATCAGCGGGCGTTGAACTGGCCGCCGATGCAAAGTCTCGATACCCCGAGAAGAACGTTACCTTGGTCCATTCACGGTCGCGGTTACTGAATGCCCGGTATGGACCCAAACTCGGTGAAAAAGCGCTGAAGGTGTTGATTGGAATGGGAGCGAATGTCCGACTTGGCGAACGAGTTGTTACGAAAGAGGCAGATCTCAAGTGTGTGGAGCTACGATCAGGGGAGTCCATTCCCTGTGACCATTTGGTGTGTTCTCCCTTCCTTCTCCTTCGCCATCGAATTGAATAATGATCGTATCTTTAGGTCAACTGTGTCGGACAACGACCCAACTCCGACTTGATCAAGGCCGTGTCAGCGGATTCCGTATCCGAATCGGGCCATATCAAGGTCTGTCCGACGTTGCAGATAGCGGGTCCTCTACTAAGTCGAGCCTATGCCGCAGGCGATGTCATCGAGTCAGACGGCGTGAAGAATGCACGGGGAGCTACAGTGCAGGCTGAAACTGTCGCCTGGAACATCGTGAAGGCCATCCATTCCAAGCAGCAGGATGAATATCACACCGCCTGGTGGGAAGGAGTGACTAGATTATCACTGGGATTGGTATGTAACAGAGTACGATGAGGACAAATGAACGAGTTTACTAACTTGGAGCAGAATAAAGCCGTCGGATGGATGGGCAACGAGTCTGCAGAACTCACCTTCCCTGTGAGGAGCACTCGGGAGGAGCTGGAGAGTCCAGATGTTTGGAAGTACTTTGGAGTGAAGCCATACGAGGACAAGAATTATCTATAGGGACTTCGCTTCGGTTATCGCTTCATCTATCACTACGGAATCAATTCCGAAGACTTGGCCGGCCATGAGGGGTAGTTGCTCATAGTCTCGGTACTATAATTAAGCCAGGACCTTATTCTCATACGAAAGAATGCATGTAGCTCATGTTCATCCATCGGATTCAGCATGCGTGTGTATTCATCAACTGACGCCAACAACGCCGTGGCGTTCGTCAATGGCCGCATCTACACTATCAACCCGGACCAGCCTTGGGCCGAGGGCTTTATTGTCTCTCCCACAGGCATCATAGAATTTGTCGGCAATGACGAAGACGTCCGCCAGATTGCAGCCGACCGGGGCCTCGTCCAGTATGACCTTCGTCAACGGTTCATCATGCCGGGTATCCACGATGCGCACACTCATCTCCTGATCGCCGGCATGCAGGCCCTCAACGAAGCTCGCATCGGTTTCGACTCGACTCCGGACAACATCAATCAGCGTCTAGCACGCGGAGCCTGCGCTTGCGCGTATGCCAACGTCACGGGGGACTGGCTTATTGGGAACTTTTACCAAGCCAGCCATTTCCCAGATGGCATTCCCGACCGCAAGTATCTCGATGTGCAGTATCCGACACAGCCGGTGCTTATCCGCGAGGTTTCGTGTCATCGCATTCTGCTAAACACTGCCGGACTTCTGCGCGCCGGCATCTCTCCGGACGGTGCACCAGATCCCAAAGGAGGGTACTTCGTGCGACGTGCGGACGGATCATTGACAGGAGAAGTTGTCGAGGATGCCATGTCCCAGGTCTTTGATTGTCTTCCCATCCCTCCGTTGGCGCATGTTAAGCGGGCAGTGCACAAGGCGATTGCCATCTGCCACCAGTACGGCATCACATCGTGCCAGGAGGCTTCCGCCAACACTTTGTACCTGCATGCTATCAAGGAGCTCGAGCAGGAGAATCGCCTAGACTTAGATATCTCCACACATATTGTTTGTGCACCGACGTACTTTGCCATGGAGCCACAGGAGAGTCTTGCAGCCGTGCTGGATGTTGCGGAAGGATTCCGCAGTAAGCATGTACACACGCAATTTGTGAAGTTCTGGCTCGATGGAGCGCCGCTACCCCCAGAGTTCACCCAAAGCGACCTCGACGATCAAGGACGTCCTATCCCGACTCACCTCGCTCTCGACTGGGAGTTTCTATACGATGCAGTCTCACGGTATGATCGCCGAGGGATGACATGCAAACTGCACGTCGCAGGCGAAGGATCTGCTCGGCAGGCGCTGGATACGGTTGCGCGCGTTCGCAAGACAAATCCATCTGGTCCACGCCATGAGATAGCGCACTGCAATGCCGTCCATCCTGGTCCGTTTTCTGTGACAGTCGAATGGTCGACCCTGAGCTAATCGCGTATAGACGATGTCGCACGCCTTGGTCAATTGCGAGTGACAGCTGAAATGTCCCCTGCTATATTCCACGAGCATGACCTGGTAGAAGCGTACCCGGAGCTAAACAGGTGGCCCTTCAATGGAGTTCTTTCCAGCGGTGCTCATATGACGATCGGTTCTGACTGGATGCTACCGACCACGCCGTCTTTGTTCGATTCACTGGCAGCCATCGTAGATAGGATTGAGTATCTCCCTGGCGGCCAGCATGTCGAGCTTGCCGAAGGGAAGACGAGGCGCCAGCGAGGCGGAGAAATCCTTTGTCGCGTATTGACCCTCAGTGGCGCCGAGGCCGTTGGGGCCCAACATCGGACTGGAAGTCTCGAGGTGGGCAAAAAAGCGACGTTTATTGCAGTAGATCGAGACCTGAGTCGGGGAGAGTTTAAGGGAGCTGTGGTATTGCAGACATGGTTCGAGGGTCGGATGGTGTATGAATGCGGCAATCAGTAAGCCAAACGGCAGCCCATGTATATCACTATGTTCCTGCAAACAGAGGATCTCCAACCAATATATTAAGCGGATATTAAATATCAAGACCCCGATCAAACGAGAGGCCCTGGCGGAGGCACGCCGATCGCGAGCATCTATCACATCCGAAGCAATAGCGCGGCCTCATTCTTCCCCCTTGCATTCCAGTCGTGTGTCAACACAAACACTTATTAATTTCCGGCACGCGTGGGTATATTGGTAAGACGCAGCAGAATGGGGTTCTTTATCTGGATACTTTGGACAACTCCAACGTGGACATCCATCTACGGAGGGCCAAGATGAAGCTCCCACAGCTGCCACAGCTCCCGTCTCTGGGATTTCTTAAACGTGATGAATTCGACGTTAATGGCAAGGTACGAGCCATGAACGCCTGCCAGAATTTCATACTGACTGTCCCAGCTGGTGGTGATAGCGGGCGGCTCGAAAGGCCTTGGGAAGGCGATGGCGCTGGAGCTGGCTGCAAAAGGTGAGGGCTCCAAATTCGACTCCGTGCAGGTGGCTTATTTTTATTACGATCTGGACAGGCGCCAATCTCCTGCTCCTGGCGCGGTCGATAACTACCTTGCGTCTTGCCCGCCAGGAAATTCAGGGCGCATGTGTGTCATCCAAGCAGATTATCGACGCCATATCCGTCGACCTGACCCAGCCGGAGGAGGTATACTTACGAGACCCCCGATAGAGTCTAATATACTGATGACCCCAGATCACTCGCGTATTGAGCCACTACCACCCCCCTGATATCTTAATCTGTACGGCTGGGAGCAATCCCCATCAGGCGGGATTTCTCGCCGAGATCTCCCCCGAGGCCATCACATCCTGCATGGAGCTCAACTACTACACGACAGTGTTCATCGTCCAATGCTGTCTGCGCCTGTGGTTGCGCGTCCCCCATCCTCCCTCTCCTCGACACATCGTTCTGACTTCGTCGACCGCCGCGTTTCTCGGACTACCAGGGTATGACGCTTACACACCGGCCAAGGTCGCAATTCGCGCGCTGGCGGACACGCTGCGCCAGGAGGTGCTGCTGTACGGGCGGGATGTGATCCGGGTGCATTGCAGTTTTCCCGGCCCATTCTCTTCAAGTAGTTACTTGGAGGGCCATGACAACAAGCCGGAGCTGTTGGAAATGCTGGAAGGGACGCCGCGGTCCAGAGACGAGGTGAAGCGGACGGTGCCGTCGCCACGCACGGTGGCTCAGCGGATCATCAGCGGACTGGAGAAGGGAAAGACGTATATTCCGGTGGATTTCCAGACGGAGTTACTGCTCAACAACATGCGGGGACCCAGTCCGCGGTTCCGCTGGTGGGCGCTGTGGGAGTTTCTGCTGGGGATTGTGGCCGCCATGGCATGGTGGTGGTTCCGACGGGACTTTGACAGGAAGACGCTGCGATATGGAGAGAGTCGTCGACGTCGAGATAGCCGGGTGTAGGTGGACGTAGTATACCTAGGGTCTAATAATATAATTAATAGACGTTGGCATGGAGAAATAACGGCGGTAATACATACATACATACATACATAGGGGGTGACATCCGGATAGAAAGCCGAGGCAATTTGTCAGCATTGCGCTTTTCTCCTCATTTTTGATGCTTTTCGGGTATAGAAATCACCAGGCCATCCGTATATAAAGCCAGCATGTCTCCGCCAGCCCGTCTACTCGCATGTCTACACCTCCCACAGAGTCTACCACCATGACCTTCCCTTCCCCTGCTGTTGCTCGCTCCTTGCACACCCCCTACTTCACCCCGGCCAACAATGCCGGCGTCGCCGTGAACCCCAACGATCCCTCCACTCCGACGCTCTTCCGGCCCCTGCGCATTCGCGATGTCACCTTTAAGAATCGCATCATGGTGGCTCCCATGTGCATGTACTCCGCCGAATCGGACCCGTCCTCCCCCTTCGTTGGCGCCCTGACTCCCTACCATCTCGCACATCTGGGCCACCTGGCCCTTAAAGGCACGGGCCTGGTTTTCATCGAGGCCACGGCCGTGCAGCCAAATGGACGCATCTCGCCGAACGACTCCGGCCTGTGGCAGGAGGGCACCGACTCGAAGCAGTTCAAGGGTCTGCAGCGCGTGTGTCAGTTCGTGCACAGCCAGGGCGGCAAGATCGGCATCCAGCTGGCGCACGCCGGTCGCAAGGCCAGCACGGTCGCCCCATGGCTGGCCGGTGCGGACGGCAAGCGTAAGCCCAGCATCAAGGCCGACAAGCATGTGGGCGGGTGGCCGGACAATGTCGTCGGGCCCACGGGCGGCGTCGACCAGATGTGGAACCCGGAGGGCAATGGGTTCTGGGTGCCGCGCGAGCTGTCGACGGCGGAGGTGAAGGAGGTGGTGCGCGCGTTCGCCAGAAGCGCGGACCTGGCTGTCCGCGCCGGCGTCGATGTCATCGAGATCCACGGCGCGCATGGCTACCTCATCAGCGAGTTCTTGAGTCCCGTCACCAACAAGCGCACTGACGAGTACGGCGGCAGCTTCGAGAACCGCACGCGCATCGTGCGTGAGGTTTCCGAGGCCATTCGCGCCGTGATTCCCCCCGGCATGCCGTTGTTCCTGCGCATCAGTGCGACGGAGTGGCTGGAGGGGCAGCCGGTGGCGGCGGAGTCGGGCACCTGGGATATGGAGAGCTCGCACCGGCTGGTGAAACTGCTGTCTGGATGGGGGGTGGATCTGGTTGATGTCAGTTCTGGTGCGAATCACCGCGACCAGAAGATCCAGCCGCATACGAACTATCAGATTGACCTGGCGGCGCAGCTGCGCAAGACTATTCGCAGTGCTGGGTTACCGCTGCTGGTCGGCACCGTGGGACTCATTACGGAGGCTGAGCAGGCCGAGAATATTATCCACGGCGCGGACGAGGCTCAAGCAGCTGAGGCCATGCTGTCTGGCAGCGAACCCAAGGGCGATGCCGTTCTACTGGGACGGCAGTTCCTGCGCGAGCCGGAGTGGGTGTTTACGACTGCGAAGAAGCTGGGGGTGAAGGTGACCGTGCCGAACCAGTTTGCTCGCGCTATTCGTCTGTAGATAGAGTAGACATAGAGATGTAGAGCACATAATGAGACACGCAGTCTGTCCTCTGGAGCACCATGCGGGCCCGATATTAGACATCGGCTGGATCCGGTGACGGCGGCCTCCGAGACTACATGAAGAACTTCCAGCTTAATCGACCCACCGGACTATTTGGTTTGGTTCCCATGTTTTTAAGGAGGTCTTAGTGCTCGGTTGGGAGCTCTAGTGTCTGGCAGGATGCGGTGAATTGTTATGCAGCTCTCCATTCTTATTTAACAATCAACCCCGCACGCACGCAATTCTACCATCTTCCCATCCGCGGTTATACCTCTGTTATCCTGTCAAGATGGCTCTCAAACCTGGTGACCAGTTCCCTGCCAACGTTGTTTTCCAGTATGTTTTTCTGTCTAATTTCTAGAGCCTAATTCATGGGTGTGCTAATACCCTGTCACTAGGTACGTCCCCTGGACCGAGGAAAAGGGCGAAATCACCGCCTGTGGCATTCCCATCAACTACGAGGCTTCCAAAGAATGGGCCGATAAGAAGGTTGTCCTCTTCTCGGTGCCCGGTACGTGGACATGTGCTGCTTTTGTGCTGGCGACGGTAGATTCTAACAGTGTCTCGGTAATAAGGCGCCTTCACCCCCACCTGCTCCGTTAACCACATGCCCGGATATATCAAGAACCTCCCCCAGCTGAAGGAGAAGGGTGTCCAGGTCGTCGCCGTGGTGGCCTCCAACGACCCCTTCGTCATGAGCGCCTGGGCCAAGACCAACGGGGTCAAGGATGAGATTCTTTTCCTCTCCGACCCCGAAGCTCGTTTCTCCAACAGCCTTGGTTGGGCCAATGGCGGTCGCACCGGTCGTTATGCTGTGGTGATCGACCATGGCAAGGTGACTTATGCGCAGATTGAGACCAAGAAGGGTGCTGTTGAGGTGGGTTCTGCATAATCTCTGTCCCGGGACTTGTGCTGACCGTGACATAGGTTTCTTCTGCCGAGACTGTGTTGGCACATCTGTAATCGACGGCTCCATTCCACCCCAGACTGCTCTAGACCATGCTGTTATTGAATAATGAATACACTACGTTTCTGCTTGATTGATCCCACATGCTCAATTCCCCAGCCGGAGATAGCGGGGATGTCCCTCCAGGCCATTGCTTTCCTCCGTGGATCCACTGTAAGCAGGGACCTTGTCGGCTTTTATCGTAGGCACATGGGACCTGATTCCAGAGACTAGGACGGCCTGATCTTCAGAATTGCACCCACCTGTCGAATGAAGCCGAAAGGAAACGGAATGATTACTCTCCGAATTAATAATCTTCTTGCTGCCCCCCGGGTGATGTCATCCATCCCCACTGCATAAAAGACCGCCCTGGGACCCGTGGACGAGAGCTTCTAGCTTCCTTCTCTACTAGCAGCCGAACATCTGGATTATCAAAACCGATCATCATGGCTCCCAAGGTTCTCGTTGTCCTCACCTCCTTCGACAAGCTCCCCAACGGCCACCCGACCGGATGGTATTTGGTGCGTTCTACACCGTCTCTGCCCCTCATCCACATCTCCCCTAACATGCACAGCCTGAATTCGCCCACCCATGGGAAGTCCTGCACGAAAAAGCGGAGCTGGTGATCGCCTCTCCCAAGGGAGGTGAAGCTCCGCTGGATCCAGGCTCGGTCAAGATGTTCGAGGGTGACCCGGTCTCCACCAAATTCTTGAACGAGCAGCAGGCGCTCTGGAAGAACACGCACAAGCTCAGCGACTTTGTTTCTCGCGTGTCCGAGTTCGATGCGCTGTTCTACGTTGGTGGCCACGGCCGTAAGTAGTCTCTCCTTCAGACATATCCTCCCACAACCGCCGAGGTTGCTGTGACCCCTTCCGGAGGATGTCACTAACGGACGACCCAGCCATGTTCGACCTGCACAGCGATCCTGACTCTCTGGCGCTAATTCAATCCTTCGCATCGGCTAAGAAGCCCGTCAGCGCCGTCTGCCACGGTCCCACTGTCTTCCTGAACGCAACCACTCCGTCCGGGGAGCCCTTGATTACCGGCGCCAGCGTCACCGGTTTCTCCAACACCGAGGAGGACCAGGTGAACCTGAGCTCCTTGATGCCATACATGTTGGAGACGGAGCTCAACAAGGTTTCCGGTGGAGGCTATGTGAAGGCGGACCAGCCGTGGGGCGAGAAAGTGGTGGTGTCCAAGACCGCTGGCACTGGAGCACCCCTGATTACCGGACAGAACCCTGCCAGCGCCACAGGGGTGGGCAAGGCGATTCTGCAAGCGTTGGGACTGTAATTGGAGAAGAAGTATCCACCGGATTATATCGTGGGAATGGCATAACCCTAATTTTTGTCGCGCTAAGAAGGATCTAAATTGATACCCGAAAAGTCCCCATTCCCTCGAAGCTTTATTTGATATCTGCAAGAATGATCTCAATCTTAGTCGCACTGGCCTTCTCCACCGTTTTTATCACAGTACTCCGTACAATTGGGGGCCAAAACCGATCGTCAAGATTATTCCTCTTCCATCGTAGTGCACATGCCGCTGACTGCTGCGACACTCGCGTGAGATTTTCTCTCGCCCTCCATAATATGCCCCTGCTCCCGTTTGTATTGGCCTGCGTGGTCTTGGCCTGAATTTTATCGTGTTTTCATTGCATTTTTCTCCAGTGATACCCCATTTTACGCTGCTATAATGAGTTCTTCCGAGTATGATTCCCCGTATGGCTTTCCCCTGCGCCGGAACGGATCCTGTCTCAGCGACGAAGTCAGCTGCGGCCACACCTGGGGCGACTTCTACGCCTGTTGTCCGGGGAATACCATCTGTCCGGGGACCAAAGCCTACTATTACAACTCCGTCTGCTGCCCGTCATGGTCGAATTGCACGATCCCGCTGATGGAAAGCCCACATTGTGCCAATTCCAGCGGTTCTCTCTTCGACCACACAGGGTATTTCTGCTGTCTGCCAAACCAGACAGGATTCTGGACTTCATCGCCGACCGACGCGGTGGGCTGCTCTGATGGGTTTCCGGACAATGTAAACGAGACGATTATCGCGGCGGTTTCGTCCGGTGAGTGAGCGTGCAAGATCATTCCCGTGTATACTAATGTCTCTACATTAGCCTCGGTCGCATCCAGTTCTCTCGCAACAGCAACATCTACCAGTATACCCACCTCCGGCTCAGCGACCGACAGTACGACAAATGCCGCGGATAACTCCTCGGGCGGTAACCATACAGGAGCCATCGCAGGTGGCGTGGTCGGAGGAGTAGCTGGACTGGCGATCATTCTCGCCCTGCTTTGGTTTTTTCTCCGTCGGAGAAAGCAAAAGCAACAGCCCGATGCGGCTTTAGGGGTCCAGCCCACGCAGTACACGGATGTAAAGCCAGTAACGTTGGCGCCAGGGGAGCTCGACGGTCTTGCGACACCGTCCGAACTCCCGGCAGACAACCATCTCATGCATGAGTTACCCGCTGGAAAGGGGCATGCGTAGTTCAACGTTTGGTGTATATATGATGCATGGCTGTTAATTTACTGTCAGGAGTGACCTCACTGCAGGGCAGATGGCCACTTTACCAACATTGTACATGCTGTTTTGACGTTTGAAGAGTGCGAGCCTGCTAGGGCTCTTCGTAACAGATAATGGCACACGAGAAATTAGTACTGGGAAGTGCGCTTATATATACAAGCCTGCCGGGGCATTTCCGAGGCTGTTGGTCACATGTAACTTTCATCAATCAGTTACGGTGTACAACCTCCAGTTACAAGTCTCTCATTAGCCGGCGGAGTCCGAAGCAAGAGATCAATGTACATCTGACGGTAGACAAGTTGATCCGCAGCCAAACACGAATCATCATGTTTCCCGGCCCGGCGTGGGCTTGGAAGCCCCGGAAAGATGCGTGATAAGAATCTCTCCCATGTCAGGGGACACATTAGAGGAACACACTACAGGCACCTGTGGCCACAGACATTCTTGGAGTACGCATGTTTTATTCCGCCAAGCCAGGGCGTGTTACACTGGTGGATGTGACTGGTGATTAACATTCAGCAACAATGCAAGGATATATCTCTTGGTGGCCCTGGAGACGATATATAAATAGTGCGCACCCGTATATGCAAACCATACTGGAGGACTCGATCCGTAAGATTGAAATACTCCAGAGCCGTCTTCACTCAGAATGCCCCAATTCCTTCTCTCAGCTCTACTGGTGCTGCCCATAATCGGGGCTGTACCAGCCCCTGCCCCGATGCCCACACCTCCGGGCATTCCATCTGCATCTCAGGCCGAAAACCAGCTGGCCGGGTTGAAGGTAGCGGCACAGGGTTCGAGCAGCGGCTATGATCGAGATTTGTTTCCTCACTGGGATAGCCAGGGAAAGTAAGTATCCCTGTCGCATCGCAGGAAACGCAGGACGTCCTGACAATGCTAGCTCGTGCGACACGCGCGACATGGTTCTCATACGAGACGGCACAGACGTCAAACAGGGCTCTGGATGCTCTGTAAGTGGTAGGTGGTACTCTCCATACGATGGTGAGACCTGGACAGATCCCAGCGATGTGGACATTGATCACGTTGTTCCGCTGTCGAATGCTTGGAAGGTACTATCTTCCTTTTGCACGCTTACAGGACATCGCTGACCACGGTAGTCTGGGGCGTCGGATTGGACCACAGATCAGCGGGAGGCATTTGCCAATGACTTGGAGAATCCCCAGCTGCTTGCAGTGACCGACAATGTGAACCAAGCAAAGGGTGATGATGGACCAGAAGACTGGAAGCCGTCCTTGAGTAAGGGTTGTTCTGATCATTGTGTGATGCAGTCTAACGACGTTAGCATCCTACCACTGCACCTATGCAAAAATGTGGGTTAAGGTCAAATCTGTGTATAAGTTGACTATCACATCGGCGGAAAAAGATGCCCTTGTTAGCATGCTGGATACGTGCTAGCTCTGTCGCATTCAATGAGATCCGGTCACGGTAAGGCCATCATCTTCGTTATCTCCTCGTGCAATCTTCTCTGACATTGCACAAGACAAGCTCCTCTAATATGACATTAGGCTGAGTAGAAAATGGACTGGTATTCCTCGGCACGATTAGTCCTCGTCGACTGCTCCCCATACTTGAAATATGAATTCTCGCTCTAACGTCCACGTATTATCCCACATGTCTCCAATAGCCACTCGAACATCCCCTGTCCATGCTTCGAGGAAGCGCCTTTCTCACCGTAATTGTCCAGAGACACCCATTCATAATCCGTGTCATCTTGGTAGATAGCTGTCCGAGAAGCTGCGATGGAATGAACCTCTAGGAAGAAGTCTCCTTCTTGTGTGTCGAAGAAACTATCGTTATTAGCACACGTCATGTAACTTCCCTTGAAGACTTACCTCCGAGCCATGAGACTTATTCGTTTGACATTTCCCAAATCCAAAGGCTTTGCATCTTTTTGCTCTTTACCTCGATATGTAGGTTTGAAATCGCTCCATTTGACGAATATTTTCTCCCGCTTTAAGACGCGAAAGTCATACTCCCAACTCAGGGTGCTTTCATCCCTTCCATCCGGGCGTTTCGAAGGAATAGTATCTTTGAGAGTGACGGTGTATGTTTTCCCGTCCGATCGGCCGATGTCCAATTCTAGCCCATCGTAGTGGGACAAATCCCATGTGCGATCTTCGCCTGTAGTACGCTGGGACGCAAAACCAGCACCTCCAAGAGTTTGGGTGTCCAGGTGGCCGTGGAAAAATGCAGTTGGCGAGGATGCGTTGCAGTCGAAAATTGAATACGATGAGCCCCCTCGCACCTGATCATCAGATGCAGTCCAGTCTCGCGGCGACCACGGCCTGCTTGGTCAGTATATGGGCTGATGTAGGCTGGGAATGCTTACTGGTCGCCGCCGAAAAGGGCAGTTTTTGACTCTGTGGACATTTTGAGCTTCTGTGGGTTAAACCAAGTGCTGATGGATAATTAGGAGAAGCTTCGTACATGTGAAGTCTGTTGGGTGTGGATCAATCGATCAGAGGCCGTTTGCGGATGACGTCGATATGCGGGCGTTGCATGCGATCCGATTCTTGCCACACCCGGGGATTGTTGCCCCCGGTAGAGTAAATAAAATGTACTGTACATGTATGGAACGATGAAAATAGGTTGTGGGAATGTGCATTATAGAGATTTCTACTTAACTGACGTTATTAAACTACAGCTTCGCCCTGGTCCGTTCATCGCGCACCACAAACCGCTTTCCGCTCCGGTTTCCTTTCTCCTGATCTCGAAGCACTCGACGTAGAATCTTTCCACTGGCACTCTTGGGGATTTCATCGACGAATTCCACCTCCACGATCCACTTGTGTCGAACCTTTCTGGCGCGAACATATTCGATGATCTGTCGGCCAATGTCAACGAGCCCACCAGTATCACCAACACGTTCCTTGGCGGTGGGTTTCAATGCCACATATGCCTTTGGCCTTTCTCCAGAGTAAGCATCCGAGATGGATGTGACGGCGACGTCTTCAATGTCCTCATGTCCCAGTAGCAGATCTTCCAGTTCGGCCGGAGACACCGCAATGCCCTTCACCTTGATCATCTCCTTGATGCGGTCGGTGATATTGATGAATCCTTCCTTGTCCATGAAACCAACGTCACCGGTGTGCAACCATCCATCCGCATCGAAGGTTTCCTTCGTGGCCTTCTCGTTGTTCAAATAACCCATCACGACCTGGGGTCCGCGGGCAAGGATCTCTCCGGGCTCATTGTATCCTAGCTCGCGGCCGGAGTCCACATCGATGATCTTGACCTCAGTATTGGCAGCAATACTTCCTCCCCGCTCGGCATAGTTGTACGACTGTTTATCGAGCGGATGCATGGTGATACAGCTGCACGACTCGGTCATGCCGTAGCCCTGCTTGAAACCCGTATTGGGGTAGCGTTCCTGGAGCTTTTGCAGGACCTCGCTGGCAATTGGGGCAGCACCAGACGAGAACTTGGTCACATGCGAGAGGTCGTACTTGGCCACAATGGGATCTGAAAGCAAACGGATGACAATGGGCGGCACTAGAAGCAGTTCCCTGATCTTGTATTTGACTACCGTGTCCAGCATGCTTTCCATGGTGAATGCCGGTAACATGTACACCTCCGAGTTGAGGAAGACAGGGAGATGCATCTGGTGGACCAGACCAGTAACTGTTTGGATCAGCTTGTGTCGTTCTGAAAGCTCTTCTGAAGAATACTTACTATGAAACAGTGGCAGCACGGCCAGAGAACGCTTGTGATCGGGAGCAGTCACCTGCTGGACTTGCATACACTGCGCTATTACGTTATGATGGCTGATCATGACCTGCCTTTGAAGTCAGAACATTTTACCAAGGCCTCTCCCAGATCCTGAATGAACTGTTCGACATACCGCTTTGGGTAATCCAGTTGTGCCACTGCTGAAGCTGAGAAATCCGCAAACCTCGCGGTTGGTCTTGCCCGGAGGCAGCTTGAAGGCCGCAACTTGTCCGCCTGCCCCGTAACTCTTTCCCATTTCGATCAGCTGTTGAACATTGGTATAACCTTCTTTTTCACCGTCAAGAAGGAAAATACGCTCCCGCGGGATACCGGCGCTCTGAGCCGCGGGAATGGCAACCTCCATAGAGGAGGGAACGGTCATGAGGAATTTCGCTTGGCCGGTCTTCAACGCGTATGTCATTTCCTCAACATTGTATGCAGGAGAAGCCCCAGATATTACTCCGCCTATGCATTGTCAGGGCAATGAATTGGCGATGATCAATGGGGGAAGCCTACCTGCGCGGACGGTAGACAGCATGGCTACCGGGTACCAGATGGTGTTGGGGCTGAATAAGGCCACCGTCTCACCGGGCTTGAGGCCATATTTCTGGACTAATGCTGTCGAGATATAGGTCGTATATTCCTTTAGTTCATCGTAACGGACCCTCTCTTGCGTCACGGCATTGACGTAGGAACCGAGCTCGGCGGGAGGGAATCGTCGCAGGGGAGAATGTTCCGAGTCAAACAGCCAGTCCCATATGGGAAGTTGCGTAGGAACTATCGTGATGAGAATGTATTTCATGAGCTGGTACGCCGTGTAAACTTACTTTGTAGCTGGGGTCTTGTTGATGAGAAGATCATGGTCTACAATGGCAGCGGTGAGAACCTCTATATTTGGCTATTTGAGGAATGAAAATCCAAAGTAAACGCGGGGAAATTATAACGCCTAAATACCCAATTTAAGACCGTCTCGACTATTTCCTGGACAAGTAAAGTGGTGGTGTACGGACCTCGGTCATACCGCTATTATTGCCTTCCCCGCATTGCCTTGGACATACATCCGGGGGTGTTGTCCGGTTGAAATCCGCAATATGGGGTTGCTGCATCCTTCGGGCCACTCTGAGGGGTGGAGTTAATTCTTCCAAACTCCATACCTCGAGGCTTGTTATCTACTGGGAAGAAGAGTTGTGCCTTGTTTATGAACGCCATGTGCTGCATTTTCTCCAGTGCCTCGCGGTGAGCCCGGATAAATATGAACAAATTTGATTTCGAGTTCGTATTATGAATGCCGCCAATGCAGCCTTGTCACACAGTCTGGGGTTTGCGATCGTGTACAACACAAAGGCGGGCGATCTGTTCTCTTCCATGAGCCGTGGGTCATGTATCATGACCACTATACTCATGAAGAGGCTGTCTAAACCATTCCCTGCAGGGCTTTCCATTCCCCACGTACGATGCCAGGTAGCTCTTTCTCTAGACTAGGTCCTTGGGGATTCCACCCCAAAACCTTTCGAGCACGGGTTGCCCTGCAACGGACGTTGAGGCCCCAACTGGCAGCCTCGAATCCCGCCCACTCTTGAGCTATGTGTGCTTCTAGGGATTCTGTCTCTGCCGTGGGAATGAACCCCTCCTTCTGGGCAATGAGAGCTATTTCTCGTGCAAGATCAGACCATCGATACTCCCCAGTTTCAGCAAGATAGTATGCTTCAGGCCCCCAAAGATCGGTCCTGCCGGAAAGCACGGCATCAAACATCGCCATGTATAGATCAGTTAAATCGGTTATGTATACTCCGCATCCACGAGATTCGCCTTCGCCAATGATGGGTGCTCTTTTCCTCTCAAGGGTCCACCGAGCAAGCTCGTATACCTGTCGGCTTCGTTGCGAACAAGGTCCGCGACCGAGTCCTACGAATATTAACTGCCAGCTCAATTCGGTCGGCTGTAAACTCACCGAAGACAGTGGTTGGGGAGATGATGGCGGCCTTGATGATCTCCGGATGGGCAGCCCCCGCTTCAAGGACCACCTTGTCCACTGCTCGGTGGAATGCATGCTCGGGAATAGTCACAATCTCCTGTACCCCGTCCCAATCATTGTATATCTTTTCTCTCGAAATACCATATGTCTTCTCGTCAGTGTCAACATAACTGAAAATTCCAGCACCACTGGTGTGAATCCAGTATGCCGGTCTGTCCGCCGTGTGGCCGTTCAAAATTCCAGCGCATATTGCATTGGCGGCTCCTATATGGTCCGCAGCGTCTGCTGTATCTGTACGAAATATTATATCAGTTTCTGACATACCTATCATCGACAGGTTGGTATACGGATAATTATATCTGCCTTAGCACTTTCGCCTTGCAATACATCGTCATCCTCGAGACCACCGTACACAATCCCCACGGATGGGTAGATGGATTTGATCCTTTCTCCTTTATCCTTCCCAGGCACCAAGAGTCTATATGATAAGTCGGGGTGCTTTGGTAGTAGCTGGGAGAGTATATCTCCACCAATGTAGCCCGTGGCCCCGGTACTGCCCCCATGTTATTTTGGGTCATGAAGGTGTCTGGTCTTCTTACATGAAAACATTCATCATCCTGTTAGAAGGCGCTACTGTAAATTCAATGACTTCACTCTTGTAAGAGAATGAGCAAATCTCAAACCCGATTTTATACTCCTGTAACGCGTGTTGATTTATAATAACCGTGATTTATAATTCGCGGGGTAAATGTTGAAAGTGCTGATCTCGAACTAATAGCGGAAGTACACATCGGATGAAGTATTATACGTTTGATATACAAAGAGAAAACCCATGACAGCTCTACCATGGCACAATAATTTCAGTGCGATGGACTGGGCCAAGCTTATAAACAAGATCAAGGAAGCGGCCTTTTTACCAAAATTCGGGTTCATTCTCATCCACTATGATTAGCCCGTTATAGCCAAATTAAGTTGCGTCTTATCGAACAAAATTTCATTTTATTTATAGTAAGCACCCATACTGCGTATAATCTAGGCCCTACCCATCGGGTACAACGGCAGTCAACCCTGAAAACGTGCCTGACATACCGTTAGCCTCTAATTAGACATGTGGATCATCGTGGATCACGTTCAAAAGTCTTCCTGTCTCCTGCGAGGACTATAGAGACCCATATTTAACCGATTCTTCGATAACGACTTCTTTGCCACTCCTGTTGTCGTTTTATATAGAAGTCTGAAACCGAGAAGAAACTGATAGCGGGTACTCTCGGTTGTTGCCGGCTCACATCGGGAAGAACGCTTTCTACTAGCCACAAATCCGCCTATACCCGAGAATGTTGTGGCTGAAGTAGGCAAAAGAACCATTTCCATTGGGCACTTGCTGCCAAGTCCTCGGAGTTGCGGCTGGTGCTCTCTACTAACAAGATTGTCTCTATAGAAATTTCTCCATAGCGGAAAAGAATGGATCTTTCTCGACCAGACGAGGACATCGTTCAATTTGACAGTCGCTCTGATTGTGGAAATCACGTATGATGTGAATACTTACCACGTAAGAGAATTGGAAAAAGACGATGAAAAAACCGGACTTGTGGTAGAAGTGGCCCCGCCATATTGGCGTATATCTACTTCTCCTTACCCCCAAAGATGTAGGAACTCGTCTTTCTGGAGAGACAATATCGGCTTCACCGGCTAATTGACTTAATGGATCATCATCCGGAAGAACGATGGAAGGACCCATCGTTCACTGATCACACCAGTGATGAATTTTCCGACGAGACAGGAGACCGCCTTGATTCACTCGAGTTGAATCGAATCAATACGTACCGACTTCAACAAAAAACAACAGTAGGGTCAACCAAAGGGCCCTTACCAAAAGCGAAATGGTTGCCTATGGGGGCAGGGAAAGAATATCCGCCTCTTCTACCAGACCCCGAGACATACGTGGTAGAATTTGACGGAGCCAATGATCCTTTACACCCATACAATTGGTCAATGCTGCGCAGGATTATGCTGGTATGCATTCTGGTATATGGTACCTTTGCTGGATCCTTTACAAGTGCGGTTTTCTCTGCTGCTATCTCTTCCGTGAGTGAGGAGTTTCATATCAGCCAGGAAGTGGGTTCGTTGGGAGTCACGTTATATGTCCTTGGATTTGCGGCTGGTCCAACGATTTGGGCCCCGGCCTCAGAGTTGATCGGAAGGCGATGGCCTTTATCCACCGGACTTTTTGGATGTGGCGTTTTCACTATTGCCTGTGCTACCGCGAAGGATGTGCAGACCATCATGCTGACTCGGTTCTTCGCTGGGTTGTTTGCAGCGAGCCCGATATCCATTGTCCCGGCTGTTTTCGCTGATCTATTTAATAACACACAACGAGGCATTGTGATGTCAATTTTCTGCATGGCCGTTTTTATCGGTCCCTTCGCTGCCCCATTCGTTGGAGGTTTCATTTCGATCAGCTCCCTCGGATGGCGGTGGATCATGTACATATCGACGATCATGGTATTCTTGGGATTCATCCTTGTCATCGTCTTCCTTGACGAGACGTACGCGCCCGTTATCCTGGTCCGCAAGGCAGCTACTCTTCGTCGACAGACCCGTAACTGGGGTATACATGCAAAGCAAGATGAGGTTGAGGTAGAACTTGGAGAGCTGCTTCGAAACAACTTCACTCGTCCGATTAAGATGCTCCTCACAGAACCTATATTGCTTCTCATCTCCTTATACATCTCCTTTATTTATGGCCTCATTTATGCCCTGCTGGGGGCATACCCAGTGGTATTCGAAGGCGTATACGGGATGAACATGGGCGTGGGAGGCCTGGCATTCGTGGGACTCATTCTAGGAGAACTCCTCGGTGGCGTCTTCATCTTGATGCTGCAGACGTCGTACGCACGGAAGCTGGCTGCGAATGGTGACAAGCCGATCCCCGAATGGCGCCTTCCCCCCGCCATCGTTGGCGCTGTTACCTTTACAGTAGGAATGTTCTGGTAGGTCCAAGTTGGGATGCGAGTTCACGCGTATATGAATCAAATACTAATTAGTGTATCAGGTTCGGCTGGACCGGTTATACAGCCTCCATCCACTGGATTGCTCCCATGGCCTCCGGACTACTGACAGGCTTCGGTATTTTTTGCATCTTCCTCCAATGCTTCAACTACATCGTGGATTGTTATCCTTCATTGTAAGTACCCGTCCTCTGGAGAGGTCAACGAGTACTAATGAGGTAGGGCTGCATCGACAATCGCGGCAAATACAATACTTCGGTCGGCAATTGGTTGCTCATTCCCATTATTTTCGAGGCAGATGATGGAAAACCTGGGGGTGCAGTGGGCTGGAACTATGCTCGGTTGTATCGCAGCAATAATGATTCCTATCCCAGTTGTGTTCATGGTCTACGGGCCTTGGCTTAGGGGGAAGAGTAAATTGGCTTGTTCGCCTATTTACGACGTTGAACAGAAAACTTACGATGTATAATGTAGATATTATGATGATTATTAGCGGATACCACACATTTGGCTAAAGCGGCTCAATTTAACTTGTTGATTGGAATGGTGCATATATATATAGGCAAGCTATCTTCTATACACCGTGAATTCGCAAACCAGGAAGGCTGCATATGCGAAGAGGAGCACAGCCCCCATCCAACGGCCAAGATCAAGAAACACGACACATGCTAACAGAGCCGAAGAGACCCATACTGACACCAATTCAAACATAGTCATGTAGTCTGACATAGTATGACCAAGTTCTCCTGAAAGAGCTATCACGCCCGCACACAGAGTGAGTAGGAAGATGTTGCTCCCGGCTGTATTCGCAACCATGATGCCGCTATGCCCTCGCACTCCACTCACGAGGGCAATGACCTTCTCCGGAATTGTGGTAACAATTGACAGAACCGTAAACCCAACGACGGTTCCCGATAACCCAAGTGATTCCGCGATAGCGCTTGCGCTCTGGGCCAGAATATAACCGGAGACCGATAAACAGACAAGCCCAATTAGCAGTTGTAGAACGTGGCGCGCCACTGAAATTGGATATTGCCGATCAATGTCATACGGTTGGTGCCGTTGCAAAAGATGTGACGTTTCGGATACTCGATGTACGTTAGCTTCGACATCGTCGGTATCGCTATCGCTGTCGCTTTCACTATCTGACAGTTCTGGCGCGCTGACGACCCCCCGGTAAATGGCGAAACCAATGGAAATGAGATAGATCACAAATGTGGCGATGAGGAACCCTCCTGTAATGCGATTTAGCCTCCCAGCCCAGGTCAGACCAGCCGACATGGTAGTCAATCCTAGGAGGATGGCAGTGTAGGATCGGGCGCTGCGATCAAACTGCATCCGGCCTGGG
This sequence comes from Aspergillus ambiguus, assembly GCF_047715705.1. NCBI lineage: Eukaryota > Fungi > Ascomycota > Eurotiomycetes > Eurotiales > Aspergillaceae > Aspergillus > Aspergillus ambiguus. The sequence continues at coordinate 127,303 of NW_027395534.1, read as the reverse complement.
TGCACCAGCATACCAAGAGAGAACGCGCCGAGTATATTAGAAATTGTTGAACCCATGACGTTTCCTAACGCCAAAGAGCCGCGCTTCTGCAATACTGAAGCTATTACGACTGCCAGCTTCAATGGTGTGAGTGATGAATGTGGAGGAAGACTCCGGGATGCGTATCTTACCTCTTCATACTCGGCCCCGGCTGTGAGAAGGGCAATAAGTGTCTGTGAGATACCCAGACGCTGGGCGACGATGGCGGTATGTTCAACAAATTTGTCCGCGCCATAGTCTAGCATAAATGCCCCTGCCACCAGGCAGGCGCTATTGTAACAGAGAGTATTCCAGTCAACTGAATGCATCAGCTGCAAAAGTCTTGCCCTACTGGAGTACCCGGTAGCATAGAGGGATAGAGATTGCAAAGGACGTTACGAGTCCTAAGGGATGACCGAATGTGTGGTTGGAAAGAAAGCCAAAATTTGTCATATTAAGGTTTCCTTGCCCCACGCAGCTTCGATACACGGTTCCATGCGTTGTCGCATCTCTGAGCATCATCGACAGTTACGTGGTTGGACCGTATATATAATTCTCCTGACCGGTTCCAACGTAGCATACCCGCAGTTGAGATCGGTTACCTGCTATAAATGACGTCACTGGCATAGGATGGGATTCTGCCCTATATTCGGGTGAAATTTGCATACTGTGCACCCTGAATGATAAGAACATCCTGGATGTGAAGTGAGCGACATGTCTTCCAGCTCAGGTTTTGCCATTGTGACCCCCGCGTCGAGGGGGTTAGGATTCGCCTTCGCCCGTTATCTTCTGGCCCATACGGAGTTGCCAGTAGTAGCAACCGCGAGACGAGATTGCTATGAACTCCAACGAAGGCTCACAAAAGGTCTTGCGCCATACTGGCAATCAAACAAGAGGCTTCAAGTCTTTAAAGTCGACGTGACGGGTTGGAATGAGCGAGCGCTGCAGCTTGAATAGAGACTAACGTCTCCAGATGAATCTACAATATCGTCAATGACTTCCCACATCCGGCAAATATTACCAGACACGCCGCTACGAATTGCCCTCACTGTACCTGGTACTCTCAATTGTGGAAAAGTCCCCTTCCCAGATCGACGCGTCTCGTGCAATGGACAGCTTTCGAGTCAATTCCATTGGACCAATGCTACTGATGAAACATCTTTCATCATTTCTCCCCACTAAATCACATCCACCTTTTGCAACTGACTACTACAATGCAGATGAGAACGCATTGCACCTACCGTCGCATGCGATCTACGCGATGATGGCAGCGCGAGTGGGATCAATCTCCGACAACGGCACGGGAGGGTGGTACTCTTATCGTGCCAGTAAATCAGCTGTATTTCAGTTAGCGAAGACATTCGACTTGTATCTACGGACACGCAGTAATGAAAGAGCGATTGCTGTTGCGATGCACCCAGGAACAGTTCAAACCGACTTCACAAAAGATTACTGGTCGGGAAGGGACATGTTGCATCCAGAGGAGTCTGCAGTGCGTTTATTGAATGTTCTATGTTCCATAGGCTCTGGGGTGAATGAAGGGCGTGGAAGATGCTGGGATTGGAGGGGCAATGAGGTTGCGCCTTGAGATTGTTCGGGATAGATCTGGCCTTCACAAGCCGGTGGTCTACTACTCCACACTCTATGATCGCCACTGACACCCTCCGATCTCCGATCTCTGTGGGGTGGATTTTCTGTAATCTGGGCATGCCCAATTACGTCTTGCAGAATAGCAGATCTTAAGGTTGATCGACGTTGTATGGCATCATTGGTATCATTTCAGAAAGTGCCTACACCTGTTATCATTGGACACCCCATGAGAATAAATAGTGCGCCCTGCAAGCCATGACCACAACCTCCTCATAACCATATCTATTCGCACATTACGACGCGCCAGATTGCTCCAGGTTCAATCTTTACCGTACACATTCTCGACATTCTCCGCCGTGGTACGATCTTTCGTAAAGATAGTGGCAGTGTTGTGGAAGACTGCGAACAGTTAGTGAATATTCGAGAGATAGGTACGTGGAAACCCACCTTCTTCCATCTCCTCCAAGGACTTGCCGGTGGTTTCCTTGATGAACAGCCATGCATAGACCACCAGCGCCCAGTTGAAGATACAGAACATCAAGAATGTTCTCCAACCGAGGTTCTCGAGCGCATGTGGCGTTGCCTGAGAGAAAACGAAGTTGAAAAGCCACTGGGTTGCTGTGCCCACGGCGATACCCATTTCACGGATCCTCGTGGGGAAGATTTCGCTCATGTACAGCCAGGGAACGGGGCCCCAGGACATGTTGTACATCGCCGCTTCCAGGTAAACCATTGCAATGGAAGCAATTGCGGGTGACGTGATCGAAGTGGCTTTGGGGTCGGGGGGAAAGACCTTGCCGAGGATGGCGACGATGAGCATCAAGGATCCCATCATGAAAGCACCCACTATGAGCGACCATTTGCGGCCGATCCGCTCGACTAAGAAGACAACGAAAGTAAAGCACGCGACAACCTTGACGACACCGAAGAAACCGCTAATAAGGAGGCTATCCTCGCCCGCGCCGACCGCCTGGAAAATCTGAGGCGCATCTACACTGTATTAATTGGGTGACTTGGGAACAGTTCAATGAGGGTTCACGCACAGTAAGCCAGAGATGTATTTCCAGTCAACTGCACGCCTACTTGGTATTAACACACATTTCCATATGTCGCGGGGGCAGACACATACCAATCTGGATTGTGATGGTGATGATCATCCGATACCGGTTGGCGGGCAGACGCAACTCTTTCCAAGTCACACCCTCAGTCGCTCGAAGCTCAGCTTCAATGCCATCGAGAATTTCTGCCATTCTACTCAAGGGTCAGTGGGCAGTTCTCCAACGCATCAACATACGTACTCTGCGCGAACTTCATCCGTCTCTTCCCCGCCCCGGATCCAAACCAATGACTCCATCGCCTCCTGGTGTCGTCCCTTTTTCGCCAGCCAACGAACACTCTCCTTCAAGAACAGCATCCCAATTCCCAGAATGCCACCAGGGACCAGCTGGAGACCGATGGGAATTTGCCATTGTCGATCAATAGACGGGACATGTTTTTCGACGCCATAGTCCACCCAATACGAGGTCATGACGCCCAGGGTGAAAAAGAACTGGAACATGCTACCGAGCATACCCCGGATCTCCTTTGGTGCCATTTCCGCACTAAACATGGGTACCATGACAGTCGCCATACCGACGCCCACACCGCTGATTACGCGGGCAGCGTAGAAGGCGCCGATGGAGTGCGTGGGCGCGACCTGAATGACGGCGCCGATGCAGAAAATCAGTGACGCCAGCGCGATCGACCATCGCCGGCCAAATCGCGCGGTGAAAGGCCATGTGAAGAAACACGAGAAGAACGCTGAGTTATTAGCTGGGATTTTATCGATTGGCCAGTATCGCGAAGTTGTCGCCTACCTCCCGCTTGTAGAAGACTATTGGAGTTTGAACTGATGGTGGATTTCTCCTTGGCGCCATATCGGAAATGATTCTGGAATGACTCGAGCGTGAGAATGCCCCCGATAATACCGGTATCATAGGCAAAGAGGAACGATCCCACGCAGCAGATGGAGACCATATACACGGCCCGTATATTGCCCAGTCTCTTGCCCATGATGACAGCCGACACAGGAAACTGTTGATTTAGACGTAACATGTAAAATCAAGAGTGGAAAAGTAGCCAGGGGAGAGAATCCTCTTTGTACTCTGTAACTGCGGGGAGTGCGCCGGGACGGCTGGTGAAGTCATCTGAGCCATCTAGTCAACACGAAGGGAACCCGGTCTGGACGATGACAATAGAACTAGCTAAAATAACACCATTTGCTTATGGATAGCATCGATATGTGATAGGGCCGCTGGGGCGGCTGGTCTGGGGGATTTCTGGGTCATGGGGGATCGCTTGGATGAATCAAGCCGAATGGGCCATTGGTTATGGCCGTCGGGGTTGCATTAGCGGGCCAAGCCAACACTGTAGCCACCAGATACGTAGTTGATTCGTCTGAAGCTTACCAGGGTGTTGCAGCGGGGGGTGAGTTAGGCCTGGGTCTGTTCTTATGGCCGATGACCAGTATTCCAATCGCACGATCTGCCGCCATCGAATTTTAGCCCTAAATATTGACCCACGGACTGGCCAAACACTGTAATTTGGTTAGCGGAATGCTGTCCGTGCCAATTAATGGTGAATCTCTGTCGCTCAAGATATCCGTAGACGTTTTATATCGATCATACCATAGGGGTACGACTGTGCTACGACGATGGTCAACGCTTGCACAAGATATGGCTGATGTTGCGACATCGAACGTGTTTGGGATCCTCTATTTTATTTTCCCTCCGATTGTACGTCTTCCTTATTCTTTCTATTACTTAAGCACTCCTCATCCCCTTATAACATCGTGACAAACCATGTCAAGACTTTCCGCAAACGGCACCGGCATGACTCGACATGAGGCAGCTGACGTTATTGGACGCCAAAAAACTCTTTGTAACTATGCTTATTCATCCTGACTCTTGAACAGTACTTCCTACATGGAGAAGGCTGACAAGAAGAATGATATAAGATTGTCTATCTAGTTCTATCAAAAACATGTAATTCTATCATTAACCATGACATATCAGGGGACCTCGGTTGCCATTATAGGCTTGTACCCGGAACTTATGCAAAATGTGCCTCGTAGGGCCAGTCCAAAGGGGTTTTAATTAACGAATGCACACGATTGTGCGCCCACCATCCCAGGTAATCCGCTTACGGACGGTCATTTTGAAAACCTCGTGCTTTGTATCGATCTCCTTACTCTCCTTGTCGAGAAGATATGCAGAAGGAGCATAGACCAAGGCCTCTCCGGTTCGAAGACTTGAGATGCGATAGAACCCATTGGCACCATCCTCAACACCGGAGTCCCTCCTACCGTTCATTGGTACATGATTCTGGATAACTCTGTACCACTCTGGGCTGGAGAACCGATGAATGATAGTAACCGAGCAAAGATCGATCAACCGAGGAGATATTGTCGGCTCCTGTGTTGAAATGATAGTCCTAACGCCCAGGTGCCGTTGCTGTCGAATGATATTGAGTAACGTTTCTGATAGCTCTTTGGCTGCCGCAGTATCAGTCATGTACTACACGTCATGGTCAGTCTCTCTCCAGTGGTGCCTAGGTCGCAAAACTCAGGTACCTTGTGTGCCTCATCGGCGACTATCATCTTACCTCTCGCTGGGTGAGCGTGCAGGAAGAGGTCAATCGAAATTCTGAAGAGAATGCAGGCTGTATTCTGGTCGACGAAAGGGCAGGATAAATCCAGAATGGTGACACCCCCATCGATAAAGTAATCTCCGTCGCTATTGCCGCTGAGGTTTAGATACGAATCCAGCAGGTCCAGTCGCTGATATAGGAAAGGCGTCTGGGCCCGGTCGAGGCGCAAAGAATTCAAGCGCACGCGGAATTTGGAATAGTTGAAGTGTCCACCGCTTTCCATCGCCATTTCACGCAAGACCCTGATCACTTGACTCATGTACAGAGGCATCGACTCGTTCTTGCCCATGGACATAAGCGACAGCATCATGCTGATATTCAGGTGATGCGGATGCAATTTAAATGGGCGGACTTCAACGTTCGGTATCTGCGAATACATTTTCCCCAGGTTTTGGAAATTTGTCGGCGAAACCAAGACACGCACCGGGATGGGTTGCTGGCAGGTGGAGTATTCCGGCATGATTGAGGCGAGGAACGCCGCCTCACTTGGTTGGGAGCTGACGTTCGAGCTGTACTCATTGAAATTTAGTACCAGCGTTGAGACAGCCTTCTTGAGGTTTCCAAGTGCACGAAATGGCAAGGAACAGTTTTCTGGAAATGTTGTCAGGATGTTATGATACGAGGAACGAAATTGTCTCACCGATGATGCACGACGTGGTATGTGACTTTCCACTACCCTGGAGCCCACAGATAAATGCAGAGAACGGAACGTTCGTATTAAGTATCACCCTAGGGTCAAAATTCACTATGGTCTGTGGGGGATCTAATTGACCCAGAAGTGCACATTGCGACGGCATGCAGTAGCCCAGATCCTCGGCAGACGGTGTGAGTAAAACGGCATGTTCCAAGTTCATTGAGACGTCTAGAGCCATCTCTTTACCCCCAGGTTCGTTATTGAGGAGCTGTATCTGATCCCGTAGGGAGGGCATGGTTGAAACAGTTGTAGATGGGGTTGCTGGAGGGTCATCATCCCCATCCTGAATGGCCAAATGCTCCTTGAACTCTACCTCTGAGCGTCAGGACGACCTCTCGTGATAAGCGATCTGTATCAGGAATACCTTTAAGAAGGATGTTTTGGTGCTCTTCATCACTGTTGCTGCCCAGACTCTTCACATAATGACTCGTAGAAGATTCGATCCCGCCATCGGAAAACTCTATTAAATTCTCATCCAGAGGATAATCATCCGCGCTCTCGGTGGTCTCGCTGGCACTCTGACCCGGAGATGGCTAAGTGTGCGTTTCACATTCAGTATGATATCCATATTAGGGGAAAAGGAACATGGAGACTCACCTGGGTAGGCTCCGGCGATTGGGAAGAGAGCGCTGAAGTCGGACTTGAGACATGTATTCTGCCATGTTTCTTTTCGATATGATCGGAATATCTAAAGTTACAACCGTTAGATAGGAAACGTGGAGGGGTAGGGATGTTGTACCCATGTACTATCTCACTTATGTATTGCTGTTTGCTTGGGTTTTGAGCCACGAATTTGGCCTCTATCGCGTTTCTGTCAATTCGGTGGCATTTTTCAAAGAAGGAGCGGATCTCAGCGCGGATCTGCAGCCTGAGTTTCGGATCTGCAGACTGAGCGACCGCCTTGGACTTTTTCCTCGACATGGCGGATCCCAGCGAAGATTCGCCCAGGAAGAAAAGACGCGTTACGGCAATTAACGAAGCACTACAAAGCTTTCCCCCTTTGTGGAGGCGTACGCGCAATCACGTGGAATGGACGGTTCAACTCCAGGAAACATTCACTCCAGCCTCCTCAACCAGGGGAGAACTGAGCAGTTGGAGTTCTAATATCTGACACGAGCCAGACCTCCCTATGTTGTTGTGTCTATTGACATGTGTCTGCATATCAAAAGCACAAATACGTGTCTGAATAAGCAATCTGGCACGCATTACTCTAAAAGGGGAAAGTGCCATCACGGGCATGTAGCCTTTCCCTTTCCGGCCACGAATGCTCCATATGTAACATCAGCGAAATACTTTATTTCTCTCCAGAATGCTCTGTATAATGATAGAAGAGATCGCATACTATTTAATTACGGTGTTGTTTGTCATAACCAGCCCAGCGCCACAGATCAAGCCCTTGCGCTTGTGCGGGCATAGACAACAGGGAGTGAATGATACTATCCCGGCGAACAAAGATGAATGAAAATTCCCATACCGTACAGGAGGTTTCTCAGTTCGCCAACAGATATCGCAATCGCGATGACGGACAGGTGGTTTCCATACATTATGACCCGTTCACTGTCAAAGCGCGACTACGCTGGAAAGATGGTGGCAAGGATTGGCTCATTCGATTTACCTTCTCGGGCAGGTCTTCGTTCATCGACGAAAAAGTTCAGAATGAAGCAGTTGCCATGAAATTCGTTGCCCTTAGCACCCCAATTCCTGTTCCTCGAGTTATTGCATATGGGACAGCAGCGGATAATCCCACAGGACTTGGGCCGTTCATCATCATGACATGGGTTGAAGGAAAGAAAATGTCAGATATACTTTGGAACAAAGGCGACAGGAGCTCCGAAGACAACGACACAATCATGGAAGCATTATACGGCCAAATGGCGGAGTTATTGCTGGAACTATGGAAACTGAACTTCGACAAGATCGGAAGCCTTGCTCAGACCGAGATGACGCGTACGATTTCAGCTAGCCGCAGACCATCTTCCCAAGGAATAAGTGAACTATCCAGAGTTTGCGACCTGAGTGACCATATTGGGCCATCAAAGATCTACCATAGCGCGGTGGATTACGTTTCTTCCCTCCTGGAATTACAGTCAATACGCCTACAGCGGCAGCAGGCCACCATCGGTGACACGGCTCCCTATAGAGAGCAATACACGGCATTGCACCTGATGAAAGCCATCGCGCTTAATTTTGTTTCACGCACTGAGAACTATGGTCCGTTCAAGCTCTTCGCAGAAGGGCTTAGACCAGAAAACGTGCTCGTCGATGATTCTCTCCAGGTTACAGGGGTGATAAACTGGGAGTTCTGTTATTCAGCCCCAGTTCAATTTGCCGGAAGCATGCCGGACTGGCTTCTCCCCGACGCCCCGCACGTTTTTATCAAACAGAGAGGGCTTCGCGCCTTCCTCGAGACCTATATTGCCGAAGCGAGCACGTTTTTGAACGTATTAGAAAAGAAAGAAAATGACCGACAGTGCGATAACGACCGTCTTTCTCTACGGATGAGACGATCCATGCAGGATAATAGTGCATGGTTTAATCTAGCGTGTCGTTCAGTGACCGGGTTCGATATTGTATATTGGAACCTTTTAGATGAATATTGCTGGGGCCCGAAAACATCTACTGCGGAGAGGGCATATGGTTTCACAAGTACTGGGCTGCACAGAGGCCGAATTAACCCGCCCCAACAGAACATCGGTTACGATGAAATTAAGGGTTCACGGAAGGTGAGTGAGCTGCGATTTAGATCTTAAGTGTACGTTGATAATTGATTATATCTTAAACAGCCGTACACATCCGGGCGGAAACGTCCTGGTTTTATTGATTCTGCCTTGGGATATATTAGACGCACGTTGTACAGGAGTAACTGAAATTTTGGCGAATTCACAAAGTACCAGTGCCACGTTTTTGGCATTAAACACCGTGTCCAAAGCGAATCTGTGCTTATGACTGCGTAATTGATTAAAAGTAGGCTGTTCGGGAGATTATCTAGCCCGCAAATCTCTGAGATTTTTCAGCGGTGAACGTAGCTACGTAGCTACTAGGTGAACGTGAAGCCGATGTGCCGCGGCAGAAAGAGGTCAAGCGATTACGATGCGCAGCAGTTTTATGGGGCAGATATGGAGATGCGGAGAAGTACCGCGTAGCACTCATACTAAGAAGTTCCGCTAGTATGAACCAAGTTCTTTTGGGGATATTCTTGGAGATAGCAGCCAATGGTAATGAAACAAAGTAAAAAAAAAAAAAAAAAGTGGTGCCTACGGTGCACGCAGTAATGCAGGGACAAGTAACGGGAAAATAATAAGAAACGAACTAAATCCATCATTCTAATTGACAGTATTTCAAGGTGCTGGTATGCTAGAATCAAGACCAAAACAACTTCTACTAGGTCAAGAAGCTGACAGAAGGGACGTATTATCCTACTGACGAATTTTGTACAGGAATGGTTTCCATTCCAAAGACCGACCCTCAACGTTGGCGCCTCGACGTTAATGAAGGTGCACATCACTGGCGACATGTTGAGGAGGAGGAGGCGGCTCGTCGTCCACAATCTACTGCTGAGAAGTACTTCCTAGGCTTACCTACTGTAAACTAACCGCCTGGAGCTGTGTCCTTCGGCATGGATTACTACACCGGAGTCTAACAATCTTAGGGATTGCCTTCTTTGCCAACGCCATCAAATTTTCAGGAGTCAGCCCGCAATGGCTTTCGTTTTTATCAACAACTGCAGCTGGTTGACGGCCACTGGGGTTGCGGCTATGGCGGTCCTAGCTTTCTCCTAGCAGGCATAGTGATGGCGATGTATATCACGGACACACCCATACCCGAGGAATGGAAAATCGAAATTATCCGCTATTTAAATAACACGGTCAACTCGGATGGAGGCTGGGGACTTCATTCTGCAGGTCGCTCTACAGTTTTTGCCACAGTGCTTTACTACGTCAGCTTGCGCATACTTGGTGTAGAAGCGTCACATCCGCTAGCGAGAAACGCGAGAGAACGCCTCCATGCTCTCGGTGCGTTATCCCCACCAAAGCTCACTTCTGTCAACAAGATCTGACCACCCCCCAAGGAGGCCCAACTGGCATTCCCCAATGGGGAAAGATCTGGTTATCGTTGCTGAACTTGTACGATTGGCATGGAGTCAACCCTATCCCTCCCGAATTCTGGTATGTCTGCGCACGCAATATCCCAACGACAAAATGATTGACCGTATGGCTATTTACAGGCTTCTTCCGGACTGGGTGCCTTTTCACCCATGGCGCTGGTGGATTCAATGCCGTGTAGTATACCTACCAGTATCATACTTATATGGAGAGAAGGTACGAAAGCCGTTGAATGAGCTCCTTATCAGTATACGCGGGGAGATATATGCAAAGAAATATGAGGATATAGAGTTCTCCCGCTATTCGAACCATGTCGCGCCATCTGATCTGATGAAGCCATCGTCTCTCGTCATGAGAACAGCCAATGTTTGCCTTCGCAGCTATGAGCGTTATTTCCGGCCAAGCTGGGTTGCTCAATGGGCAACTAAGAGAGTTTGTGAATTGATCAAACGCGAAGACGAGAACACGTCCTACAATTGCCTGGCACCCGTCAACAAGGCATTCCACATGGTTTCTGTGTGGTATCTGGAGGGAAAAGACAGTGACCGCATGCGTCGCCATCGAGAGCACATCTCTACTTATATGTGGAAGGAATCCGCTGGGCTGACCTGCTGTGGAAAAAACGGAGTACAGCTCTGGGACACTGCATTTAGCATCCAGGCTGTTGTGGAATCCGGACTGGCGAAGGAGGAAGAGTTTGGAGGGGCCTTGGCACGTGCACTAGAATTCCTTGACATTTCCCAACTGCGTGGAAATATAGAGGATCCATATCGGCAGCCAAGAAAGGGCGGATGGCCGTTTAGTACAAGAGACAACGGATATATCGTTTCAGACTGCACTGCCGAGGCTCTCAAGTCAGTCCTTCTATTGCAGGAAGAATGGTAAGTTCCCATTGTTAGTTGAAATTGCGCTATGGTACTCAAAGTACATCTGCTGACATTGATACTTAGCGGCTTCCCTAAAAGGATCAGCAATGACCGGTTACAGGATTGTGTGGATACACTCCTTCTGATGCAAAACCCAAACGGGGGGTTCGCTAGCTATGAAAATACCCGCTCTAGTGAGCTGCTTGAACTCCTCAACGCTTCCGAAATATTCGACCGTATCATGGTTGAATATTCCTACCCGGAGTGCACCACAGCAGTTGTCACGGCATTGTCACTCTTTCGACGGTATTTTCCCACCTACCGAGCTGGCGATATTGAATGCGTTGTCCGTCGGGCCATAGACTACATAATAGCTACCCAACGACCAGATGGCAGTTGGTATGGATCGTGGGGTGTTTGCTTTACCTACGCCATCATGTTTGCCGTTCAAAGTTTAGAGCTCATCGGCCAAACATGGCAGACCAGTGAACGGGTGCGGCGCAGCTGTAAGTTTCTGTTGGACAAACAGAAGCCAGACGGTGGTTGGGGAGAGCATTATACGTCTTGCGAAAAGGAGGTCTACGTGCAGCACGAAAAGAGCCAAGTAGTAAATACTGCCTGGGCTTGTTTGGCCCTCATGTATGCCAGATGCCCGGAGAAGGAGGCAATTGCGAAAGGCTTACAGGTATGAGTTGTCTACAGGAAAATTGGCGGTGGCTGACATGCGCACATAGTTGATTATGAGTCGACAGCAGGAAAACGGGGAATGGTACCAGGAGGATGTGGAGGGGGTTTTTAACAACACTTGGTGAGTGCTTTAAGTCTTCAGAAAAAAAAACTGTGTAATGACCACTTGAACAGTATGATCGGGTACCCAAACTACAAGTTGTACTTCACAGTATGGGCCTTGGGAAGATACCGAACTGTATATCTCCCAGCGCTCGCTCAAGAGGCGCAGTAACAAGTTAAATTCATAGTATTCCGGACCTGATTTCGCAATATTGACATTTCGCTGGACAAAAAAGGCAAGATAGATTTTTCATAAAATAGAAATTCAGGTGAAAAGCAAGAAGTTATTAAATTAGCCGAGATCGACAGGACCAGACAAGGACGGAGAAACATGTCCGTGGATGGTTTCCGGGTTCCTGGCAGAAGACCACTAGATGATTTGCAGCACGGGTAAACCCACCCCATGTTGCAGACTTAGCGCAACACCAATGCCTCAGAGTACTTACTATTCATCCGGCGGGAGGCGTAGGCGCAGGAGGATATTTGAATCTTATCTCCGCACGTCCTATTTTGCGACACAATCGTAAAGACATTCCGCAATACTATGCTCCTACTAAAATTACTTGCCCTCATTGTTTGGGCTTCTACTATACAAGCATATCTGGACCCTTCCCGGTACACTTGGTACAATGCTCCAGCATCAGACTTTGCTGGATCGCTCCCTATTGGCAATGGCAGACTGGCCGCTGCTGTCTGGGGTACCGCGGTGGAAAATATCACCTTGAATGAAAACTCAATCTGGAGCGGTCCATTCCAATATCGTGTCAACCCTGATTCGCACGATGGGTTTTTGCAGGCTCGATCATTACTGCAAAGAGGTAACTTTACGGCGGCAGGCCAAGTGACTCTCCAGAAGATGGCGAGCATCCCAACGTCGCCCCGCGAGTATCACCCTCTCGGTGCAATGCAGCTGGATTTCAAGCACAATATGAATTATGTAACCAACTATACACGATACCTGGACTTATACAACGGGAACGCGGTGGTTGAGTATGAGTATGATGGCGTCAGGTTCAGGTACGCCATCCCACATTATGCAGTTTCGAAGCTAATTCTTCAGTCGTGAATATATTGCGAGCAACCCTGCCGGAATTCTGGCCATGAAATTTTCGGCTAGTGAGCCCGACAGTATTACCATGGCATGCTCATTATCACGAGGCCTCTATGTCACCGAGAATTCAGCATCCTCACCAAATGGAACGGGTATACTTCGTCTCAAGGCCAAAACAGGGAATATGGAAGATCCTATGCGATTCACCGCGGAGGCTAGGATTATAAGCCGTGGCGGTGGGTTCCGAGTGCCGTCTAGAAGAACCATCTAACAATGGTCAGGTCGTGTTATTAGTAACAGCACAACAGTGGCTGTCCGAGATGCTTCATCAGTAGAGGTATTCTTTGACACAGAGACGTCGTATCGGTATTCGACCGAAGAAGAACGTGAGACAGAAGTTAATCGACGACTTACTGGTGCCGCGCGACGGGGATATAATGCAATCAGGAAAGCAGCAGTCGCCGACTATACAGGCCTGAGTCGCCGTGTAGACCTCAATCTCGGCTCTTCTGGATCTGCAGGCCATTTTCCCACAGATGTCCGTTTACAGAAGTTCAAAGGAGACCCCGGCAGTGACCCTGAACTCGTAACGCTCATGTTCAACTTTGGTCGCCACTCGCTGATAGCTTCATCTCGCCGTACTGAATCACCTGGATTGCCGGCCAACCTCCAAGGCATCTGGAACCAAGACTACGCACCGGCTTGGGGTGGGAAATTTACAGTAGATGTCAATCTGGAAATGAATTATTGGCCCGCAGAGGTGACGAACCTGGCTGATACGTTCGATCCCTTTATTGATCTCCTCGAAACTGTGGTCCCTCATGGGACTGACGTCGCCCGCCGTATGTATCAATGCGACAACGAAGGATACATTCTGCATCATAATACTGATCTATGGGGAGATGCCGCTCCCGTTGACAATGGGACTACTTGGACAATGTGGCCGATGGGCAGTGCATGGCTATCAGAAAATCTGATGCAGCATTATCGTTTCACGCAAAACAAGAAGGTTCTGCGGGAACGTATCTGGCCTCTCCTACAGAGCGCGGCTCGGTTTTACTATTGTTATCTGTTCGAATTTGATGGATACTACAGCACCGGCCCCTCGCTCTCTCCGGAGAATGCATTTATCGTACCAGTGAATATGAATATTGCCGGTAGGTCAGAAGGAATTGATATTGCTCCAACAATGGACAACGCTTTGCTATACGAATTGTTCAGATCCATTATTGAGGCAGCGGAAGTACTCGCAATTACCGGAGATGATGTCAATAAAGCCCAGGAATATATATCCAAGATCAGACCTCCTGAAATTGGATCTATTGGTCAAATTAAGGAATGGCGGGTGGAATATGAAGAAGAGGATCCGGGGCATCGACATATGAGTCCAATTGTCGGCCTTTACCCCGGCTCCCAATTGACCCCATTGGTGAACCAAACATTGGCAAATGCTGCGAAAGTCCTCCTTGACAGGCGGATCGATCACGGTAGCGGCAGTACTGGGTGGTCGCGCACCTGGACGATGTGCTTATATGCGCGGTTGTTTGACGGCGACGCAGTGTGGAACCATACTCAGGTTTTCCTCCAGACTTATCCGAGCACCAACCTGTGGAACACAGACTCGGGTCCTGGAAGTGCCTTCCAGATTGACGGTAACTTCGGGTTCACAGCGGGAGTTGCGGAAATGCTGCTGCAGAGTCACGAATTGGTGCATATTCTGCCCGCCTTGCCCTCAGCTGTCCCAGCCGGCCAAGTTTCAGGGCTAGTAGCCCGAGGAAATTTTGTAGTGGACATTCAATGGGCCAATGGCGTTCTCACGCAGGCTACAGTTAAGTCACGCAGTGGGGTTCAATTGGCATTGCGAGTCCAGGATGGCAAGTCTTTTACCGTCAATGGAGACAAATATACCGGTCCTATTTCAACGGTTGCTGGGGACTCGTACAAGATCATGCTTCTGTCATAGTGAGGACTGGAACCCCCTAGGCCCTTTCTGGTAAAACTCCGTGAGTAAATGGAAAAATGCTACATTCGAACAGTACACAAGCTTTCGTAATCGGGATAAACGGCGAACTCTCTATGCGACGGATTTCTGGTCGGAGTTAGGACTGCTGCCTTTCCGACTTCCCATCTCGTAGGGCGGACGTGGCCCCGTATCCGTACCAGCGTGGGACAGCCGGAGGCAGCCGATTGCTGTCCAGCACACCCCACATGATAATTAGTGCGCTGATCGCCCAAAACATAGCCAATGCCTGTGGCCTTGATCTCATACGTGGACCTTAATGACCAGGGACCTTTGCGGATAAACTTGATACTGCGTACTCTGAGTACTGCGTACGCAGTAACGTCGCGATTGCAACACTATAACTCCCCGGTCCTCCCCCGAAGCATAATTTGAGCCATACTATTTTCAACAGCTCCCGAAAATTTGCGATTCTTTCAGAAGCACCGCGCTGCTAGAGGCAATGAAGTTGCTATCAACACTACCGACAGCGATGTTGGCCATCGGCGCCGCTGCATTTGACAAAAACCTGCGTATGTTGCCCTAAAGCTCGCCCAGTCAGTACGGCAAACACTAATACGCGATAATTATAGCATGGGGAAAGCGTGATTATCCTTGCGTCAACGTCTATCAGGGGATCCCGGATAACTCAACGATCGCAATGGGCACCGAAATAACACTTAAATTCAACCGCCAAAGTACGCAGTGCAATGAGGCTCTGAACAAGTATCCTGGGTCTCCATACTCCCTCTGGTTGTACAACAATCCTGTTCGTCATCTCGACGATATTGATTGGGATGCGAACGTGAAGCTCGCAGACAAAATTGCGGAAAAGGATGGAACTGTCACCTTCGCTATCCCCAGAAATCTAACCGCTGTTAAGGACAATACTGTCTGGTACATGCGCTTGTCGACTGTTCTGGCTACAGCGCCCCAGGTAAGTAATATCTGTGATAGGTCAGTTTGGTATTTCAGCTGACAAAATACAGATGCCCTCTTTGTTCAATGCAGCTGGTCCTTTTACAATTCATGCCTAGGGCTACCACGGAATTCTTTACTAGCCGTAGGGAAGAATCATATCACATGGGATTTGAATTATGTCACGCAACCATGTACCGGCGTAGGTAATATCCACACTATATAGGGGAGCAGTCTACAGGCGGCTTTGTGTAGGTTTCTCTGCGCCATCCTGAGGATCTGCCGCTGGCAATTGCGGAACTCGTAGGTTCAGTTGCTTGCAAGCTTCGCGTGCTGCCCAAAGTCCAGTAACGAAAGCCAATGCGAGCCCCCCAGCGTAGCCACGATTGCTAAACCCACCAGCATCCACTCCAGCTATGAGAAGTCCCGGAATGACCATCTTGTCAGCGGTGAGAGCCCTCCCTCTAGTATCTATGGAAATTCCGCCGTACGTAAATGTGATGCTAATGGGCGTTAGAATGAAAAGGTGCAACTGTACTCCATTGACCACTTACGATGGCTGGACTTCCATTGCGAAGAAGGGACCGTCTCCATCAACAAGAGGGACTGGAGGGGTTCCTCCGTGACCAACCGGTGCATCTAGAATGGCAGTCTTGTCGTTGAGCCGGATAGCTCTATCGTATTGGTCGATGGTTTTGCGTGCCTGGGCACCATTTACGCCCCATTTTTGAAGGACATTAACCAGACCGTCCAAGTTCGATGCGGTGGCGACATTGCAACCATGTTCGCGGGCTTTCTCCAGGCGGTCGATATCTCCGGCATTGGGAAATAACGCTGAGATGCAGTGCTGAAGACGGGTTTTGTCACTATTCTTGGTGAGTGTTGTGTTGTGTGTAAAAATAAGGCCCTCCATACTTAAACAACAAGAATCCTCTCCGTTTCTCCTGCTTCGCCAGGTACTGGTTGATAATCTCATCCCCGGTAGTCTCATCCGCAAAGCGACGTCCCGCTTCATTTATCAGAAGACAGTATTTGCTTTCTGCGCTCTCTCGTCAGTACTGTTCATAAACGAATGTCGATTCACACTCACGATACTGGGCTAACGGCAGGTAATCCTTAGGATCAACATCCTCGGCTCGGACGGGAGCTGCAAGCAAATGTCCATAGTACGTATTCATTCCGCGACTGGTCCCAGCACCCGCAGATAAGGCCAGATCTAAGCCATCTCCCACAGATCCTCGATTGGAGCGCACAAAGATGTTGTCCCCTCCTAGGTCCAGATGAGCAGACGTCAGGCGGGATGATCCCTGGAAGCCTCCGGTGGATAGAACAACCAAATTTGCTTTCACCTCGTAGTATCTAGCTTGAGGGCTTTCTGGGGCACCGCGACGAATTATGGCACCAATGATGCGGGATCCTCTGACGCCTGGTTGCTCCTGGATCAGCTTGACAACCGAAGTGTCCGTGAAAATGGCCGATCCGGTATTACTGGCATGGATGCGTCTTTGATGATAGGCATGAAGGTGAGGAATCTTGATTGGGAATCCGATGCCTGGGAATTATTGGTCAGTATGGAGGATTACCAAGTAAGCCATCTGGGTGACTTCTGACATACCGATGGTCATAATACCGTCAAAGCGAGCCGATGTCGGGACGCCATTTTCCCTCATCCACTGCACAGCCGGAAGATAGTCGTTCATCCATGCCTTCTGAAGCACCGGATCGCCGTCGGGAACCCAACCTCTCAGAGCTTCGTAGCTCTTCGGGGCCCAGCTGCGTGCTCTTGTCAGCGGAACTAATACCCTTCGACCGCCACCAAAAGTACATACAACATCCCAGCTGAGTAGTTGGAAGAGCCTCCAACAGCAGATTGCTTCTCAACAACGAGCACTTTGGCACCTGACTCAGCAGCAAATGCGGCGCAAGACATGCCGGACATGCCGCCACCACAGACGAGCACGTCTACTGTCAGGGACTCCATATTAAAGAACGAGCGCAACTGGAGAATTGAAAGGGTGAGAACAAGATCAGCACATCCCCGAAAAGAAATTTTTGCAGTCACCGTCTCTACAGGCGCATACTTAAACGATTCCCAAGAATACTTCCGGGATCCAAAAAAATAGACCGGCGATGGCTGCCAAGAACGGAACTGGGGTCGGAATTAACCAGGCGATTTACTTCCCCACACTCTCATATCTTGCTGCAACTTTCGGGTTCCCACTGCTCTCATTCATATCAGACCACCTGTCTGTCGTTCGTCGCCATATACTTCATGGCCTTTTTGTAGGCTGCCTGCAGCAGGCCATGGGAACTCGCACCAGTGATCGATCGGCTTCCCGTCCGCACACTTCCCGGCCCACCACGGCCGCCGCCTGCGAGGCATGTCGCAAACTCAAGGTACGCCTGTGGTGCATGAAGCTGCCTGATTGTAGACGCTAATATTTCTTTGGTAGATGCGTTGCCTCCGGTCTCAGGAAGGTGCGGACGAGCCATGCGATCGCTGTCGTCGCAACAAACGGGCCTGTCGCATTCCTCCTCCCCGTCCACTCGGGAGAAAACCCGGGGCTGTAGGGCGTTATCATGGCATTGAGAAGGCATACAGGAAGATGCAAGCGGAGCTCAAGAAAGCCCGTGCATCTTCTAGTGATATCCCGCTCGCTCTGGAGGGCATCAATTTGGACCAGAGCGACGAATCGATCCTTGACCTGTTGCTATCGAACAACAACACCGAAGATCTACGTTTGTCGCAACATCGCCGTCAGTCTTCTCTCACAGACATGCCCCGGGCAGATCACCAACCGGTGACGCAAATTTCGCCAACCGAACCGACAACATCACCCACACGCTGGCCGCAGGACCCAGTCTCGTCTCCAGCAACTGGGGAACCCATCAGCAACCCACTGGCGCTTCTAGCAGATGCATCTGAGGCCGCCCAGGCTGTTGGCCCCCGGCCTGAATCTCTAACCACTTCCCCCGCCTCTCATACTGAGATATCCGAGCGGGATACTTCCTCAACCGGGAATATCGGACGACAGTTATTACACCGTCCAGGATATGTGTCGCTAGGCCTTAGTCTAAGCCGACAGACGTTGGAACGCGGGCTAGACGCACTTTTTAGACCGGATGTCGAACTGTGCAGATATTCAGATTACTTCCGGCCTCCGGACTCCCTCCCTCTCCGTGATGTTGGCCCCGACCTTGACCCGGTTGAACTTGGCCTGGTGTCGATGGAAGAGGCCCATGCGCTCTTCCCAATGTGAGTTAATTCTACGGAGATCGAATCCTTTATGAATTGACATTCTCTAGTTACTTTAGCAGACTCCATCCCGTAAATGGGATCCTCGACCCAGTGCTACACACCCCGGAATATGTTCGGTCTCATTCCGCTCTTCTGTTCACCTGGATTTTAGCCCTTACGGCGCAATTCGAACGTGGGTTCAGCTCTATCGCAAAGCGTCTACGACTACATGGCGAACGGCTGTCCAGACACGTTCACACATGCGGCTACAAGTCCGTCGAGATCGTTCAGGGCTACTACATTTCCCTTCTCTCGGCAACTCCAGCAAGATCACTTGCCGAGGAGCGATCATGGCTCTACACTATGTACGCCTTCGGAGTTGCTGCTGAGCTCGGTCTGGACCAGGAATCCCGGTTTCGACAGTTCGGTTCCTCGAGACCGCTGAATCTTCAATTACCAACACCCGATACTGGTGTGGATGCTCGCTCCCAACAATCTCAGCCACAAGGGCAGGGGCTCTACGCGACCGTTGATCCTGATTCATTCGACGACCCTGTATATTCCCAGAGGCTCGCTCGCAATCAAGAGCGAACGTGGTTCCGTATCCTATTGTGGGAGAGAGCGAATAGCGCCGCAGCCGGGCGAACCAGCGCCTTTCCAGAGACCGAATTAACCTGCAATGTGGAGACGTGGTGGCTTCATCCACTCGCTGATTCCACGGATAAACACACATGTGCATTTATATTGCTGCGTCGGCATTTGGCCACCCTGCATACCGAGCTCAGGCGCCAGGCTGCCATGTCGCATCCCAACCCACACTGGATTCGAGAACTGATCGACACCACCCTTGAACAGTGGCGGGATTCCTGGCTGGATGCTACGGACTCCAGCCTAGCACCGTCAGAGCAATTATCCAATATCTTCTTATATTATGTTTACCTCCATAACCGGCTGGGAACGTTATCATTTGCCCTTCACATCTCCATCAATGGGAATAGAGACCTCGATGCCATCCGGGAGGATTGCTTCGAGGCTGCAGTCCAATGTTGCGAGGTCGCAGTGCGGGATCTTCAAACCATTGGAGAGCCCTTATATTGTATGCTTGCTCCGACATGGGCAATGATCTCCTATGCTGCGGTACTGGCGCTCAGGCTGTTCCCATGGCTGCATGGTTCTCGACCGGGTTATGAGGTGGAATTGCTCGCACTACTCGCTCAGGTGGCTCTTCAGCTAGAGCGTGCAGGCACCACACCATCGCATAGGTTCGGTATAGCGGCATTGATGGGGCAGCACCTTCTCATGATTCTGCGAGCTAAGGCCGCTGGCCTCCGGGAGTCGGTTAATGGTGTGAATGGACATTCCCGGGCCCCTGCATACCCTCAAAGCTATGCGGACCGCTCTGCAACTACCACGAACAACACGGATACAGTCGACATAAACCTCTATGATCCGGTCCTTTCTGCTGCAGATCCTTTCCTCTCGAATACCGCGTTTCCTCTGGAGAATGATCTCGCAAGTGACGGCTTCACAGATTTGTTTCGGGAGATATTCGGACCTAGCTTCGGCGATGTATTCTGAGAGGGTTTCTAGTCTGATAGTGTGGGATCCTGCAATATCATCCCTTAAAGAATAAGCAGCTATCCACGATCAGTCTGACGGAGCACATTGACATACAAACCACCTGGGTGGTCAGACCTGTTATCACTCCCAGATACAGTGTGGCTGTTTCTATCCTTGTTGCCTGTCACGATACCCAGATCACGGCGATCTCATGGAAAGGGAACACAGCTGGTCCCTTAATTAACGGCATGCGCAGAGATATTGGTGCGCTAAAGCCCATCTCCATTGAAGAGTTTCGACCATATAAGCTTGGACGGGTTATCAATTAGTTCCACATAGCGCCGGGGTCTGCGGGGAAGCTTGTCTGGAGATCGACCTTGCTATATAGGTCTGTGGGTGCTCCGCCCACCCGGACAATTGATTAAGGTCCGGGTGTTGGTGAATGCCCAGAACCATCAACCCCATTTTCCCAATTAAAGTGCCTTAAATGTATGTTAGTAGGTCAAGGAAAATTACATTTGGTGGTTACCGAGATTCAAACATTCTTAGGTTGCTGTGGCTTTACATGATACAACTAGCTCTGGATATATATTCTTGAAGACGTGAGTAGCAACAACAGTGAAATATCCAGCTTTGCCCATTTCCAATTTATACATTTACTCCAATTATGACACATTTCGCCGTCACCCTTTCCATGGAGCTACATCACTCCTACCACATTTCCGTAACGTTAATAACAAGAAAAAAAAAAAAAAGACCGAGCAGAGTGAGAGCAGAGCCATATTCACAGTGATTCCATTCACCGTTTGAGTAAACTCGACAGACTGCCCCATCTACAAAAGCCACGCAGCTGGCAGCAACAAGGGTACAACCCAGAGACTTGCGATTGCCGCTGAGCGCGGCGGTACAAATCGCTATTCCCGTAAAATTGTCTCGGACCTCCACTGTACATTTATCCACCGGGGACGAGGGAGGCGAAAGCTTAAATGAGGAGAGGTCATTATCAGGGCGTACGATGGTATTGACACCCGAAACCCCCAAATCAACAGTGAAGAGGTAGGCCGCGATGTGGCCAGGACCGGAGGGCATAGTGATGACAGTAATTTACTTTGATGCGATTCTGATACACGTAGAATGCTTTGTTGAGGTTAGACAGACTGGCTAAGACAGCTGCAAGAGAAACACCATTGGAGGGATGGTGAGATACAGCAGTTAAGGTATGGTTTTTCGGATATCCACAAATCCTTGAATTCTTCAAGCTGACTAGCCAACACATGAACTTGATAGGTGCATTTTGCACTTCCATTCACCGTTACAAGTCTAGACCCTTCTATTCATCAGAATGTGTGCGATAGTACATTGAGAATTTTCTATATAACATGGGTCATGCTTATCACTCCTCAGCCCTCGTACGCTGTTTCTGGCTGCGGCCAAGGATCACCGTACTGAGGTCTCCAACTGGGAGGGTGATCGGGAAGTCGACTGCTTCAAGAATCTGCGCTATGAAAATATGCCAGATTGGTATACATAACGCAAAGTTGAAGGCTCCGCCCACCTATATTAAATTAGTCAAGGGGATCTTCGATTCTTGTTGATGCGACTACTCACAACTTGCAGCCGAGCGCCAAGCTCCATATTGCCCAATGCGAATTGGAAGAAAGAGCCCGCGGTACATCCAAATGTAATGACAAGCAGGAAGAGGGCCACAAAGAGGCACATATTCGTTCGGATGGAACAGATCAAATAAATAAACGTGAGCACCGTTAGCATCACGTAGTAGAGGCCTGGAGGGAGAGTTTGTCAATGATATACAGGACCAATGGAAATCCAAGGAAATAGTTACCCGTTGTTGCGAAGTAGCCTGGTGTCTCCATTCCTTCTAGGTTATTACCTGTCTCTGAATAGTGAAGACCAGTTGCGAAGAAGGGCATGAGACCGGTTCCCTGAACAATCCAGAACGTTCCTAGTTGAGTTAGACGAGAAAAGCCAGATGCCACGCGTATAGAAACCCACCATAAGTAAAGAATAATGCGGATGTAAATGTATTCCCAATAATCCATTCACCAACTGCCCCGAATATCTGCACCATGCCGCCGAACCAGATATACACTGGGCTATGGTAATCAAATTGTCAGGAACCTTATCAAATCATACCGCAAAGTCAAAGGAATACGAACATGATTGCGCCTCCACTCCCACCGGCACCTCTCCACCCCATTAGCATGCATGCATTGGGAGTGGCGGCGAGCAAGAAACCCATAAGAGAGATGGGTGTTGGATTTCCAACCAACTTTCGCAGGTCTCCTGCTACGGAAGGATGTTTCGGCGTCAGATAAAGTTTTTCAAATGCCTCCCGAGGAATTGGCACAAGGACACTCTCTGCGGTCTTGACTGGGCGCAGAACCTCCTCGTGTTTCTCGGTCACGTCACTACCGGTAGACATGGTTGTTTCTCTGGACGTCACGCAGCCCAATATAATGATGGAATAGGTGATCAAAATGCAGTACGGAGAGGAAGGAAAGTTTCCAAGAGAATCAAGCTAGGCCAAGGCTACCAAGAAAAGGCTTAAATATTCCTGCACGAAACCTACCTACGTTTGGCATGCAATGGTGGCGCATCGTCACCGCCAGCCAAAGTGCCCCTTATTGATCTCACCAAAATCCCCCCGCAAACCAGAAGACTCCAATTGGAGACATTGTGGGGGAAACGCGGGGTCGAGCGTGCGAAGTGGGTTCCATATGTTTTAGGGTCCACGGATCGTCCAATATGTGACCATAACCGAGGTGCTGTAGGAATAGATGCTGCCTTGGCCCTGAATCGGAAAAGGGGCAGATCTGCCTGCAGGATAAACTGCTCTTTCTACGGAGTTAAGCTCTTTCGTATCTCATATAATGTCGTGCTGGGCACCCCCTAAGGACTGGATTTGAAATCAGGGTGAGTGGCAAATGGGTGCGGAATAGAACCGTGCTGACACGTAGAATTCGATATAGCCAGATGATCATCCAAACATTGGGCAGACCACTAACCTTATAATCTGGATCAGAACTTCCTCCCCGAAACAAGTGGCTCAAAGGGCTTCTTGTCCCCTAACATCATTGGCTTCGGGCTCATGACCTGCATATAGCCGTCCTCTCCCTGCCGGCAGTTGTAGTTGAGATAATTTGAAAAGCCTATCTTACATGAAAGCTAAAGTTGGCGCCAAGTAATATGAATGCCTAGATCCTCTGATTCGATAGAGGAGGGGCTTTGTCAGTTGTCTGAACACGGAGACGTCCGCCATTGTTGCCATACTTTCCGCCCCTCTCTCGGGCATATCCCACTTTTCCTCCAGTGGTGTCTCGCGGAGAATAGTCCTGAAAGGGCATTTGAAAGCGCATGGCGCTTCTTGGCACCATACTAGAGAAATGGTCCGCCATTAGGGCGGGTTGTGGCGGGCATTTTTGTCTGCCAAGCATCACACATGGACCGTCCACATTGGAATCATTTCGATGAGAGTGGTAAGAGGGTATTGTGAAGGATACGAGATTCAGTGGAGAACCGTGATATTGGGGCTTGTGCAAAGGCGAGGGAGCAATCTGAACAATTATGTGGACCTGTTGGGATCCAACATTCCCGTGCGAGTCTGACGTACTCTACTTGATCGCGCCCCACAAGATTAATTTACAGTCAAGCATAAAATGAAACAATGCTACCTATTCGTGAATAAATGCTCTATACATAAATGCTGGATCTGACGATGGGAGATTCCCCCTCCCCAAACAGAATTCCCCCGAAATGGCAGAAGTCATTTTGATCCTATCTTCATTTCATTGACTGACTTGAAGGGATATCCGAAGCAAGCAGCTTTGTGGAGTTTTCAATTTCGTTGTGCGTGAAGCAAACGCCCATGACTCGTACCATCTCAGCCGCTGGCAATAATCAGCCTTCTGGACTCCGACGGCGTTTCCACAGATTGCAAAACTCACCAGTTATTCGTCTGCCAGAGGGGTCATTCTCGTCTATCCCGTTAATTCGAGTATATTCTAAAACGTACTCAACACGGTCTCGGCGGGCCTTTTCATAGAGCATAAGCCGAGACTGAATCTCGTCTGGCCGGGTTCCTATAGGGAAAAGAGTGGCCAATGCAACAGCGTCTTCAATGCCCATCGCGCCTCCCTGGCCCATATCTACAAATATTAGTATTACAATCAGATAGAAGTTAGAGACGACCCATACATGGTTGGAATGGATGAGCAGAATCGCCTAGTAATGCAACCTGTCCTTTGTGCCAGTACGGGAGAGGTTTCATGTCGAACAATTGCCAAACCTTCAGGTCGTCACCAGCAGCCTCCACCACGGTACGGACACTGGGATCGAATTGCGAGAATGCCTTTACAGCTGCGCTTTTGTTTCCAGTTGCTTGCCAGCCTATCTCATGTGTTAGTTCTCAAGTTCCTAGTGCCTTCAATAGATCATTGTACTACCTTCTGTGACTTCGCCTGCCTCGGAACTGGGGACGAATGCGCAGAGATTGAATATCTTATTGTTTGAGCATGGGTAGGCGACTAGGCGGCGATCTCCTCCTGCCCATTCGATGAAGACACCGGGGTTTTGTACAATATCTCGGGTTTCGTCGGTCTGTTTCAGATGGTCGGTGTGAAGAAGCCACCGAAAACATGATTTGCCCACAGGGTACGGGGCAGGGTGACCAGGCACCAATCTTTCTCGCACGATAGACTATCTATCGGTTAGATCGGGCTTGAATTTGGCATAAAAGGGACACAACGGACACGCAAACCATCCGCACCTAGAAGCAGATCGCACGAGAATTCTCGGCCATCATCCAGTTTAGCCATGGGGCGATCCCCGTCCAAGTGCAGGGTAGTGATGTTGCAACCAGTATACAGAGTGGCAGTTTGCTGAGCACGATATTTCAGATAGTTGTGAAGGTCTACACGATGAACCAAATACCATTCCTGTGAGGATTAGCATGTAGCGCTTCCCTTCCACACAATGGGTTCGTGCTCCTACAGCCTGCCAATATTTGCGAATCTCTGCAAACTCTTTCTTGTATTTGAGATCTCCGTGATCATCATACCGATGGATCTATGACAGATCAGCATTTCTAGGGAAAATATACAACACCTAGGGCTGGGGAATGTTAGACTACCTCCTCAAGCAAGGTTCCTCCAAATTGCGTAGGGCTTGCGTCCATCCACTCCAGCAAGGCCGTACAGTTTGGAGGCATATGGATGGCAGCACCCGTTTCTCGGTTAAACTTTGACTTTTCCAGAATCTATGCATTGTCAGGTATCTATAGTCTTCAGACAAATAAGAAACGAACGAACCACAACTTCATGGCCCTGCTTCCCCAAGGCAATCGCAGCCGATAGACCAGCGATGCCCGCTCCGACGATGAGGATCTGAAGGGGCTTAGATTCCTGCTTTTCGATGGCCATTTTGTACAATACATGAGCCAATACGGACTAGGCATCTACCAGTAACGAGGCATAATGTGCTATTTAACTGTTGTTATGGGCTGATCGACACTCGGATTTCGGCCTCGGAGATGTGTTTCGGAGGTACTCGCGATTCCGGGGGTGTGGATAAATTTTTTAGTGTGGTGGTAACTGAGGATCCTTGGATAGGGGAGTGTTTCTACTTTCAGAATTTTAATATGTAATTGGGGTGTACATATAAGTGGAGGAAGCTTTGGCCTTCGGTGGTGCAACGTGGTGCATTCTCCACGGGCCGCCACAGCCGGCTTAAGTTCAGTGACGAGCATGCGAGAATGAGAGCCGCACGCCGGCAGCAAATACAAATTGCACAATTTGGTCAAGTATCGGAATTGTATAATTCTATCAATAACCCATATCCCGTTCTATCCTGTCTATATCTACTCTTCTAAGTAACATGTTCCTTTTCTTCTTCCTTAGGTATCCGGACCCAACACACAGTGATAATAGCTGCGACAACCTGACAGCCTAATGAAAACCACCAGATTGCCCGCAATCCAGTAAGTCCAATCTCGCCATCTGGGCCGCGGTCCACGCGGGTGCCAATGGCATCGGCCACACTGGTGATGATTGCAGATGAGAGATTTTGATTCGTCACCAGTAAACTAGCCGCACTCCCTTGATACGACCGCGCGACGTTGCTTGTAATAAAGATCGATGCAGCGGCAAATGCGAGATCCGGGCCAAACGTTACAAGCGCGACTCCGGGTAAGGATAACGCCCAGTACGTGGTGTTTGGGGTCTGTGGTAGGAAGAACGCCGGGCCCAGGGTGAATGCGAACATGGAGATGGTGTAGATCCAATGGCCTGGAACCAGATGTAGTGTACGGCTGACAACCCAGGTGGCAATCAATCCAAACACGGCGTTAGGAATGTGATATAAAGCCACAGCTAGCGGGGACGCGTGTTGGATCCGCAGCCAAAACTGAATGGCATGAAACTGCCAGCCTCCGAAGAATGAGCCAAAGCCAAGGAAGTACGCCACCATGAGGGGTGTAAAGCCTTTTGTCCCCCAGAGACGGTTCGGTATAAGTGGTCGGGAAACGTATCGCTCTGCGAAGAACAGACCCACCAAGAAAACAATACCGAGACCGGTAAGCACGCATGTATACGGAGTCCAGGAAGTTACGCCTCCCTGAGTCAAGCCAAATAACAAGCAGACACATCCGGCAATGGCAAGACCTGCGCCCAGATAATCAAATTGCCGCATACTAGGAGCTTCTGTACCCGCCACGTCTGCCACGGGGCGAAGGGCGGGTATCGAGAGGTACGCCGCGAGGCAGCACAAGAAAGTAATGATAGCATTACTCCAGAAGATCCAATGTAGATGCCCGCTGAGTGCACCTCCTTGGATCGCCCCAATGGAAAAGCCGAAAGGTGCCATGGCAGCCATGGCTGAGAAGACACGGTTTTTGCGGATACCTGGTTTATAGACTCGGCCGAGGATACTCATGCTCCCGGACACCAAGACCCCGATCGCTAGGCCTTGCATAGCGCGAACAATGAAGAAGAGCACATATCGTGAAGGATCAAGTGAGAATGCCCCTACGATGTTCCAGACGGTCATCCACGCGAATGCTCCCACGAGCAGGGCCTTTGGTGGCATTAGATCGCAGAGAGTACCAGATACAACAACAGAGAGTCCATTGGCCACATTGAAAGATCCAACTAACCATGGAAGCTCCGTGTTTGTGATCCCGAGCGCTTCGCGAAACTGCTCTTGAGGTGCCAGTACATCGCCGAGATTGAAAGAAAATAACATCAAACCAGCAGAGCAGACAATAACAAGAACAACCTCTGCTGCAAAGTTGCGAATCTCAGGAGGGACTCCTTGCGATGCTTTCGGGGAAGGCGACCCAGCGTCCTCGACATCTACCGCGTGGTGGTTAGCAGAGATCGATGATTTTCTGTTCGTCAGACGATTGCTCTTCAAGTAAGACTCCCGTTGATGTCGTTCATCCATCTCAATGGGGCCATTCTCCTCAACGTTGATATCCTTAATTGAGTAGGATAAGCCCTTTAGGGCGTCCTCGTTCACGAATGCCTTGGTGCCATAAAGAGGGTCTGGGGTTTGTGCGCCCGTGGCTGGCGTCGAGGGTGAAGTATTGTCCACCGAGAAAGATGACCGAGTTGATAGAGGGGCCGAGTCTTCAGCACTCTGACTCGTGGCCGGCCTCTCGTCGGCAACAGACCTGGACGGGTCATCGTGGAGTGTATGGGGCTGTTCAGGCGCCATCTTTCCAGTGCGTTTTCAACCGAGTATTGTCACGGTTGGTGTTTCCACTCCGCCAGAACGGGCCGTGGATTGGTTTTGGCGGATAGACCGGAGAAGGAACCGAATGGACTGGCGCGCCCTCTGTCAGACGAAACCGGCGTCTTGGAAAGTTGCAGAGGTGAAGTACTGGCGATCGGGTGACTGTTCACGAAAGAAACATGGCCCTTATCACGACGTTGGCAGCAGAAATTTTGATTATCGGGATATGGTTTCCATGATCCATTTTTGAAAATCATGATCTGTGGCGAAATAATAGATGCGGATCCTCTCCTCCATAGTGCCAGACTAGTTTGATAAGATTTTGCATGATCCCTTGCCGTCGATTGCGTGTAAACGCTGGAGGGTCAAGAATGTGGGTCGTCGATCCAAACTACTGTCAACGGAAAGGATTAGTTCCTGCGTGATACAGCATGTGGGAGTTTACGTGGACATGCATGGTCCATGTAAAACATCTCTTTCAGGATATTTTGTAATGATGATCACGACAGACTGTACGCAGTAGAAAGGGGTTGGTCGCGTTACCAGCGATCCTCATGCCCTCTGCTGCGTTTCCATCCCTTCAATGAAGCCAGTTACTGCACAATATTTGCCATTAAGACACTCCCTGGATATCTCGAAACATCAAAAGGTCCCCCCAAGTTGTCAAACCTGAAGCAGTCCCTGCTGGGGGTTCTCGGGACATAAGACCACTATCGTGGCCCGTGTGGCGATGATCTCGTGCCAGAGTGAGACAAAGCACATCTGACGAGTCGCAGAATAATCTCTGGGGCACCGACTGGTATGCTTGTGCAGGCTGTCCTCATCTCCAGGGCTCCTCCTCCGGACCAGCTTGGACTTTGTGCATTCCTGCGACAACACCGGGCAAACTTGATCTGCCGGTCCAATTATAAAGATACGAACAGTTGAATGGACGGGTAGATGTCCCCTTTTCGTCTTATCTGTCGCAGTGGTTTGGTGGGAGCTTGAACCCCAAAAACACCCTGACTACTCAGTCTTCGGCGCTTTCAAAATCACCGGGAAGACGATCCGATCATGGGTTGAAGGACCCGGGATGTATGATGATTACATATGTGTCAGTGTCGATATCTTGAGGCCGGGTGATTGTTCCCGGGCTGGCTAAATCACGGATATAAATCCGGATGAGTAGAATGACAATCGACAGCTATACCACAATCACAACTTCACGACCGCACAATACACCTTCTCATCACCATGTCCAAGCTTTCCGACTACGCTCTTTTGTGTTTCGATGTCTATGGCACCCTGATCGACTGGGAGGCAGGTGTTCTGGCGGCGTTCCAGCCGACGTTGGATAAGAACAATGCCCAATTTAGCCGCAAGGACCTCCTGACAACCTACCACGAGCTGGAGCGCACCCAACAATCTGCAACTCCAGACATGCCGTATTCTCAGCTGCTCTCGACAATCCATCCTCAGTATGCCGCTAAGCTGGGTCTGCAAGCACCCACAGAAGAGGAAAGCCGGCAGTTTGGCGAATCGGTTGGACATTGGCCGGCTTTCCCCGACACAGTGGCGGCCCTGAAGCAGCTTTCCAAGCGCTACAAGTTGGTCGTGCTATCAAATGTTGACCGCGAATCATTCTCGAAGACGAACGCGGGTAGTCTTCAGGGATTTCCGTTCGATCTCATCATCACCGCCCAGGATGTGGGCTCGTACAAACCCGACCTTCGCAACTTCAACCATATGCTGAATGCGGCGAAATCCACCTTCAATATCGAGCCCGCTCAAGTTCTTTCTACGGCTCAAAGCCAGTTTCACGACCACCATCCGGCTCATAAGATTGGACTTAAGTCCGTTTGGATTGAACGTCCGGGCGCCCTGATGGGTAACTTACCCGAGACCGTTTACGACTGGCGGTTCGACACGCTGGGACAGATGGCGGACGCTGTGGAGCGTGGGGAGTAGAGAGACGGATTACGTCTGGGGGTGGAAAAAGAGGGGGGAGGAAAGCGATGATTCCCTGTGATTGACTGTCTAGCTATTGTCCGTTGGGAATAACTGTAGGTACTCCGTAGATATCGCACTCGGGTACATGTACCCGGACTAAGGAAAAAAAAAAACATGCACTCGGCACGAGTGGATACGATCACTACGCCATACAGTCACGTACCTCTTAATTAACCTTCCCGCTTAATTCAGTTTATGCCCATTAAAGTTTCAGTATATACATGTTCCTGGGTCGAGGTTCCCGAGTACAAATATTATCGCATCCTAAGCTTGCGCCTAGACGGTTACGATTTCGACATTCTCCAATACATCAAATAGCAACGAAGGGAAAAACACAACCTAATATGAGTCAACCGCCGTCCCTTGAACATTTGCGGTTCGCTGATGTACGGCCCTTCCATATGAAATCATATATCACCCATTGACCAGCCCAGGTGGCCGTTACATTCACCGCAGATCAGTTCCAAGGGATTTACAGAGGAAAGAAATACCACGACCAGGATTTCGCAGATGTTCTCAAGCGAGCTCGGGAATACGGATGTGAGAAAGTCATGCTAACTACCATGACGCTTGATGGGGCGAAAGAGAATCTAAACGCCGTCCGGGAGTTTCCGGGCATGTGCACTATGACTTTGGGAATTCATCCCTACCACGCCAGCGAAATCTATGCCAAGGGAGACGGTCACGACCATCTACATTCAATGCGCGTTCTCGCTGAGACTCTTCGGGCTGAACAACCATCGCCACTAGTGGCCTTCGGAGAGATTGGGCTCGACTATGAGTACCTTAACCGCGCGGACAAGGACACGCAGCAGCGCGCGTTCCGCGAACAGCTGGATCTTGCTGTGGAGCTGCAGCTTCCCCTTTTCCTCCATGTCCGAGACTGCTGTGAGGATTTTATCTCCATTATTAAACCGTACTTGCCGAAACTACCGCGGGGAGGCTTGGTGCATTCTTTTGCCGGATCGAAAGAGGAAATGCTGCAACTGGTTGCTCTTGGCTTCGACATTAGTGTGAACGGTGTCTCATTTAGGACTGAAGAGCAGCTAGATATGGTCCGTCATATCCCTTTAGAGAAGTTGCAGCTAGAGACGGACGCGCCGTGGTGCGAGGTCCTGGCAAACGATGAAAAAATCGCGCCGTATTTGTCCAGTGCGCGGCCGTTACCTCCGTCTCGAAAACACAACAAGTTCCTGCCTGGTCAAATGGTTAAGACTCGCAATGAGAGCTGCACAATCGAACGCGTTGCACTCGTGGTTGCTGGATTGAAAGGCGTTTCTGTCGCAGAAGTCGCTAAGGCGGCGTGGGATAATAGCGTGCGCATGTTTGGACTGGGCATAGACATATAGGGGTATAATTGCCAACGCGGTAGTTGTCTTTCTCATATAGAACGGAAATAAATTGCGTGTCTTTGAATCAGGACGTTTATAGCAGGGAATGATTCTAACCGTTATGATGGATACATGTACTACGTCCAAACTATAACCTTTGAATATCATCCAGCAGCCCGGTCACGCCCGCTATCTCACTGCGGCAGATGCGGCCATCCTTGATAACCAGCTTGAGAACACTGTCCATATCTGCAAGCACGGAGATATCCTCCAAGGGATTCTTGCTTAGCACAAGGAGATCAGCGAAGAAGCCTTCCTTAATCTGACCTAGCCGAGGCTGGTTCATCATTTTAGCCGGATTGATGGTCGCACTTTGCAGTATGTCCAACGGCGGCAGAACCTGGGAACGCAAACTAAACTCCTTACTCTGATATCTCCCCAGGGGACCCAGAAGATCAGACCCGTAGCACAATGTGACACCACATTCTTTGGCAAGCTTCAACGCATCGAGTCCCATTTTCATCACATCAAGGTTCTTATCGCGAGACTCCGGCGGCAAAAAATGTGCCACAGCCGGGTCGGCCATGGAGAAATATGTCACAAGGGTTGGCGTTAAATAACAACCCTTCTCGGCCATTAGCATGGCAGTCTCGCGGTCCAAGAGATTGCCATGTTCGATGCCTTTCACTCCGTTCTCAATAGCTATCTGGATTGATTCGGGACTGTATGCGTGACAGGTCACGTAGGTATGCGCATTCTTCGCGACACGGACCATTGCCTGGATTTCCTCGGGGGAGAACTGGTGGTTTTCCAATCGATCCGTTGGACTCACCACGCCACCGCTCCCCATGATTTTGACAAAATCCGCGCCACAGCGGAGTTCGTCCCGAGCAACAGCCATGCAAGCTGGAACACCGTCGCACACTCTTCCAAGACCAGAAACAAACCCTGACGAGCAATGCGAATGGTCATGGCGGTGACGAAAATCCCCATGGCCTCCAGTCTGGCTTAGCGCGTGTCCAGAAATGAACAGGCGAGGTCCAGGAACTAGCCATTCGTGGCAAGCATCTTTCAGAGCACCTGGTGCTCCGCCGCAGTCGCGCACTGACGTAAATCCACGGTATAGCATATCTCTGCAAACATAGGCCATTCGAAGGAGGTTCTCGGACCCTGGCATGTTCATTATATGGCGGAAGTCCATTTCTCCCGGAACAGCCGAAATATGGACGTGACAATCGATGAGGCCGGGACAGAGATACTGGCCCTCGAGGTCTAACACCACTGTATCTTCTGAAACGGCGATTGGGTCTTTGTTAAGAGAAATGCCCTGAAACACGCCATCGTTGATGTAAACAGAAGCATTTGTGTGGATCTGGCCGTCGACAGGATCTACCAAGTTCCCGTTTCTCAGTAATAGAGACGGCTTCTTCGTCTTGGGTAACCACGGCTTGACGAAATTGGATGATGCAGTCATTGCAAGAGGTATCCTTAGCAGGCTTCCGTGCAATGAAAAGAACAAAGATATGTGGAACGAGCAACATGAACTACTCCGGAGGATGCATATAAGTATACTTGCCGCTCATCGTCACGCGGGCCACGTAGATATCGGGTACGTGTTCCCGGTTTCCTCCCATGCATCCTTTTCTGACAGCAGAATGACTTGTCTGGTCTAGGGAAACGCCGGTGAGATAGTCGGCGTTTCCCCGCATCTACTCCACCCGATCTATGAATACAAGATATCCCGTTTACTTGCATTTATATACATATAGCAGAAGTACTGAGAGAGATTGGTCCGTATGATATTCCAACAAATGCGCTAGGGAGCTGTTTGTGACACGACTGGAGCCTAGTATCACCACCCAAATCAGTCAACAAGGATCGATGTTGTTCTGGCATCGGGTTGGCCTTATACATGACCTCCCCACTTCATAAGGCTCCTCCGGCTTCCCATAACGAATCATCATTGTCGGGAAGCGTTAATAATGCATCCGGTATTGGCCATATACTGGGTTGTGGCGCGGGATTGTCCTCAAGGCCTGGAATAGCAGCGAAAGCATCAAGTTCTTGGGGGAACGAAGAGAAGAACCCGTCAAAGGACGGAATGTTACCTAAGTTTTCGGGAGAAGAAATACCTTCAGCGGCAGGGAAAGCCTCCGAGCTCAAAGGGCCGAGGCGCCACAGTTTGGCCCATTTCTGGAATTGGTCATAGCCGGTTTCAGACGACGCCGTCGAATTGCCTTGGTCACTGCTGCGATCTAGTTGCTGGCAAGCACGCTCTAGGGCTTCAATGACTGCAACCTCCGACCGAGCGGATTCCAGTCCCACGCACATCTGGCGGATCAGGCCCATCCCGTGCGTCAAAGCATTACAAATCCGCTCCGACGGTTCAGTAAGACGCTGCGCGATCAATGCTAGTAAAGCAGCACGACATGAGCTGAATTCGGTATATGATACGCGGGCGAGACCAACGGAGTCTTGGAGTAGCTGACAGAGATCGATGATTCTGACGGCTGCTTGGGCACAATCTGCAGAGAAGGCCCGCACCAATTCAGTACGGTTACTGCCCTCCGTCTGCGATGCGTCCATGGACTCCTTTTGCAAAAATATGAAAGGCCGACCCATATAAATTGTGCCCGTAGCGTAGTTGAGCTCAAGGTGCACATTTCCTCGAAACAATGGGCCAGTTGGGCTAAGGTCGCGACAGTGCACCCTCGTTGGGAGCGAATCCCACCATTTGATCAGCTCCGTCTTTAGATTGCATAGCTTGTGCAAATACGTCTCCTGGTGGCTACGTGGACACCGTCGCAGTTGTAGGATGACTTGTGCTAGTCTTCCAAGCTCTCTCGTCAAATGAATGGTAGCCGTGACGTTAGGCAGGTTGGAGATACCGCTCTGTGGTAGAATATCGGGAAGATCGGTAGGCATATCTGCATCCGTTTCGGAGGGTGAGACAGATACAGGACGGCCATGGAGAATGCTAATCCGACTTTGGCACAAGGTCAGTTCCGGCTCCTTCCACAGACAGTCAAACAGGCTCACCTTTCCAGTGAGTACGCAGTCCACCATAGGCGGTTGCGCCATTCCACCGTCAACGGAGGAATTGTCGGAGCAATGAGCTTTCGGTGCATACCATTCTGAATGGCCATCTTGATAGCCAACCCATAATATGTGTATGCCAGTCCTGCAGTATCGATGGGCAATGTGTATACCCCGAGCAACAAAAATGCCTGTACGGTTTCAAGCGAGGCTGTTGTGATGAGATCGGGAATTAAGCGACAAGAAAATCGGTACAACTCCAACCCAATGCGGTCGTCAGGAATATCTTCCGAAAAAGGCGGGTTCCCTTGGGTGGGTGCAGTCTGCATGTATGCAAACTGGGTCCCAATCGCAAATGTCATAAGAAGTGTACAAATCCAACCAGCATCGTCGATCACCAGAGGCCGGTCGATGGAATAATAAAAGTCCAACTTCTCCCGGAAAACGTTTTCGTCGAAATAAAAGTAGTTCGTCTGGGCGTACTGAAGAAATGTATCGGTGAGGAATTCAGCAATATCTCGAGGGGGGAAGTATGCTGTAGCGGAAGCGACACATGAACTGGCCGATTGGAGGCCGGTGGCTCTAAAGAACCCGTCTGTGAGGTGCGAACCCTGGATTCATCCGTCAACGATGATCATGGCAGATGGGGCACAGAGGGGTCATACATCGTTCTGTTCCTTTGGGCTTCCCAGACTTTGTAATCGTCGACGGATCATCTTGGAAAAATTCCAATGCGATAGTTCCCCTGAATAGTCTGTGGTGCAAGGCCAGCATTAACGACGGGCCTTCTGAACAGATTTCGTAGACATACGCATAGTGTTCGTCGACAGTGGCTCCAAGGAGTAGCTCTCCGATATTGGGTCCTCGTCGTCTGTCCCTCCCACATGTCTGGGCGTCCCCGGTTGTCGTCCGTTTTCCAGCAAGTCTGCTGTCTCTTGTAACTGATCCGAGTTGAAGGAGATGTTGTTGCCGAGGAAATGGCGTATAATGCGTTCCATTTGTCGCTCACGATGTGTGTCATCAGCCAGAAGTACTCTTGATGGCTTCGGTCGAGCGTCTTCAAATTGACAGACCCGATTGTGTTGCTGGCAGCGTCCACAGGGCGGGCCACCACCATGGCCTAAGGCTCTCCGAGGCTTTGGTTAGTCGGGGACATCTAGAAAGCGCAAACACGACGGATCCACACAACAATGGTACATTTTTCCTTATGTTGGCGACAAGGGAGACATCTGTTACCCAGAGAAGTCAATGATTGTATTCAACATGTGGATGTATCGCGGGGACATACGCGCGCGCGGCCCTCTTCCGGAGGGCGTCAGGGACTCGGGGGCGTTTCTGACGACCAGCTCGACGATGCTTTTGGCCTTCCATTATAGCAATGACATGGACCGCTGTCCATGTTGACCGCAGTAAGATGTAGACTGGAATTGGTGGAGGAAGATGTTGAATGAGACAGTGGTGGTCCGTCGATAACGATCTGATGAGTCAGCTCACGTGTCCAAGGTGCCGCCTCCTAACTATGCTTTAGAATCCACGCCCTCCTCTCTGCTGGGATAGACCGCTGATATTCTCATCATCAAGTCTCGTAACTGAAGAGAGACGGGTCTCTTCTATGCAAGGGCTGCTTTTCTCCGTGCCTTGGCTAGGACAGGGAACTTATCAAGCAAACTCCGAATCAACATGTTGAAACCCATCAGCTGAAGACGGCCGGTATCCGTCACCTTCCCTTGTCCCTTGAATATCGTAATGAAACGGCAGATCTTACATCTTACAATGTATGATAATGAAATTGGTATCTCATATATGAGCGCCGTTCCGGAAATGACCCTTACAACTTGAATGACTTAGCTACTTAGTGGTTATAACTCCAATTCCAACATCTATCGGATATTGCGGTGTGATGTCAATACAGCATCTCTAGTAGTTCTCTGTCATACCCTAGAATGGGCGGAATGTGTTAGTTTGTACAGCACATGGAAGACGAGCGGTAAGTTAGCCCCGAGCAAGGGGCGACCGATGAAGGGCAAGTCGAGGGCTGGCAGCAAAACAAACCAATCAGTTACACGCTATCTAGTTATTACTCCGCATAGCCAAATCCTAACATGGGATCGTAGTTCTACGAACTAGATCATGAGAATAGTGGCAATGACACCTATCACTGGTATCATGCGGGTTATGGTGTGAAATTTAGACCTACTGCCAAGCGAGTCGGTCAGTCCCCTCTTTGGCATCGTTGAGCCGAGGGTATATATATCCGGCCCAATATATCGACGCTGAACTTGGCCGTGTCTTTGTTATTCTCTATCGTCTCCTCACAGGGCCATTGAATATACAGAAGAAATCGCCAAAAGGACCGACCCTTCTGCCAGGCTACAGTCCTCTGGTTGGGGAGTACAATAATCTGGGAGATCCATTTTTGCAGCGATTCAGTGCTGAGATCAGCGCCTCCCCACCCTCAGCTCAGTATCGATCTTTGTGGGTCCGGAGAGCTGGGAAATTGACTTGTTAACTGCCGAGCCCCCAGACCTTTATTTTCCTGTTCCCAGGGGTTTATGCTCTCTTCTATGACTGCCAGTATTCTGAAATAGCGCAGTCCCATGAACATTATGGCCTCTACCCGCAGCCTGACCGTCGCTGAATGGGTTGGAGTTGGCGTTGCCATTTCCAAAACCAGTACGGCTGCCCTCGAGAAGATTAAATGAACCATGTCTTGCTAAAGGAATCTTATCGCAGTCCTCTCAACGACAGTATCGGCACTAATCGGACTGTTCCATGGGTCGAACCGTCCGGCATCGTATCACCGTCATGTTACATTTTCCTTCGTTCGGGCGTTTACTTCAAACCTGTCACCAAAAGCTCTGGTGTATGTTTATAGATGCCTGCGTGTGTGTAGTGGATGCGGCTGATATTCTAACAGGGCTCTGTCTCCCTCAACCGATGATGGGTATCGGAAATTCTGCACATGTATCGGATTAACTCCTGATACCGTCACGCTCGAAGATGGTACACGCGGCCATTGGATTGGGGACCGCTCGGCTGACAAAGTGGTCTTATACTTTCATGGTACTGGGGACACTTCAAATACTGAAGCTACTCACAATCAATCCTTGCTAACCACATTATGTAGGTGGCGGCTATGCAATGTGCGCCGTGGACGGCCACTTTGAGCTCCTATGGAACGTGGTACAGGATGCCAGACGGACCGGTAAGAGTGTATCGGTACTCTTCCTAGCCTATGGTAACTCCCCATAAAAATACAGTCGAAAGAATTTCGGCACTAACGCGTATCAGATGTTGCGGTCGACGCTCCGTATCCCCGGCAGTTACAGCAAGCTGCCGCACTGCTTGATTATCTACACCACACTCTTAACCGACCGTTATCCGAGGTGCGTTATACTCTGCAACTTAGTCCCTCATAGGGGCATAACTGACCTTTTAGATCCTTCTTGTGGGAGACTCCGCTGGTGGTAACCTGGTGCTTGCACTTCTCTCACACATTCTTCACCCTCATCCGAAGGTGGCACGTCTGAGCGCTACAGGTCAATTCGCGGGAGCAGCTCTTCTATCCCCGTGGGTGACTTTCAACACGACCGACTCCAAGTCAATGAAGGTGAACAAAAACCTGGACACGCTGGCGATTCCTGTGCTTAACTCCTGGTCGAAACTGTTCCAAGGTGACGCACCAACGGACTACTATCTGGAGCCTTTATCAGCGCCCCTGCAGTGGTGGAATGATCTGCCCGTCAAGGATGTTCTCGTCAGCGCAGGCGGAGAGGAGATTTTCG
Source organism: Aspergillus ambiguus (assembly GCF_047715705.1). Lineage (NCBI taxonomy): Eukaryota > Fungi > Ascomycota > Eurotiomycetes > Eurotiales > Aspergillaceae > Aspergillus > Aspergillus ambiguus. The sequence goes on along the minus strand of NW_027395534.1, from coordinate 88,900 downwards.
TTGATGACATCGACAGTATGACGACTCGACTGCGGTCTGGGAATGTTAAGACTACCTTGGTCATCGGGCGAGGAGAGGCGCACGATCATGCGGTCATGGAATTTGGTCTAAAGGAACCGCAATCCCAGCAGCGGGCAGCTTTCCAGGAATGGATTTGTGCTCGGCTGCAGGATTAGAATGGCACCAGATGTAGGGAGGGAGGAGTTATCAAACACGAGTAGATCGCAAGATTGGCATGGGGATAAGCGCCGATAAGTATGTAGCGAGGCAAGCGTATGGCTCTAGCACCAGTAATTCTTTGGTATCTATCGAAACATAAATACTCCATACCCTTGCACGTCAAGCTGCGGTCTGCGGTTCCCGGAGCATCGCGGAAATACCCTCAGGAGTCGGACGAGGCCCTGATACAACGTAGAAACCGTATCTTTCATACACTGGTACCCCATCGTCACTCGAGTCGATATAGACAGGAAGCTCGGCTTGATCGGCCTGGTCGCATCCCCACCGCAGCAACATTGTCGCAGCTCCGCGGCGACGGAAACTCGAGTGCGTGGCCAGCATATCCAAGTCTGCAGCACTCAATTAGTCCTGGGATTTGCAGTGAGGATGAGACAGAGCGAACAGTAATGTGAGCGATCGTGCATGATTGCCTTTCGCGCGACCTCACAGCCCTCGAAGAAGTCACTACAGGCCTTTGCATCGGAATCGGCATGCCAGGGAGGAAATCGATGGCCGCGTTCCTTCGGGTTGAAATCCCATTTCGCGTATGCGAGGATGGAGCCTGGAATGTAGGAGTCGACCACCTTCACATACTTTACGTCTGGTTTGTGCAAAATATCGTTGCGATTCGCATTGTCCCACCATTCTCGGATCCCCGGAGTGTCCGGAAACATTATTCGATCGTGAGGGGTGCTAAACCCGTCCATTATGATGTCTGTCAGGGCGGGTATATCCTCGGTAGTCACAGGTTCAACCTGAAGCGAGGATGAGGGGGGTTTGGATTGGGCCATGTTGTAGTTCACGATACCGAAGTGTTTGGATCTGAAGATGCTAAGATTGTAAAAGCGAAATAGGGTCCCGAGGGGTTCTCAATATATTAATCATACGAAGGAGATCCCGGACCGGATAATAGGTGACAGGGGTGTATCGCTTAATATTTTGGGTCTGCTGACGTATACAGGGTTCGCAATTTATGAAGAATACTGAGAAGGATGTTGCGTAGAACTTAGCAAAATTAGGCCCCGGAAAGCTCGTGCGCAAGCTCTCTAAACTACTCAGGTACTCGGTACTGCAGATATATGGTATCGATCCTGTCCTTGTCATCAGTAAAAGGCTACTAAAATAATGCTCTCGGATCCACAGACTAACCATCGATCCCACTTGCACCCGATCTTCTCCAGCCGCCCTCGTTCCACGAACCCTCGTTGGATGTACCAGCGCCGCAATGCATCACCCTCGTCCTTGCCATCGAGATCAACCGACATGACGGCGAGAATGTTCCGAACCGGCACACCGGCGACGCTATCATGTCCTCCATGGCTGTTCTCTATGCAATCATCTCTGCTAGTGATTTCGGATGCGCGATTGCGAACCTCTCCTCTATGGACCTTTTCTAGTAGCGCGGAGAGCAACCGGGAACCAATGGATTGAGACTGGTAATCCGGGTGTACGAATAATGTCAGCTCAACTGTTGGCGCATAAGATAGTCGGTCGCCTCTGTATGGAGAAAGATAAGCGTAGCCTAGCACAAGGGTTGTCCCATCCTGCGACAACTGGACCTCATCGACGGCCACAAGATACGGAAGACCTCTCGCAAGGTTCTGGCTATATGTGGTGCTGTAGGACTCTAGGGGAGGGGGATATTGAGCAAAGGTGAGGGAGGTGTGGAGGATGTAGTGTGTATTGATGGTCCGGACCTGGGGAAGGTCGTCTTCTGTTGCAAGCCGAATGATGACCATGGTGGTTATCAATCTTGCCAGTGGGCATATGGATATGGAAGTAGCATCATTCGGCAGATTACTCGTACAGGGTTTATCCTATATTTGTCTGAGTGCAGCAGTGTGACTCATCTTTTATCAGTTCAATCAACCACTTTAATGCCAAGCAAGGGAATCCGTATTCGTCCTATTCTCATGTTGAGACGCTTATGTGGGTACGCATGTGGTTACACCTCGTACTCACCAATGCAAAATGCAACGAATCTACACACACTATCAAATATTGTGATGCACAACAACACTGACGTCCATCTGCAAGATCAGTGCGGACACGATTAAGCGAGGGAGCTACTAGTGTCGCACGGACCATCTAGAAGATGTTATAAATACTCTAGACATCTCCCGTCTTTTACTTGTTTTTTTCTTTTCTTTTCCAGCTCTCTTTGCCTTTTGGCTTAGATCAAGTGTAGTATCTGTTCTTTTCAGTTTAATCTCTGAAAGTGTTCCAAAGGAACACAACATTGATTAATCTCATTTTTGGATCTCGCGGAGGGACCTCTGTGCTTGCGCATGTCTCACCACACCGTGTCATCGGGCTTACACTACCCCCGATCGACGCAAACTTTTCATCACTTGTTCGGTATATCCGGTCGATTGAAGAAGAGTACGAATGTAGATTGGGATAGAATCCTATCTACATGGGAGCTGGTCTATTTGAATAGTCTGTCATGAGATGTGGGACCAGATTCCTGCAATTCTGGCGTGCTGAAGCAACAAACTCAAGTACACGCCGTATTCGTATAGCTAACACCGAACAAGACCTAATCCTTCCGGTGGATCCAAGATCGGAGCACTCGGGGAATCCCACCGCCCTTTGTGTGCTTCGAGAGCGTATGCGTATAGTAGTACTGCTGCGCAGCATCCATAATCGCTTTGACTCTCGCAGCTGGGACCTTTTCTCTGCGGTCATAGGAGTAAAACCCATTGACTTCTTGCTCAATGTCACATCTGCCCAGCAATTAGCAAATTTAAAGCAGCCGGAGGTCAGGGAAGACAGACAGTTGTGTATATACGAAGCCGCATATGTGACCCCCTTTGACCACCGCCATCACCAACTTCTCAAGTCGGACCAAATAGTCAGTGGGGTCTTGTGCTGTTGTATACCCCCAGTCCCTTGCTGACCCTGTAGTATCTTTCGGGGGAGCAATATTCACACCACCAAATTCCGAGCAAATCACAGGTGCACCTAGTCTATGCTCTGTTCCAGGGTCAAGAAGTGTAGAGCCTGAATGAAGTGGCTTGACGAATAAATCACGGTCGGACTTCCTACCCAGTATCCCGCCTTCCATCCTCGAGCATGTGTCGGCAAGGGGACCAGAGTCGCTGTAGTCGTGGAACGTGGTCAGATCGGTCAGGACATGCTCCCAGCCGCAGTTGTCATTGATTGGACGTGTGGGATCAAGAGTCCTAATGTTCTTGGTTACTAAAATAAGCCAAAATACAAACACAAAAGCCACCTACTTTGTCATATAGTATACCGAGCGGAGATGATTGCGCTGCTCGATATTGTCCTTGAGGGAGGTGTAGGCCCAACTTTCGTTCGCCGGAGTCCACGCAACCACACATGGGTGGTTGATATCACGCTTGACAGCCTCCATCCATTCGCTATTGAATCGTTCGATAAAGTCATCACCGAACTCGTAGGCATCGGCGATCTCCCCCCAAACGAGATATCCTAACCTATCAGCCCAGTAATGAAAGATGGGATCCTCAACCTTCTGGTGTTTACGACATCCATTGAGTCCGACCCTTTTCGCCATTTCGATGTCGGCCTTGAGGGCATCGGCCGAAGGTGGTGTCATGCCAGTCTCCGGCCAATATCCCTGGTCCAATACCAACACTTGGAAGTAGGGCTTTCCGTTCAGCCTGAATGTGCCATCGCCGGTCTGCCAAGATAGACTGCGCATGCCTGTTGTGGTGTGCACTTCGTCCACGACCTTCCCAGAGGAATCGTATAGTCGTATATGCAGGTCGTAGAGATTAGGATGCTCCGGAGCCCAGAGAGCTACCCCATTGTGCCAGGAATCATTCACATTGAATGGAGTCTGCGCCTGTAATGGTGCAGGATCTTGGACTTTCATATTCACGGCAAACTTGGCAAACTCCTTGTCTTTCGGCAGTTCAGCAATCGCCTTCGAAACGAATACGCCGCCTAGACTAGCTTCAATCTCAACACTGCACTTCGCTGCAGCAGGCCTTCCGGTCACAGCTACTCGAGCATGTAATTCACCATGTTCGATATCGTCCGATCGCAGAATTGTCCCCCCACTACCACAGCACAGTCGCATGGCCGGCACACTCTCCATCCACACGGACAACCAGATACCACTGGTGGGCGTGTAGAAAATACTCTCTGGAACAGGACCCCAATACTGTTTGCCTCGCGGCTGAGTCAAATCCGTCGGCGAGTCGCGCACGCGCATTGTTAGTCGGGCACTTTCTTGACCCGGTCGCATGGCATCTGTAACATCAACGTCAAACGGAACATGACCGCCTCGGTGACCTCCGACAAATTTCCCGTCGACCCAGATTGTACATTCATAGTCCACCGCGCCGAATCGAACAAGTACTCGATTGCCGCGGGCAATCTCGTCCGCTGAGCGAATGTCCGTGATGGAACGTTCATACCACATGACTTCGTGGGCCTCATGAAGCCCAATTCCGGACGCCGGTGTCTGAAATGCGTAGGGAACTCTTATATCACGTTTCCCGGAGGAAGGGAGACCTTGCTTGTGCCATGACTGGGAGAGGCCTGCGTCGGTGTCGTCGAAGAGGAAATCCCATGTGCCGTCCAAGGGAAACCAGGTGAGTCCGGCTCGCTGGAAATCTGGGCGGGGGTAGGTAACTGCAGTAGCCATGTTCTAGGTTGATCAAATATTATCGAGCGAGAGAAAAGTTAGCTGGGGAGGAAAATAGTAACAATGATAGTAATGTTGTCGATTCTCGAGGAGCCAAATTGAACCCCTCCTCAACCCCGCCGCATGACGTTGCGGACCGGTGGAGATCTTCGACCCCTTGCATATATTAATGTCTATGTAGATGAATTATAGTCATAATAGATCGGATCTCGCACTATCTAGTGGAAAACTAGAACGGGCGCTGCTGTATAATATAGACAGGATACTGGCGCCGCGGGGATTCATATGAACCATTCATTGACTTGATATTACGGAGATAGAACCGTGAACTCGGTTGCACTATAGAAGTGTGGGGTGACCAGACCCTATTAACAGATTTTACCCAGTATTCCTTCTCTTTCGAAGTAAATTGTCTAGCTTTTCATATAATTGAACGGGTGACGTCAGATATAATCATGGACCAAGTGTTTGCGGGCCCCACTGTCCAGATTTCCCTCGAGTTTCGATGTATCGCAATTCTGGCTAACCATACTATATGGTGGAACTGGTGGCAATTTGGCGAACTTGGTTTTCATGGAAATAACTATAATGATGTAACAAGTCACAACTTCCGCAGAACAGCATAAATATTCAGTTCCCCCATAGCGCAGCGTAATCCTAGAGGATATACCGGAGGGCAATGTACGTATAGACCCGTAAGGCGCTTTTGAGCCTGCTGGTGGTCGATTGCACCTCTGTACGATTAGTCTCTCAACAAGTACCATGCGTCCAATGGAGGCCTGTCCTGATAACGGGCCATCTGACATGTCTGCAGAAACCCAGCACATGGATAGATCTGCTGGGAAAGCTGATGCGGGAGACTACAAGGACTTCTCGTTAGCTGGGCCTCAGGCTAGAAATCCTGGATCAGCCTACGTCGACCCGCAGTACAGGCAATACAACCCTCAGTATGGACATGCGCAACAGGGTCCAGTCTGGAGTTTGGCTCAGCCACTTCCGCATGTGGTCCGCGAAGGTATGCTTCCCGAAGGAGCACCACAGAAGCAAGAAAAGCATGACGATCGACCTGCGGCACATGAGCCGCCCACAGACACGACCAAATATGAGCAAGAAGATCCAGCGGCGAAGGTGGCCAAACCCGATGAGTGCGGATTCTTCAACCGCTGGAGCAAAATCCGGCATTACATCCGCGAACCTCTAGCCGAATGGCTCGGAGTTACCGTCGCCATGACGATTGGGCTCTGTGCTGGTCTCGCCACATATACATCTCAATCACAAGCGGGTTCGTTTTCGTCCCTGGCAGTCGCTTGGGGGTTTGGCTTCATGATCGCTATCTACATGGCAGGTGGTGTTTCAGGAGGACATCTAAACCCAGCGATCACGATCTCTCTTTCTGTATGGCGAGGGTTTCCGCCGAGGAAATGCGTGATTTATGTTTTGGCTCAGATCATTGGAGCGATCACAGCTGGCGGCTTTGCATATGCTATCTATCATGATGCCATTCTGAGTTCTGCGGCCATGAGCCAAGTGCCCCAAAATCAATCCAACGCTGCACAAGCACTATTAACAATGCCGAAGCAATTTGTGCAGCCGGCAACGGCATTCTTTAATGAGTTTCTTGGCACGGCAATCCTCGTTGGATGTCTTTTCGCTCTCGGGGACGACACCAACGCCCCGCCAGGCGCAGGCATGCAGGCATTTATTGTTGGCATCTTGATTACCGTACTGGTGCTTGGATTAGGATACAACACAGGAGGGTAAGCAAGGCAATCTGTCCATTCAACCTTGGTCTGATCTATTAGGATTTAACATGAACGCATATAGGTGCTTCAACGGGGCAAGAGACTTCGGTCCTAGACTGGTGGTAGTTATGGCGGGCTGGGGAGGACATCTTTTTCGCGAGAAGCACGCTTGGTGGGTATGGGGACCCTGGGTCGCCAGCATCGCTGGTGGCCTCTGCGGTGCTTTTATATACGACCTTGCCATATTCACCGGCGGAGAAAGCCCCGTCAACTATCCCCGACGAAGAAGAAAGCGGGCGTTGTTGTTGAAAGAAAAGAAATGGCGTCACAGACTAGGAATTTGGCGCAGAACAAGAGCTCAAGATTTGGAACAAGCCGTCCAAGAAGTGGAGAGGTGACTCTATTTACGTGTGTCCCTTTGGCTTGCGAACAGTGATATAATGTACTATGTCCCTTTGGCTTGCGAACAGTGATATAATGTACTATAGATATATTAGGAACCATACAGAGTAAACATGCAGCTTATCCAATGTTTGAACCTTGACTCAGCTATGTGGCAATTTGCCAGACCCAATTGTAAGCAGTTATTGGTTTTTGATGTTGCACATGTCCAATAGTCGGAAGAAGGATACGAGTAACCCGCTACCATACTTGCTACACCTTCCCAATCTGTCCAATACAACGTTTGCAGCGAGGGAACATAACTTTCGTATACGAGGACAAGCTGAATGACTTCATTGCCTCTTGGCAGCCTCAAGTAAATCCACTCATCCCACACCAGATGTCTTTCAACTATGCGAAGGAACGATTGATCATCTGCCTCGTATCCACAATGACGAAAGTACCAGTCTCTTGTGGCTCAGTAACAATTATAAATCTGTCCTCTAACCCCATGAACAAGTTATAGTTATCCTGTTATCTATTAGGTCCTTACAACAAGCAAACACAATCATCAGACATGCACTTTTCAAAGGCTCTGGGCGTCTTCATCCTCCAACTCTCCTTCAGTGGTAAGGCTACTATCTAAGGGAAAGGATGTGTCTAATCCCACCATAGGAAGAGCAACCGCTACGTGCGGTGACGCAGATGCATGCATTGGTACAGAGACATGCACAACTGCTACTTTTACTACGCCAACTTCCACCGTTATTACTACGTGTGTTCCTACCCCCACGTGCCTACCTGTTTATGGTATGAATCAATCTTTCTTTGTGATAATTTAGCATTGCCTAACGGCAACAGCCGACTGCACAACTGGAGGTGGATCTAGCCAGTTATGCTGCTCGGGAATTTGTGCAGCAACCAAGTGTCGTTCCGGAATCGATGACCCTCCTGGCTGTAATGAGGAAATGGCTCCATGCCTTGCCGATGTCAATTGCTGCCCTAAGTATAAGTGTCAGGATGGCCTGTGTCAGAAGAGATAATTGACCTAAGAGCGTCTTTTGCTGTGTGAGAAGAGGAAATGTCGTTATTGAAATATCGCAGTGCGTGATCACGGTAATGTATGGGCGGTATCCACTCTGATACTAAATCAACCAGCAAAGGGAGGATAAAAACAAAGCCGTTTCATGTCAGGGTTATCGAACACTTTGGGGGAGAATGGAAGAAGAAAAAAGTGCTTGGAGGCAATTTTCCTATAGGTACAGCATAAACTGAAAATACTGCAATTACAGAACACGAATAAGTCAACATATTTGAACTCTACAAAGGCTGTTGTAATTCACTTTGATTTCCATAACGTGCACTGTACAAAATTCTTGTTCCCTCCTAACTAACTGTTTAGCCCACTATGGCAGGCATATGGAGGATTTAGTGACCAATAAATTCCTGCCGTCTATGGATCAGTATGAGGGACGCAATGACCTATTTCAAGACTTCATCCAAGCATGCAATGAAATTGGTCAAACTCACGGCCCAGCAGCTGTTAGGATAGCTATCCTGACCACAGTGGACGTGGGAGCTATCCTGTACATGAGCAAGCAAAGGATTAGCCAGGTGACCCTTCTACATAATTTGATGATTGATGCGCCTTACGCCCCCGGCGGTTTGGATACATTCTTCGCTACCAATGCAATCTGCATCTGTATGACACTGGAACGAATCAGTATATAAGAGCATTCCACTGCAGGCTGCAAAAATGCATACGAATATTCCTCCTCCACAACCATGCCACCTGTAGACGGCAGGAGTATCCAACTTATTAGATTCTGGCATGGGTATGGCTAAGATGCTCATGCTGTAATGGAGAAATCCTAGAAAAATATAGGCGATATTCATGACAAAATAGCTAACTCCCGGTTATATATGGTAGTTTCGTAGAGTGGAGGAGGGAAATCCAGCGTCAGAACATCTCTTATATACAATTCCAGGCACTATGTATATTTCCTTTTATTACATTCTAGACACCGTTGAGGGCCGAGACCAAGACACCCTATACCTGATTTGGGGAAGTATGAAACAGAAATGTTTCTCATCGTTCAACATCATTGGAACAAGCTCAGTCCTGGCTGAAATATGCATGTCATGGCACCAAGGTGGCCTGGCACACAGCTGAGAAGGCTGACAGGATGCTGAATCGGAATAAGCTGCGGAGATAACCAGTGCTTGGTGAATTGGAACCGAAATCAATGATTATCCTGACTTATACGTGTCCAAAAGCTTACCAGAAAATGCCATCGACACCAGAGCCCCGCCGCCGTTCATTGGCTGGGCGGTGCAAAAGGCATAATTTGCTGCTCAACCTCACCCCGACAAGGATGATTAGAAGATGTTCGGGTGATATATTCGCCAAACATTGATTATGTATACACCAATGAGAGCTTGTCCTGGAATGGGGGTAAACGTGCTTATCCGCATCTCCCCGAATGATTATATTGTAGTAATTGTATTATTATTCGTATGTAGGGTTACAAGATTTCACTCGTAGTTGGAAGTCAAACTCCCCTGTAAAGTGTGAGGTTCCATATGCCACGTATATCATGCAAACAATACAAGGCTCATCCCTGAATACGTATATCGATTTTGATATTGGAGAGCTTTACCCGACATGTCTCACTTTTGCATGTCGATACGGTTCCAGAAGGGGAATCCAAGACACAAGTACAGGCTTATATACGGGATGAATCTCCGGACGTAGGACAGCAGTGTAATTAATTTAGCTCTCGTTCGGAACCATGCTTGGGTCTCGAAACCCAGTCCAAGAGTGCTATCTCATTAATTATGACAGCTCATGGCTGTATTATTAAAGAAATACGCCATTATACAGAATATAGTGCGTCCGCGGAGATACCGATAACAACAGGAAAGGATTACTCAAAAGAAACAACTTCAAATCTTATTTTATACCATACTACGAAGGACGTAGGTACTTTTCAATGGCAAAATGGTATAATTCAAGTGAGTCCAAATCAATCAAGAAACAACAGAGACGTGCCAATTTGATATGTCAATTTTGGAATAAATTCGAGTATTTGTAGTAGTGAAAGCTAATGTTATATAGGAAGTACGGACAAGCGCCGCGCACTGCATGAGAGCCCATTCAGCAATTTTCCCAAAACTGAGCCCCCATCGCGACCAACCTATTAAATAATTGGTCCCTATTTCTAATAGCTGTGAGGTGGAAAGACTCATTAGTTGACTTTCCACAAAGCACCAATCCATCAACCGAATATTTGATTCCCCCAGTAACCTCGAGAATGAGCTTCTGCTTCCATCCAAGTTGCTCGGTCTTCTTAAGCTCAATAATATCAGGTATAGGTATTTGAAATAAGATGGACCCCTTGTGTTGGCGGGAAATTCGTAGGTCTTGGACCCGTGATGGCTGATGTGTTGTAAAATAGAGCACTGGCGGCTCGAGGGAAGAGTCGATCACCGCTGTTCCACGCTGATGGTCAAATTGGGCCTTGAATTTGAGGGTGCCCACAGCAGCGGACACCCATCCTCTTCTGCGCAGCATCCCTATAAGATGCGGGGGATGAGGCATTCCTGCGACGGCGATAGCTCGGCTGAACGCTAAGCGCAGTCCTATGCCAACCCCAATGGTAAAACGCACTAGCCTTAAGATCCCAGGGAATGGAAGGCCGGATACGTCAAGGACGAGAGATTCGGCTGGAGGAAGCACCAAAGGCTTTTCGTGCGATTTGATTGTAGACTGTTGCTTTTCCATCGGCCCTGGAGGAGGTGCCAGAGGCGATGAGCTCATTTCACCCAATCTAAGGAGTGTCAAGGTTAGTTGGGCGTTGGTTGGCACCCCATCCAGCAGTGTTCTGGAATAGTAGTTATAAATCAGTACAAACTTTCATTAAGCTTGCGGTAAGACGTACTCCTTTATATCAAACTCTTCTTTCCAATCGGGAAATTGATTGTTCAACCACCTTAATGCCCTCTGGAATAAAGGGTCTCCAAAGAATAGCAACCCAGACATAAATGTCGTAGACTTTATCAGCCAATAACTGGAGATTACAAGCGAACATAATCCCCATACGACCAATACGGACACCAGCCGAAGGCGAGCTCTAAGGAGATGAAATGGTGGAGTTGGCGAGAGAAGACTATAACACTATTTAGATGCGTTATATCCTTATAGACGGGGTCCACGTACTTGCAGAATCGCTCATATGTCTCAGTAATGTCACTAACGATGGAAATAGCTTGAACCAAGGCTTTAGACACCTTCTCCATCATTGGCTGGGAGGTTTTGTCCTCCTCCCCAAACAGGCGCTTTTGTGGTATGGTAGTAGAGCCATGAGGAGAGTGCATATTTTCTCGTGACTCTTCTTGATCATCATACTCAGTTCGCGCGCTGTCTAACGCCACCTCAGCTATGTCCCAAACCAAGTTTTCTGCTTCTCGCTCAGCAGTCTCCCCTTTGTGCGACTCTGATACACCTGTAAGGGAATCGACCCGGCGCATACCGCCATCACCTCCCGCACCGCCTTTTGAAGTTGGGCTCGGGGGAAAGAGGTAGGATTGGACTGGTGGGAATAGGATCATGATGGCTGCCGTGCTGGTAAAGAGAAAGGTTAGGACATCCAATGCCCAAGCCACAAAATATACCTGTATTGCTTGATTAGTGAACGGATTCCACAAATAAAGGTACAGTGACATACAAAACAGAACAGTACCGTGCGCCGAGGCTCCCGCCATGATCTCAGCCAGCTAATATGATACCAAATGTTCGTTACACCAATAACGACCGAAGTATAAAACCACTCAAGCGTTGTGCGTAGCTTTTCCGGGGAAAAATGGTTCTCTTTGCTCCGACTAAGATCCAGTTCGTGCGGTAGGGCATTTCGTGGTGATTTGACATGATAGATTTCCTGGCGTTCAATTATATCAGATCAAAGATGACCTGGAAATGGACAGGGGGTTGGTTATAGTCTTATACCCACCTTATTAAATCGTCTGATGAGCATCCAGAGGTCTTCATTCGAGACACCAGCTTCCTCTAAGACCTCATTTTGTTGTGGCTGATTTGGTCCATCGCCCCCCTTATCGGGAAGTTGCTTGCTGTCATCGTCAGAGGTGATAAGTTCACCTTGCTTATCACCTTCCCTAAGCACCCTCCCCCAGTTGTGAGTTCTTCGACGTAGATGCATCCTCATGCGATACAGCCCCGTTAGAATTAACTGAAAGCACTAACTTTCCCTACTAAGTAGTACTTTCCTGGGCGGTTATGAAGGACGCAGATAGCGATGACGTAATAGACCTTAGATGGATGAAGCACGGCCTTATCCCAGATTTTGATTTGATAGAGACCACGGAACAAGAAATGCTAACTTGGCCTGATACAAAAAGCATCTCTGTCGATTAACTTGTGAGATGTTGGTAAGCTATGTACGCCTGCCACTAGGCTATCCTCGGGGGACGGGACACCAACCCTATCGGCAATATTGAACTTTGCATTGACAGAATGCGTGGGTGGGAGGTATCGAATTATATCCACAATAACTTCAAAGATTCATGGTAACTGATATGGGCCGGCAACTTGGTGGTGCAGTTTTATGACCTTCGAAAACCACCTGCACAAACTCCGTCTGTATGACAATAAGAAGCTGCCTCCACCTTGATCAGTAAGTCGTACATAGAGGTTGGTTTTTGAAATTGAACGTCAAAATAGCTATATGGTTAAATATACGCTACGAGAACTTGTGCTTTCATATGAGACGGCGACGAATCCATAATGTTATGTACTCGTGTGGCACGGCTCACTCTATGAACAGTTAAGGATATATTGTACACGTGAGTAATATGATGAACGGGAAGTTTATAACGGGGAAAAGCCTCGTACGAAGAATTGGGGAATGAAGGTGACCCCGTGAAATACGAAACCAATTCTCCAACTTGGTCATGTATGAAATTCGGGGTAATCCCTTTGCCCCCTGAATCCTGCTGTACTTCCTTGTCTATAACCGATCCGCCACACGGCATGTGGGGCAAGTGTTCAATGTTAAAGTCCTATCAACGTTGTGCGGATGGGATTAGAGAAGGAGGGCTTGCATACATCTTGCATACATCTTGCAAATTAGGTGTTAATTTGTAACTCTGTGGCACATGTAGCCCTTACAGGAGGTATCTAAAGTCCAGAGCACGATCCGTGGATTCCAAAGACTCTTGGACCGTGTAGCTTTCTCCTGCCCGTAGTCTTCCACGAGCCTCCTCTTTCCACCATTCCCTTCGATCGTAGATCACGCGCAAAATGGTACAGCCGATTAAGGCGATCACCAGACTTCCTAGACTCCAAGAATGTCCTAATGTAAACCTGGGTGCCGATGTACTCTGGTAAATCTGGCCAGCAATGATACCCCCAAGATTGGTCAACGTTAACTGGATTCCTAGGCTGGCAGCCCTTTTGCCATCAGGCGCACAATTTACCGAAAGCCAAGCGATGTTAGTGCCTGTACACAGGAAGCAAGGGATGGCGATGAGGAATGTAGAAAAATAAAGCACGCCGGCAGGGACCTTAAAGGCAAGAAGAATGGAATATCCCGCTATTCCGAAAGGGATACATATCACGATTGCCAGATATCGCGCATTGTATCGGTCGGAAAGAACCGCCCCAATTCCATAAACCAGCGCACCCCAGAGATTGACTATGACTTTATCAGCTACAATGTCCGTTTTACACAGATTGGCTTGTGTCTTTCATATTACCTGGGATTGTCAAATATTGGGCTTGTTTTGTGGAATAATTGAACCCATTCTTGAGAATGATGGGAAGAAAAGTACCGAAGCCTGTGATTTGGTTGGCTTCTTACCGTAGTCAGAGAGGGCAATACCGTCAGGGAGCCTACCGTAGAGTATTGTAACAACACATATCTGACTCACACCATGAATCCAGGTTTTGATGTCTCTGGCCGCCGACTTCACTTGCTGCATTGAGTAATGACCGTTCCCTCCACTGTAAGCCCTCGCATGCTCTGCCCTGGATGTCATTAATTCCTTCTCGTCAGCATCCAGAAAATATGCACTTCCATAATCCCTTGGAACAAGGAAAATGCAACAGACACCAAACAAAATAGTGATTAAACCTTCCAGGATATATAGCCTGAAGTTCGTATCAGATACCATAGATCTTGATAGAAAACCACACTTACCAACGCCATCCTGGATACCCGGCTGTGCCATCCATATATAGAATTGCAAATGCAATGAGACCACCAAATGCACCGGAAAGGGCGGAAGCAACTATACAAAAATTAGCTAGGATATTCAAACCAAGAGTGCTAAGATAGTTATGTTTACCAAATAGATAGGACACTCGAGTTGCTAGCTCCTCCCTAAGGTACCAGTTGGCTAGTAGGAGAGTCATAGAAGGGAACAAGCATCCTTCAAGGAGCCCTAGCAGAAGTCGACATACACAAAGTCCAGCAAAGTTCTGTATGAATCCGTTACACATGCAGACAAGCCCCCAAGCGACAGTAATAGTTGGGATTACACGGTTGAACTGCATTCGTTTCACCAACAAGGAAGTAGGAAACTAGATTGACATCAGTATGCGAGAATTTTTATTCCTTGTATCTCTAACTTACCTCTGCTATTACGTAGAAGATATAGAATATTGAAATTGCAGTCTGGAGATGTCATTCCACATGCTCTACATAATTCCATGATGCAACATACATTCAGCTGTGTGCCTTCTAATCTCAGGTCATCCGTCATGCCTTGTGTAGCTGCAAAGCCAATGTTTCCACGATCCAAATAGCTTATTAACATGAGTAGCATCATAACAGGGGCGATATGCCAATCAAGTTTTCGAACGAGGCGACGATTCCTTTGCGGTTCTGCGCCTATCGAATTTTGCAGGTCTGCAAACTCGATCATCGTGAGTTCCGGCTTTTCTTGTGCTGATGTGTTGTCCATAATAGCGATGAAGAATATATGGTGTGTATTCTTGGATTGATTGAAGCAGTTGGCGGCTTGTGTGTGGAAACGTTCCCCATGGGGCGAGCCACAAAATTCTAGCATGTTATATCTACCCACAGCAATGAGAAGGATTATAAGGATCACATAAGAATCCTGGATCCCCAAAAGCGAGAATATTGGCCAACTGCCGTGGGTTGGGGAAAATGCGGGGGATTTGAGCCTTTCCCCGATTCCCCGGCGAAGTCGTACAGGTACTACTATTAATAATGTGAGATGTCTACTGAGAGATGAGGATCGAATGCACACCTGCGAAAGCTCTTTACGTCCTCACACATCACTCAGAAGACAACGAATTACAGCCTGTGTGATGGACAACATTAAAATGTCCAGTGCAGAGCATCTCCGGAAAAAGTTCGAAGCCGAGCTGGGAAAAGGATCCTGGAATCCTCAGTGGGAATCAGTTCTGAGAATGAGCCCAAGGTTATTTGATTCTAGTATTGAGTTGCTTGCTGTTCCTGGGAGGAAGAGATATCTCCCAGCGAAAGTTCAGCACTTTGTTGGAATAGCGGTTGACGGTGCTGCTACACATCTATACCTTCCAGGGATAGAGCACCACATTAAAGAGGCGTTGAAGGAAGGCGCTACTGCAGAGGAGATAATGGAAGTAATTGAACTCACAAGCACTTTGGGCATACATGCATGCAATATCGGAGTTCCCTTGCTCGTTGATGTTTTGAAGGAGACAAACCATCCGATGTCTCAGGAGAATGACTGTCACCCTCTTAGCAGATCACAACAGAGTATGAGAGACGAATTCACTCAGAAGCGTGGTTACTGGCACGAATTCTGGGAAGATTTCCTGCGCTTGGACCCTGAGTTTTTCAAGGCATACTTGGACTTTTCCTCAGGTCCATGGACCAAAACAGCAGAGAAAAACAGACCGGAAAATTATTTGGAACCAAAGGTGGGCCATGTGAATCCACAATAAACCGATGTGGCCGCTGACTCGACGATATGTTTAGATCAAAGAGTTGATTTACTGTGCCTTTGATGCTGCAGCAACACATCTATATGTCCCTGGGCTACGTCTTCACATGAAAAATGTACTTAATTATGGTGGTATTCCCGAAGAGATACTTGAGGTCTTGGAAATTGCATCCCAGCTTAGCATCCATACTGCGCACGCTTCAACTCCCATATTGGAAAAACTGGTACATGCGTCCAAACTCGTGTAGGAAATACTGGCTATATATTTGGAGCAGGATAGGCGCAATCTAATTACTATCCGCTCCAAAGAGATATATTGACATACTGACCAAGCGTAGTCATCAGTTGGCGTGAGTATCCGGGACTTATTGAAGCTATAATACTGTAAGGAATTCGACAAACACTATTAGCATCAAAGCGTGTTCGAGTTGGCTTTATACCCTGCAGATAAGTCTGTGGTTAGGTTATACCGTGGAGACTCTACAATAAATCGGTGGCTCTCAGTGCGCCTGGAGTGATAAAGACATCTCGAGTGCGTCTTACCTTAAACCGCCCAACACTGCTATGGCCATGGGAAACTGCCATCTGCTTCACACAGTTTCAGTGCGGTAATTAGACAGGAATATCAAAGGAGCTGAGGTACGGTCGAATAAGTCTCTGTTTTTGCGACGATGACTTCTCGATTCCGAGAAAATTGAAGAGCTCAACGGAGAAAGAAGATATATTATACAAGGAAGAGTTAAGGAAGAGTGACTTTGATTTTCTGGACGCTGAGGAATTGTCTCGGGAGCTCAAACTACTAATCATCTCAATACCATCAGAAATTATTTCAAATTAGTTTCACTTTGTCAGTGATTCTTTTGCACTGCACCATATGTAGAAACTCCTTCCTCATCAATGCCCCATTTGTAAAATACACACAGATGGATTTCTTACATAAGGGACCTCCCGACATGCGCTGCGCCCTTTCCCCTTCCTATAGATTCTTTATTCTCATATATGAACTCATTTAGCCGTTTATAGTTAGGTTTTCTATGGGGAAGCCCAGAAGTAAGGAGGAGAAGTTGGGGAAGTTAGACTTCCCCACATCGCTGAGTCGTCACATATCAACTGAGTGATTTGTGAAATAAACTACAACGACCAGCCAAAATTTTCATAAGAATCCACATACTTTTGCCCACAAAGAAAATAAAAATTCATCGGACAGGAAAACATGCAAACTTACCGTACTGTTGCATTCATAGGTATCAGCAATGAAACTTAAGTTTGAGATATCCGTCTAATGGTCGTAGGGCTGGGTGTCATGGGATATCCGATGGCAATCAACCTACGACGACATATGGACCCAGGGACGACATTTTTTGTTTGCGATATTTCAAACGACGCCTTGACCAAATTTGAAAGTAAAGCTCAGAGTGGTGGACCTGTACTCAGGGTGAAAAATGGTGCAGAGGCGGCTAGGTTATCGGTATGATATTCAGTAATGCATCATTATTTATAGACCGAGTAATGGACGGGACTGACGTATTCTTCTGAAATACAAGGACATTGTGCTTACAATGCTACCGTCCGCATCGGCAGTAGAAAGCGTCTATCTCGCCCCTGATACAGGAATTCTCGCAGGCATTCGCTCCCGTGATCCGAATATGGCAGCAAGGCAAGCACTGATCATGGAATGCGGTACGATAGAATCTGGCACAATCCGCCGAGTGGCAGATAGGACATCGGAGTTAAATCAACAGTTGCCAGAGGGGCACTCGGTTGAGTTTGTGGATGCTCCAGTATCTGGTGGGCCGATGGGTGCACAGGCAGCCACACTCACATTTATGGTTGGGTGTACGAACGTGGCATTTGCTAAAGTTAGACCTGTCCTCTCAGGCATGGGGAATCTGGATGGGATCTTTCACTGCGGTGAGGTTGGGGCAGGTACGGCTTTCAAAGTGATCAATAACTATCTCTCTGCGATTACAAGTTTGGCCGCTAGTGAAGCTCTGAATATTGGCGATAAGCTCGGTCTCGACCTTCGTGTTTTGACGGACGTTATCAATGCCAGTGGTGGGCAATGCTGGGTGACATCGAAAAGCAACCCAGTTCCGGGGATTCACGCGAACGCCCCTGCGAGTCGGGGATACGAAGGGGGCTTTCGGATTGAACTCTGCAGAAAAGTGCTTGCTATGGGTCATAATCTGGCCAAGACAGTGGGTGCAAGGACAATCCTTGATGAGCCAACGATGGATGCATTCGATGAAGCCGCTGCCGACCCACGATACAAAGGGAAGGATGCACGTGTTATTTACAAGTGGCTCAATGATCAGTGACTATACAGTTATGGATATAACATGTACTTGACTACAAGCTAGTGTGAATACTATGACTGCTCAACAAGATCTGCACAGAGCTGAAGAGATGCGCGAACAATATCGACTATGGCCCAGACTTGTCCCGACCCATGAAAAGCTTTAGCCCATACCCTTAGAACGTTTGCAGAGAGTAGTTTAATTCCGTACGGTGTCCGGGCATTCAGACCAGCGGGTAATGCAAAATCAGTCTCGTCTAGCATCCTCTTGATCAACATCACCATTCGATATTCCGTCGGCATCATGGTTTCTACGACGGCGGTGGTTGACAGTTTCTGCAACCATTTACTAAGAAGGAAAGCGCACTCCAGTGTAGCTAAAGAATGCTGAATAGACCAGCGCGAGATCTGTGTTTGGGCTACAAGGTGGACACCGATGCGAATGGGAATACTCAGCGCATGTGCCGCCTGCAAAACAGCACGCAAGATCCGCGGACCTCTCGTAATTATCTCAGACTTCTGGAAAGCATCCGCAATTCTAGATGGGTCCCGTGTATGCAGGGCCCTCCCGGGGCCAATGTCAGCACTGAGGCGAATGTAAGCTAGTCGGAGAAGAGCTGTGGAGTTGAACGAAACAGGGCCTGCTGGGTTTGAAGGGTCAATGCTCGAATCAGGTGTGCGTTTCCACATCAATTTCCAATTTCGTAGAGCTAGCTCAATGTATGTAATGTCGTTGGGAGCCAGGTCTGCGTCCGTCTTATTTCGCTGCTTCGAAACTTGGCGTAGAAGGTAAATGTGCTGTATCAAGGCATGTACTAGAATGTAGTTCCCAAGACTTGATGTTACAGTCACGTTTGAAGTACTCTTTGAGTCGTCGAAGAGTTGAGAGAAAGCAGTTCTGAAATACGGCGATGGGCTGGTCTCTCTTATATCCGCCCACTGAGATGAGGTTTTCGCACGGAAGGTAGCATCGTGGGATGGGAGTGGCATGTCCTCCATCTCCGAACTAAGGATAGGTGATGGAATATCATAGACGATAGTGTGTAGATTGAAAAAGCAGAATACAATCCACTTTGTCCTGACGATGCTCTCATGCTGCGCCCATGTTTCCCACCGGATATCGGGTTCCGGTGCTTGGGCACGTAGGCCATCATCACGGAGAAGACTTGCCAGCGTGCTTTGAATAGCTAACGCTTCCCGTACGATCTTGCGATGTCCTGACCACGTCGCCTCTGCCATCAAAAGGAAGAGTGCCTGTGCTGTTTGCATGATATTTTCCACCGCGTATAAATCTCGATATTCGGATTCGCCATCGGCTAAGCCTCCCAGAGGATTCGTTCGCCTCCCAGTAACAAACGGGTTGTGTGGTTCTTTTACAGCCCCTATTGATTGTAGGCACTGGACGTAATGCGGACTTGATAATGAATCATGGAGTCTTATTCGTTCGCGCGCAATGGCCTGGCTTGTTTCAAACAAACGAATGGCGATTTCGGATTCGAAGCAGTACTGGGCTCCGATTGATGCCATCGCCAATACAAGTTCAATGCAGCTATTTTCAGCTGTCATAGTGGGGACGTGTAGACAGGGCATATGTTCATGAAACCCATTGACATAGGCCGTCAGGTACCGTGACAAGGCGAGCCGTGATGGTATGCGAAAGGTGACTGGAATTACTGATCCGAACACCCTCAGCTTACCAGCCAGTAAATCATGTACCCCAACACTGATACCATTGAGCAGACTGGGTATCTGTTGTGGCCCTGTGGTACTGGGTCCAGTTTCCTGTGGCTGTAAGGATGGCAATCGAGAGCCAAGTGGGGAAAATGAATCAGGATCATCAAATATTTGGCCATGGCTTGGTACCATATTATTGTTACAGGTGCCTGCTAATTCGGAACCAGTTATTGCTTCTTCGGTATCGAAGGATGTAAACTGTGTGGCACAGAGCAAAGAAGCAAGGTCGTCCGTAAATGGGCTTTGGCTATCCATAAACCAGGATAGGTCCTCGAACGAATCATTAAGGAACGGGTATTCGGTTGTAGCTTGGGTCGCCTCAATAGAGTTGGAGTCGATGTTATGAAAGCTTCGAGCGTTTCCACTGCATGTGTTGAGGTTACTGACCGGTTGCAGTCCGCCTACCCCTTGGCAGATGGCGGTGTCTACAGGCTGCGCCAGCCCTGGAGTCAGGGTGGTAGTACCATCAAGACTCCTATCGTTGCATATATCACTCGATTGATAAAATTCTTTGTCGGCATGGCGCGCTTTTCGGTGAAGAGTCTCTACCGATCGGGGGTGACTAATTCTTTCATGTCGAACTAGAAGATCGCTTCATAATTGTTAACGAGAGCACCCAGGCAAGAGACTATTCGGATGACAGACGCGATTATCTGTGATCATAAATCATTACACCACTCACCTTCGGGAGAATCGTCGGTCACATCGAGTACAGAAGAAAGGTTTCTCGCGTGTATCTAGATTTCTTTCAGAAACTGGAATCTTACGTGGATGAAATCCACGTACGGGTACGTTCATGTCGTTGTAGATGCTCCAAACGAGAGAAACGGCGGTCGCAATGTTCACATCTAAACCGTTTCACTTTCTTCACATTTGGGGTAATATCCTCTCTATTGAGGGCAGAGATCTCTTTTGTGGACATCGCGGTCGTTGATGATGGCACCGAACAGAAGCTTGGTCCAATGTTTTCGGCGGGTCTGGTCCTGCTAAGTGAACCTGCTTATTACTGAAATTTGAGGAGGGATATGAATATCTACAGGGTACTTCACTTTCCCATTGCCGGCAAATTGAGCCGAGATGCAGGGTTGAGTGAGGGGAAATGTGGGGGATCCTCGCGGGGTCCATATGTCATGGCTATCCAAAATCGAATACGATATCAAGGGCAGACTATAAGAAAAAGCCGACAATGATACAATGACCATACGCTGATACGATTTCAAGTATAAGGAGGTTAATACAAGAAGTCTTCGACTGATTTGTCGCTGCATCCCAACTTGTGGCCTGTTAGCGGCTAAACTACTTTCTTCGCTTCCCTGCGTGGCGGCCCAGGAGCCGATGAACTTTTATTCCTCAGTCGAAGATGTATACGCAATGAACTCTGTTAGGCCTGGGTGAGTATGACTACGCTAGCATCAGCTCAAGTTCCTCGATGGCTTGTCTACGGCACGCCTCATATGGCGAAGAAGCCCCAACCATGATGGTCACAGTTAACCCAACGTTATACTTGTTGGTTTCAAAGTTCTCGGGCTTGTCAAAGAACAACTCGAATCCAACACCATTTGTATCATGGAGGTTCTGAAGGGCCGCGCGCAGCTTATCGTGTTGGGTCTTACATCTACCAGACTATATCAGGAGCCAGACCTGGATCCATTGGGCGCCGTTACGAAAATAGGTCTGTGGCATTATGAATGAGCACGATATCACGCTGGAAATTAGTGGATAGGTAAAATTCGAGCCACTTATGTAGAAGATAGGAAAAGGATGCTTTTTTTTTTTTTGGCTGTTATCCGGATGAATTGATCTGTATGCTTTGCAGCGATTTGGGTAGTATTCATATATAATAATTAAGTAATTTGCCATTATATGTGCCAACATTTGTCGGGACCCTTTACTGTCGCAAAATCGGAAGGCAATATTTGGATACGTGGCCGTTTTGCACGAGTCGTTGTGAACAATGGGATTCTGATATACGTCCCCCATTTACTTCAGAAACGAAGTCTTGTGGTGAATACTGCTGGCATACAGTGGAAGATTCCGAGGCAATGGCGGAGATCTACGATAAGCTAACAAGTCCAAAGGTGTACTGAATACACTGGCATTATTCATTGATTAGAATTTGGTATGCGGATAACAACAGAAGCCTCCTTGTCGATTTGCAAATAACTAGGATTTAGCAGAAGGGGACAAAGGATTGTTACCAACACAATCTGTTCCAAGTTTTTCACGTATAGCCAATGGGAGGAAGGGAAAAAGACACGCCGCAAACTCCTGGTATCCACTGGAGTTTGAGTCGTTCGGTCATAACGAGAATAAACCGCTTCTTCTTTTCCCCTGAGGATATACTACTAACGCTGAGATGAAAAGCCCGACGGTAATACCAATTGCCGTTTGAATCATACCAAAGCCAAGACTAGTCAAAGAGCTGCCTGATGAGGCTCCCGACGTATCCGCGGTGCCGTTTTTGACCGCGTCGGAGTACTCGATTGCCGATAGAATTGAACCAGAAGATGCCAACCCTGAAGGTACCAATGTAAAAATGCCAGGTATTGTCACGCTAACAGCATTCCCATGCCAAAGTCGACTGTACAAGTTGGCAAGGAGGCCAATCGTGAAAGCACCAACGGTGTTTGCGACCTCAGAAGAGGACCCCAGCTTCTGCGTAGTGAAATAGTTTGTCACATACCCGGATGTACCGATGAGAATCATCATTGGCGTTTGCCTGAGTTTCGACTGGTTAATGAGGGCTGCAATAAGGCAATACACAGCAACGAAGGGAAAGTGCTGTGTGTATGGGCTCCCCCAGATGCTTTGTCGCGCGCAGGTAGTATCTCTTGTTGCATCAGAATCGATCGCGCCATATATCGTCGTCCCCACTGTGACCCCATACCCCAAGAACAAGGAGTAAAGAATAGTATAAACTAGCCGAATGGAGCCAGCTATCATTTGATGGGACTGTAGCTCCAGACTGCTAGTCAGGACGGAGAACCCTGGTAGAATAAGGGCAATGGAAGCTTCAGTTATCGAAGCGTAGCAGAAAATAGGGTCCGAATGGCCTGGAAGCCTGATACTCCCAAATGCACGCGCTAGAAACGAGATCAAAATCGCGGCTGTTACTTCGAATACGTTCGAGTACAGAGCAGACATCGGGGCCAGTATATGCTGCATAATACCGAGACAGCATCCAAGCACGAATATAATCGGCATGTCTATAGGCCGAGCAGAGAAGGCAAATGGACCCACAGCTGCAGACCCGACACCGTATAGAAGGATTACCAGCCACTTGGGATACCGAGGAGGTCGATCCATGAGCTCTGTTAGTTCCGTTATGGCGGTATGCATGTCCACCATGTCGTGCGTAACTCTTTTATAACAATAGTGGACGTCTTGTAGCCGTCCTAGGTCGAGACCCTGAGGAACTCGAATCAACTTCACTTCGCCTGTACGAGTCACTGGATCGTCGAAGGACATAATCATGCACCCGGGTAAGTACATAAATTGAGCCTCGATATCCAGCACACGAGCAGTCATTTGCATGTACTCTTCCAGCCGGTGAGTTGGGGCCCCGTATCGCATGAACGCGCGACACAGCTGCATGAGATACCGCTGTCGCATAATGATATCCGCAATGTGGACGGTCAGCTTCACTTCATGGTTGTCTTTCTTATGTTTCTTTCTCTTCTTTTCTTTACAAAGGTGGCTATCCCCTGGGACATCAGCATTTGTCCAAGCAGACGATGACCCGACCTGCGCCATGTTCATGGACGCGCGGACAAGTGATGCAGTGGAAACATGCCGGGGCTTGTTATACCACTGTGGCTTCTTCGGCTTCGGGGGACGTTGAGAAGAATCCGTAGCAGAAGTCGATGTATGAGAGGGTTTCGGCAACTCTTCCAGATCAGATTCAGTCCCAGCATGGGAAAAACCCCCCGTAGAATGATCCCGCCTGTGGCGGGATTGCAGCTGAAGTAGCCCTGAAAGAACACCTGGAACGAACGGCTTTCCTGTGTCGTCTGTTTGTGGTTTCGAGCCCTCCTGGATATGAGGCGTATGACTCGGTTCCGAGTACGTGATATCACTAGTGCTGGTTGACTCTGAACTGCTATGGCGGATACCACGAAGCCCTTGTAGTACCTTTTGTGCCTCTGCGTTCATTGCCTCCTGATACTTAGACTGGTTTGGCGTCTCGCCTGACTCGTCTCTGAAAAGGGCAGCTAACTTCGTATCATCTGTAGAGCCTAGCTCTTCTGGAGAGATCACGGACGAACCAAGTCCTTGCTCACCATGATGGTGTGGACGCCCCAGTTGGGAAGCCAGTCGCCCTGATGTCCTCATAATTCCTTTGGTCGCTTTGAGCCATTTTGCGCGGGCTGAGGTAGTAGTTGCTGTTTCTACTCCTGTTTCTCCGTCACCTTGACCTGGGCCTTTCTCGTGCTCAGAGTCTTTATCCGTAGGCTCATCACGGTTCTCTATCAGCGGGTTAGTGTTTGTTAATACAGAGAGGTATTACCTACAGACCTGTGCCGGAGGGTTCCGCTGATTCATTTGCAGTAGGCATGCTAGAGATGACAGGCACCGGTCCGTATATACAATGTGGTCGTTTGAGTCGTTAGGAGAGGATCGTGCATAACAAGGCTCCGATATATTCGCCCTGGGATCTGTGGTCTTAGCTAGGGTATCTTCGAGACCGAAATCAAGGCGATAGGATTATTTGGCTTCATGATCCCCCCTCAACCTGCTTAACTATCGTGCGACCGGGGAAAGTGGGTCTCCAGAAGGACAAGGGTATTGTCATTTTGACATCTAGTCCATGCAACAAACCAGCCGGCCCGTCGTCGCTGCTCCATAATAGGAGCAGGAACAAGGAAATAGCGAGCTTTCGTGGCTGGTGGGTCGCTACAGGTCAAGCTTTTGTCACTGTCATGAAACGACTCAGGTGATTTTCTCTATGATATCTACTTTCTTCGTGGCTTCTCGCTTTTCCGTTCATTATTAGCATGTCAAACGTTCGATATTTCTCTAATCAACGTCTAAACGGCATTCCTGCTGGGAGAAAGCTTATGCCGTTGACGTGGAATGGTCCAGGTACTATTAACGACTGCCTCTCTCCCGAGTCTTATCCGGTAATTAACACACAGACCCACTGTGGCACGACAATTCTATCCCTGGGCTTGGTTCTAACTTATAGTAATGTGAACCAGTACGGAGTAGAAAGACAATATTAGTATGCTGATAATGCTCCAGAACGTTCGAAGATTTATTTTTGGGTGTGACTTCCGCGTGGCGGCCGCCAATACTATCAGAAATCGCGTGTAAGCTTAGCTTTGCTTTCCTTTTCTCTTGACGCCCTCGTTTCTTGTAAGGATCGACCCAATTTTCTCCGTACGTAGTAAAGCACTAAGATACAGTACTGTACTCCGGAATGTTTTGCCGGAAACCACAGCTCGGAGTTATGAAGCCCCTTGTCTCCTTTCCGAAGAAATTTTAACTGTCTTTTTGTTCAATAATTTCCGCTGACTCCGAACTTCCCACCTTCGGGCAGCTGCAGGTGGGGACATCCTTTCCAGTCGCAGGTTTCCTATGGCTAGTTAGCCATCTTCCATTATTCAGTCGTGAGCCATCCAAAGGTCAAAATTTATTCAGAACGTTGGAGAATGGATGATTCCAGACCTTGTACACCTTCGTCCCCCACCAATTCAAACGGTCACTAGCCCCGGTAAAATAAATGGTCAAGAAAATGAGCACACCGGCAGTTCCCACAGACGAGTCCAGAGCGGAGCTCAGCACAAAATTGAATTTGGTCCACCAGCTTAGCCATCTTCGTCGAATGAAGATCCCAAATGCGAGACCAAGAAGTGCCCAACTTCCGTAGTTCATCCCCGTGGCAGGCGGTAAATAGTTAAGTCCGCCAACGAACAATGGAACATGAACCTTCTTCCAGAATGATGACGGGTACCTTTGACGGAGAAGGTGGACAGCAATGGGCAAAATGGCGCCGAGGACGAAGAAGTACAGCAGAGAGGAATACCCAATCTGGCTGGAGAAATAACGACGAGGCCCAATTGCCCCCCAAATCAAGGACGTATTGAAATGGGTGCTGGAATACGGGCAACTGAAGCCGTTAATGGCAGCGCTTGTGCATACTCCACTTATATGGCCAAATGCCCAGTTGAGGACTCCGAGAGAAGAAAGGCTGCCAACAAGCATGCCAACGCACTGTACCCAAAAGAGCTGCCGTTGTGGGATCTTTCAACCTCTTCAGTATCCAGTGATGAAGATGCAACAGAGGATACGGTGACTAACCTTGCAATAAGTCGCTAGCTTCATGTCCTGTGCAAAATACAGTCCCTTGATCGTGGTAATATATCCTAAATCAAAGAACCAAATATTTGCCAAGACCTTACCCTCGAAAAGCAACCCAGCAACAATCCGGCATAACACGTCGATATTGATCTTCAAGTTAGATGTGCCATATACTATACTGAGCTAAAAGCCATGCCAAGTCATCAGTAATTCCAATTATGGAGCGAACTTGACAAGAACTTACCGGGGTATAAAAGACAAGAGCCACAGCAAATGCTAATAAAACGCCATACCATCTGAGCTCAACAGCCCAATATTCAACAGCAAAAATGGCCATGAACAATGCCAACAGCCAGCATGCCAGATACCACCAGATCGGCACATCGGTAGATTTGAATTGTTGTCTTTCCTTGGCTCTGAATTTACCGGACACATATTCCACCATAAGACGTGGTACCTTTTGCGTGAGTTTAACTATTATTGCACGGTGTTCCAGGATTACCCAGACAACAAGAGCGCTCAGGCTAGCAAATGATAGCCCGAACATATTTAGTGCATATGCGATGGGCATGTATACCTGGAGAAATGTTTGGGAACAAAGTCAGCACTTAGGATCTTGAGGCATGTCTCTCTGTGTGACTCACCGGAGAGTATGCCAAATATTCGTTCACATCAAGCCTATATCCAGAGAAAGCATTAACAATTTTAGAGGCTTTGTACACATTCCCGGTGTTATCAAACACTGCCTCATGTTAGCAATCCCCTATATAGGATGAGTATATGACGTATAGACCTTTAGAGCTTTGGAACGGAAGATAAGCCGTATCCCATAGGTTTCTGTAGTAACAGACCACTGCTACAATCCAAATCCAAAGTACTAACGACAAGGAGACGTTCATAATTGCCCAAGCGGGAACGAGCAATGGGGAGCCAACGTAGGATATTTGACTCCCTAATCCACCGTTAGTACTGGCTTTTACTGGCCGGACTAGGATGCTTACAGTCAAAAGTAATCGGAATTAATCCCATACCGCTTTTCATCCCAAATAGTTGATTGACTACTGCACTCTGTGGCTTTATCCAACAGGGGAAGTTGAAATAACTGAGGACTGGCATAATGAGATCCGGTAACCAGTACCAACAGAATGAGGCAGAGAATACCAAACAGAAGAAGCTGTAGCGGGAAATCTTCCAGGTATCATATCTTATATGTGTGAGTACCTTGGATTAGGGCATAGGAATATTCATACCGTGTCTCATCTGTCTTGTGCAGTGTTGCTGTAAGAGCCGTTACTCCTAAAGCCCCGGGCCATATTAGCTCTCTGGGTGCTACTGTGACAGCACGGAACAGTCCAGCTAGACAAAATCCAATAAGAAACGTTGCTATCGTGATCAAAATTTGGAACGCCCAGCCTGCACTGTATCCGTAGAACATCTGTTGCTCCGTGAGGACATCCGCGCCCAGACGGACATAAACGCTGAGATTTGACATTATGTAGATCAGGACATGTTCCTAAAGGATTACCAGTCAGATTTCCTACATCATTGCAGCCGAATACTAGAGACAAACCTTTTCATTGAAAGGACCCGGGTTGAGGTTGAAGGACCATGTGCCAACTCGAACGTCCCAGCTTGGTATAGTCTTCTCCCATAGCCTCCCAAGTGGGAAGGCCAGCAGGAGAACCACCGATGCCGAGATTTTCAGTGATGGCGTACGGAGAGTGTATAGAGTGTTTAAGCCACTAGCAAGTATGCAAAAAATTATTCCCAAAAACCACATCCGTAGGGTTAAGATGGGTTCTGTAGGGTCATCTTCGTCTGTCCCGATCCCGGCTGCTTGCAAGATATGATTGATCGAGTCTACATCCACTTTGAGGTAGAAGGGTTAGTGATAATGTTGCCAATGTTCTGAGGGCACCGTGTAAAGTTTACCGTCATTGTTTTTGGGCAAATCGGGCTTATTTTGCTCTTCCGTAATGGTTTCCTGAGAACCAGACATGCTGTTATCGTGCGTTATAAGAGTATAGCATCAGGTAGCGGATCAGATAAATCAGTTTCAGGCAGGACCAATTTATACCGAAAATCAGCCGTAAACGCCCCATAGCTCTGTATTCGTCATTGTCTCCAGCCAGTCAGCCCTATAGGGCACAAAGTGGGTCATTCGTCGCTTCAAAATTCCAAGAAAATTGACAATTTTGTGTAGTACACAGTATGTTTCTGCCTAATCCACGGGGGAACTTGTCGTTCCGGAAGAGGCTGATACAGCGTCACTCTTAGCAAGGTTTGCTCCTACCTGTTCGGCTTGATGGATCTTACCCATCTTCCTCTTTATGTACCCAGTATACTCTATAAGGCGAAGGGCCCCCTTAACTAAAAGAGTCTGTGCCTCGTAGGGTGAGTGGATCGTGAGCAAGGACACAAATAGACCCTCCAACATGCTAAAATATATATTGTGCGAGGGCACAGAGCAACCAGAAGACACCGATAATGCAAAATTAGCGTATGAAACAATTTGATTTTAGGAGGCTAGGTCTGCAACCGCGTATTACCTGCCTGCTGCAGAGTACCATTCCTATATGTTTGCCTTCGTTCGGGAGATCCACATTTGCTCGGGAACAGAAAGCTTAACGCTGACGAATTCCCCGTAATAGAGATTGATAATTATTGATAATCATAGGAAAACCCTCTCAATTCCAACGGACTACACTCCACGGCCGCCATCGACATCAATAACGGCCCCAGTCAACATAGTTGACTCGTCACTGGCTAGCCAAGCGGCTGTATTGCCTATATCTTCTGCAGTAGATAATCGGCCAAGTGGGATTGTTTCCAAAGCCTTTTTCCGACCATCGGGAGTATTAGGTCCCGCATTTAAAGATATAGCCCTAGAGAGGTTAGCCGAAATAAGCGATAGACAGCATATTAGGTGTGAGTTTCCTCACATTGCCGTGTCCCCAATCACAGGTTGAATCACATTGAACCGGATCCCATGGGGGGCCCATTCAAGTGCTAGGCCCCGACTGGCCGTAGTCACGGCAGCTTTGCTTGCGCCATACCAGATTACGCCTGGACGGGGTCTCGCGGCTGAGATGCTCGACACATTGATGAAGAGCCCTGGGCTGTTACTGTTAAGGAAATAAGGCACAATCACCTTTGAACTGAGGTAGAGTGATTTGACATTCACTCTCATGATCCTATCATAGTCGTCTTCGGCGGTATCAATACTTCTGCACATTTTGTTTACCACCCCAGCATTGTTGACCACGACATCTAGACGGTTAAAACGCTCGATAGTGCTTGCGAGAACACGTTTCCAATCATCTTCGGAGGTAACATCGGCCCTTACTCCCAACACTTCGGATTCCCGACCTTCAGCAACTTCATCGACTGCGGATTGATCGATATCCACAACAACAACGCGGGCTCCCTCGCTGATGAACTTCTTGGCGATGCCGGCACCAAAGCCACCTCCACCACCAGTAACTATTCCAACTTTACCAGAAAGCTTTCCGGAATATGTCATTGTTTATTATCAAAGCAGTGTAAACCCTGGAAAGAGGAAAGAAGAACACTCTAGAATGCGGGGTCGGGGGGCATCGTGATAAATGCAGGAGCAGCTTTATATACACATAACCCCGCACGTTACGACACATTCCTAATGCAAATAATGCCCTTTTACCGCGGGTAAGTGATGGAAGGAATAGCTCGATCGGTCATGGCTGT
Organism: Aspergillus ambiguus; assembly: GCF_047715705.1. Taxonomy (NCBI): domain Eukaryota; kingdom Fungi; phylum Ascomycota; class Eurotiomycetes; order Eurotiales; family Aspergillaceae; genus Aspergillus; species Aspergillus ambiguus. The sequence goes on along the minus strand of NW_027395534.1, from coordinate 58,899 downwards.
ACAGGGGCCAGGGTAGAAGACGGATAAACTAATGTACGACACAGCTGATACGACCCATTAAATTATCTATAAATGTAAGCACTAGCCCTACTTGCTGTATACAGAATCACGAAAATTAGTTCATTTCTTCTGGATAATGCACATGAGTTTGATATCTAGAGCGGCAAAGGCGGTGGGTGCATGGGAATGCCAAGACGCTCAATCTGTGGCTCAGAATCGACGTCATCCGAACCACCGGATGATCCGCCTTGATAATCATCTGAGATCCACCTCCAATTCCTGACCCCCTCTTCGTGGATGGTTTATCGAAGGCTTTTGTGGGCAGGATGTCAGAACAGACTACATCTACCAGTTCTTCCCAGCAACATCCGAAAGCACTACGGGTGCTAGCCTGCGTGCTCTGCCAGCAGCGCAAGGTCAAATGTAATCGCCAGTTTCCATGCACGAATTGCATTCGCTTAAATGCTACCTGTGTGCCGGCAACAATTTCTAAGCGCCGTCGAAGGCGACAGTTCTCGGAGGCACAGCTGTTGGATCGTCTACGCCGTTACGAGCATCTGCTCCGCCAGAACAGCATCTATTTCGACCCACTTCCTAACGAGCCGGAGGAAAGCACAGTGGCCTCAGAAGTCGATAGTAGAAACGGGCCAGATACTGAACTTAGTGGGCGAGATAGACTGAAACCCTCGACTGCCCCTGCGCCCAAAATAGTATATGAGCAAAAGTATGTCAAGTTTTTCAATCCCAAACGCCCACTGGCGATTAACCAAGATTCAACAGGGACTTTTGGTATGCAATGAACAAAGGGGTATGTATGCAGTACCATTGGATTCAATATAATCTAACATACATCATAGGGTCGAGACGTCGACGACGACAGGATTTCTTCGGATGATGATGTCGGGGAGACCACAGTCAAGCGCGCATGGGATCAGCTATTTGCCCAAGGCGACTGCTCTTTCTTGGGGTATCGGAGGTGTTCGGTCGAACTCAAAAACCTGCATCCTGAACCGGTTCGTATTATTCGACTTTGGCAGGTCTACCTAGAAAACATCAACCCGATGTTCATGGTGACACATACACCTACATTACAAGGGCGCATCATCGATGCTGCAAGTAATGTTGCCGATATTGAGCCTGTTACAGAGGCTCTGATGTTCAGTATTTACTGCATATCTATCCAGAGTATGACGGAAGAGGACTGTCAGCGCGTCTTGTCTTCGTCCAGGAAGGATATTCTAGCGGCGTGTCAATTTGGCTGTGAGCAAGCATTATTAAATTGCGGGGTTTCACGGACGAACAATCGTGAGTGTCTAACGGCACTTTTTCTGTATTTCGTATGATGGTTCCAATAATCCGGTGGTTATCTTAAGTAACGCTGATGGGAACTCCAGGTCTCGTTTGGATTGTACGCCGACCCACGATCTTTGTCGTCGATGTTTGGCGTTGCAATCCGCATTGCGCAACGTATGGGTATTGACAGTGAGCAAGTCAATTCCAAATGCGCTATATTTGAGGCAGAAATGCGGCGGAGGCTTTGGTGGTCACTTGTTCTTATAGATTCTCGGACCACGGAGTTAGGGGGTCTCAAATCATCAACGCTCAATCCAACTTGGACCTGCAAGGTCCCAATGAACGTGAATGATTCTGATATTTGGCCTGGGATGAAAGAGTCGCCCATGCCTCAAAGTAAGCCAAGTGAATCGGTTTTTGCCGTTGTTCGTGGCGAACTTGGCGAGTATATTCGGCATGCCGAATTTTATCTTGACTTTACGGCTCCGACGTTGAAAATGTTGGCGAAGAACAATCAACGGAATCTAGAAAAAGGCGGTCTGGATTACTTGGAGGAGACCCTAAACGAAAAATACATGGAAGCCTGTGATTTGGGGAATCCAGTTCACTTCATGACCGCTTGCGCAACGCGGGGATATCTCGCTAGATGCCGGCTAATAGAACACTACGCTGCAAGCTCCCATGCTTCAACGGAGCAGAGGATGTCACAGGCAGACATTGCGCTCCAACAAGCAATATGTATGTTGGAGTATGATACGAAGATAATGACTTCTCCTCTTACTAGAGGCTTCTTGTGGCTATCTCGGTTCTATTTCCCATTCCCAGCGTATGTTCACATCTCGCACACCCTGAAGCAGCGACCTCTGGGAGAGCTCGCAAGCCAAGCATGGGATGCCATGGGCGCCAGCTTTGACGCACGATTCAATGGCCTGCCAATGACAAACCCTCTTTTCGGCTTACTTCTTAAGGTCGTTTCCCAGGCTTGGGAGGCCCGTAAGAAATCTTACCGGGCAAATGGCCTGCCATTGACAGTACCTAAAATCGTGTCACATATTCAATCTGAAATGACCCTTATGTCGTTTGATGAACGCAATCACGATGCCACCTCAAGTCATGTCCCTGCCTCGATGAGCTGTGGTTGTGATAATTTTTCGATGTCTATGCCGATCGGAAACACGCCTCTGTGCGACGGAAAAGAACCAGAAGATACGCCAACCGAACCAATTTTTTTTGACAACATCGTTGTTCCAGAATTGTCTCCATTCAATTCCGATGGCATGGACATCAACTATGCTGGCGTGAACTTTCCTTGGGGTGGTGATCCCAATTGGTGAAAGAGGGTGAGCATGATGATTTTGTCCAGCATCAAGGCTGCCTGGCGCAACAGGTTGAGTAGAAATAGAACTTTGCAAAATTATCTTTCCACTATGTACACCGCGGCAGGCTCAAAGACATCATACTCTGTAGATGAAATAGACTAGCCTCCTTGGGGCAACATTACGACTGACACGTAAAATTGCACGAGTCAATATGAAACAGCGGCAGAAAGTCTATCGATAGCCAAGGCGCTGGTTCAGAAGGCGTTGGGAGACATCGGCGCAAGTGATCGGCGGGTATGATCAAGCTAATTTTCCGATTTTACACAGCGGGTCCATCTTGGAAAAGAAGATCTTCTCGGCGGCAATGTCGTTTGTCAGATAAAATAAATCAATAGGCCGTGCAAAAGGAAACAGTGTCTACTCCGTACGCAGTAGGAGCCATTGACCAGCCCTAGGCCGTCGTAGGATGAAGGGACGCGGCAGGACTCACAAAGGAGTCGTCGTTTATGTTTTATTAACTGCGTTGGTCGAGATTCGACCCACAAGGCGTTCACATTAGTCAAATTAGCCCCCTAGGCAGAGACATTAACAGGCCATGTTGAACCAGTCCCCCATGTTTTCCCGGTGGAGGTGGAGAGCGGGCGGTTCCGAACGGAAGAGATAAGACTAATTGCATAGTACGTTGAATCGGTCACTTTGGTGTAGATACTCCGTATCAGTTCGGCGTACGGAGTACTACGTACGTCCTAGCTGCAGCGGCCGTGGAACACTGTTTTGGATCCTGGCTGCAGGGCAAGGCGGCAGTGTTAGAACAGAATGCGCCGTATTGCGTAGTGCCATCCTCACGTGAAGGGCGGTTTCTACGGGCAACTAACCACTATGCGCTTTAGAAAACAAGAAATAAAAGAATGGGGACTCCATACACCTCAAACATCGCCTCGGAAGGATTCACGATCATAACTAGTAGATGACTGGGTTCGTTGAAGGCCGTCATAACGAACCTCATAGTCAATGGTCTGCAGAATCACATCATCGCGTAGATTTCTCTGACTCTCTCTCCTATCCACGCTTGGTCGAGTCCGAGCAGAAGTACCGGCAAGAATATTTCGGCCATTGGAGCGACGGGATCGTCCCTTGCTGCGGCCAATTTGACTGCCAGACTTGGATGTCGACGTATCTCCTGTGTTATTAGAACGTCCACCTGAAACAGAGAACTCAAAGAAATCGGTGACTGTCCCAGCCATCATGCCCGTTTGGAGGTCGGCGAGAACACGTCTTAATGGTGGTATACAGTTGCATACGATAGAGGAACCGAGGGTGAGTTGGAGCCAGATGACGGGCATAAGTGCATGCCATGGCTGGTCCAATGGCTCCGAGTGAAAGACAGGCTGAAGCGAAAGGAGACCAGGAATAGTGAGCGCGGGAACACTGTATGCGGTCAGGATGGGCATTTTGAAGTCCGTAAAAGTGTACCCACATAAGGCGCATCGCAAAAAGGGCTGAGATTTGGTGACGCCTCCACTTCATGATTCGAACAGTGCACAAAAGAGCAATAGGTAGAACAGTCACTACCATATCCAGTATTATATGAACCACTGCCAACCCGATATATAGGCCGTGCTGATTTGGACAACGCCCTGGATAAAAATACCAAGGATCGGGCTGCTTGCACTGTACCCCTAATGCTATAAGGGCAGCCAATGCCCACAATCCAATCCCGCTCAGAGTTATCTTGCAGGCGCATTTGATCTTTTCGAACGGCTTCAGCGATAAAACTAGCAAAATGACAGCAGCCTTGGAGCAGGCCAAAACAAGGACGGCTAGGAGTTGGCTGGCGTAGAGATTCTTCCAAAGATCAGTCTCATGGTCTTACCGAGCAATATAACAACTCACCTTGCTATAGGTTTCAAACGAAGCATCACTCAACGCATCCATATGTTTTCCAATGCCATGAACACCAGCCACGTTGACGCATATTGTCTGGGGGATGAACAAAACCTTGCCGGGAAAAAAGTTTAGCTTGAGCATGCATTCAGCGAAAGAAGAAATTTGAAGACTCACGCAACCAACGGCTATGGTCACATCGCTTAGAGGAAGGCACCTGAGGGTTCGGATCCGCGATATGACAGTTATTGTGGTCGCAAAAATTGTCAATATAAGTGAAATGGTGCTCACAGTGATTGCCCACCCCCCATGGTCGTAGGGCGTTATAGGAAGAAGCGGCGGAAGCAGATCATCTGTGCTGGTGGACATGACCGCCTGAAGAAAATTCTTGTACTATTTTAGATTTCTCATGTCGCTTTTGCTATAACTTGTATAAGATCGTGGGTGTCCGGAGTGGTACGGTAGATTTCTCCTCCATTATGAGTGAGACGGACGGCTCAATGCACAGCTCCCCTTCGAACACCACCAATGGCGCCGATGTATTAGTGACAGGGTTCTCGTGGCCCACGCTTCTTGCTAGGCCAGGACTTCATTTTCTCCATGCAGCTAATTCTTGGAGATGGGGCCAAAAAATCGCGCCAGACACTAAATATGCAATTTGGAAGGAAGATCCTTCTACGCGCCGCTGCGGCGGCCAATATCATATCATTTTCCAAGACAACCCTGCAATCCCCTTATTAATCCCGTCTCGGGGCTTTACTCTGCGCTCTCCCCACCCTGAACTGGAATTAAAAGCCCGATTCCGTTCAATCCCATCGTCAAATTGACAAAAGCAATGGAGATCCATGAACTGGACTCGCTGAAAACAGGCCAAGAACAGGCTGCTCGCACTGGGGATGCTACAAACACCAACGTCCGCGTGAGCGAGAATGCTTTGCAGGATAAGACAAAAGTGAAGGTAACAATACCTTTTCTACAGGCATCATATCGCGCTGACCGTAACTAAGCGACTGTTCAACTTCACTCAAATCTTCTTCTTCTCGTTGACATTCATGTCCAGCTGGGAAACTCAAGCCCTGTGAGCTCTATCTTCTATACATTTGGAGCCATTATTAATCCATGCAGAAATCTGAACGCAGTCCTTACGAACGGTGGACCAGAAGCCTTGGCCTGGGGTATTGTTATAGTAATCTTCGGTGCCATGGCTCAATCTGCGTCTTTGGCGGAAATGGCATCAATGCAGCCCATTGCCGGTGCACAGTACCACTGGACGAATTATTTGGCACCCCAGAGTCAAAAGAAGTTCATAACTTGGATGCAGGGTATGTATTGAAAAATGCTTGTAAACATTTAGCGAAATTAATTCTCAATAGGATGGGTGACATGGTTTGCATGGATTTCATTGCTTTGTGGTGTTGCCAACACAAGCGCTACCATGCTCCAAGGGTTAGCGAGTACGAATTACCCCGAATATGAGGCAAAACAGTGGCACATAACCCTTATAATTTTTGCAATGCTTATCATTGAGGCTCTTATGAACATGTACACTTTTTGGCTAATTCCTTGGGTTGAGTTGATGGCTGGTGTACTCCATATTTGCCTCCTGGTGATCTTCTTGGTCGTGTTTGCGGCATTGGCACCACGCCATACAGCAGAGTTTGTCTTTCTGCGTACACAGTCTCTATCTGGCTGGAACAATACGTTTGCATCCTGGAACATTGGTCTCCTAACACCGACATGGGGATTTGTTGGTCAGTACAACCTCGACAATCAACACTATAGTTGCTGACTATAACCCATTATAGGCTTTGATGGCGCTGTGCATATGAGCGAAGAAACCCGTCGCGCACGTCAGGCTGTGCCTCGGTCAATGTTTTATACAGTTGTTGTTAATGGCATTCTTGCGTATGGCATAGTCATTTGTATCTTGTTTACCATGGGTTCCATTGAGGCTGCCCAAAGCTCCGCGTTTCCCATAATCGAGATCTGCCAACAGGCCACAGGGTCAGTAAAAGCGGCCACTGCGATGGTATGCGGCTTGCTTGTTATCTCACTCTCTGTTACCCTGGCAAGCATCGCGTCAGTCTCTCGGCTAACTTGGGCTTGGGCTCGAGATGGTGCCCTGCCCAGTTGGTTTGCATATGTAGGTACATCACATGTTGAAATACTCCCATTGCTTACCATCATTGTACAGATCGACCGTCGACATAATGTCCCCGTACGAGCGGTCTGGCTGCCTGTTTTTATTGTGATGTGTCTATCATGTCTCAATATTGCGAATACTGCTGCTTTTGGAGCCTTCGCGGCTTTAGGGTCCATTGGTCTCTTCGTGTCCTATTTCCTTGCCATTAGCTGTATGGTGCATAATCGTTTTCGTACAAACGCCGCGCCTCTTGGGGACTGGAACATGGGAAAACTTGGACTGCCAGTGAATATTTTTGCTTTGCTGTACACGGCCTGGGTTACTGTTTGGCTTGCATTCCCATCATACCTTCCAGTCACCGGGGAGAACATGAATTATGCCGCCCCTATATTTGGAGCCTCGACTTTATTTGCTCTTTTTTATTGGTTTGTTAGGGGACGCAAGCATTGGGCTGGACTGAATGAGGAGGTGGTTCGCCTAGTGGTGGAAGAGGGCGAGCTTCGCTTAAAATAAGAGCATATGTATTGACAGGCTCATGGCAACTCTTTTATAAACTTGGGTTGGGAAGCTCAGCATGTATACCGTTAATGGACTTTGAATCTACACCCTAACATTTCTAGTCAAACACAATCGCTGTTTTAACCACCAACTTATTTTTCATAGCATCAAGGCAAGCACCCCATTCCTCCAACTTGAATGTTTTATTCACAATGCCATCAATTCTTATTTTGCCGCTATCTGTCCAAAGCACTTGTTTAGCAGCTCCTCCTATAGCGATGGAATGCACACACCTACCAAGATAATCAATAGCGGCTGGGAACTTATATGTTTGACTAAATGAACCCAGCACATTAATCTCCTCTTTGAATATCATGTTTGGTGAGAATGAAACCCGATCCTCATCATTATACACACCGTATACCACGAGCTTCCCACCTTTGGCAACGAAGTGGATGGCGTTTTCCAGTATGCGCGCGCTCCCTGTGGCTTCCACAACAATATCGAATCCATAGGGATGCTTTCTCCGAAGATGTTCCAGTTTAGCGGCTGCGGCCTGTGTTTCGCGCGGCAGTTCCATATATTCATCGGCAGCATCCAGCCTCCTTGCAAGGTCCATCTTCAACCCACCAGGTGCAGCGATAACGGTATGGCATCCGCCGTTCTGGCGGAGCAGCTGAGCCAACATCAGGCCCGTTGGACCCGCTCCAAATAGCAAAACTTTAGACCCCATCTGCGGTGCTATCTTATCCAATCCATGTGCCGCGCACGCCGCAGGTTCTAGCAAAGTCGCATCGACATCCGACAAGTTATTGAACTTGAACACGCGATGTGCTGGGTATGCAGCATATTCCGCGAAGCCTCCATCAACCATCACACCGTGTGCGACGAAATCCTCGCAGAATAACTCCTTTCCTCGGCGACAGTAATGACAGTGTCCGCAAAGCTCGGAATTGTCCGCGACAACACGATCTCCTACAGTAAACCCGTGAACTTCGATGCCAAACGCTGCAACCTCCCCCACAGTCTCGTGTCCAGGGACAAGTGGAAACTGAAAAGTTTAGCTGGCCATAACAACTGTTCTTATGGTGGAATACTGTACCATTGCGCCAAATTCACCGTCATGTATATGGAGGTCTGTGCCACATACTCCACTGGCCCTCACTCTAATCTACGAAACTGTTAGCATGTCAATAGTAGGTCTTTCTCAATGTTCTGCATACCAGGATGTCATGTTTGCGTATATGCGGGAGTGGTTTTTCCACAATGCTAAAATTTCTAGCTTCGCTGTATTCTATGATCGCCAAACATCTAATAGTCAGCTTAGCCGATGGCAACTCATGGAAAGTGCCACTAACCGAGTGCCCGCATGGAGTGCGGGAGTCTAAATCCGGTAATACTGCCCATTGCCCTAAATATGGGAAATTTCCGAGATATTGTGGATGGTGAGATGGTAAATTGTAAGGTCTTTGATGTTATGCAGTGTAGACTTCAACTCGATGAATGAAAGATACTCTGTACACCTTACTGAGTAAATCAGATAGTCGCGTTGCCTTCCCCCTAGACAGGATTTAACACTAAAGCTGGATATTCTACGGCTTGTAGCGTGGTTCGAATGAGACGTTAATTGATAGTCGTGAAACGTTACTCTCTTGGACAAATTTCCCCGAGACGGGGGCTTGGAGATGGGACCCGCATTATCCCTCACAATCGTTCAATATCTGGCGTTGGACTAGCTGGGGATGGGGCACTTGGCCGTTCCATGGCGTTAAGAGACACTAGATCCGGCACGTCACGCCAGCTACATGATTCCTACACCCTCATTGAATCAATATCTCTACAATACGAGGCGGACTTCGTAAGAACGTGCTAAGTCCTTTCCTAGCATATAGCCTAGAGGAGAGTGAAACAATCCTTGGAGATGACACTTCTGTCACAGACTACTGTAGAATGTAGGCAAGATCTTTGCGAACGAATGCCTTTGGCTACGGACAAGTCACTTGATCAATAAAGTACGGAGCTGCGGATGACTATGGGAGACAAACTATTTAGGTAATCGGAAAAGTTGTATTCCGGGACTCCTATGTAAAGGTTATGATGGTGATACCTGCTGCCCAGGAACCTCGTTCTCTCCACGGTCGTATATATGCTGGTTAGACTACTCTAAGCCATGTCATATTTACGTATCTGCCGGATTCTCGAGGTGTTGAACCTCTGTACTCATCCCGGTCCCTTCCTTAGCCCTCAGTACATGCTCATCTCGTGCTTTGTATTTCTCAGGGCGCTTTCTAGAGATAGCCTCCTTATCAAAGCAGACAAGCAAAGGCGGATTTCCCCGGTAATAATCATCCATATCCTCCAGTGAGCGTCCAGCGGTCTCTGGGTAGAATGCATAGATGACAGGCACCATCGCCGCATTCAAAACGACCCAAATGATATAGAACCGCCATCCAAGATTCTGAATTCCTATTGGCGTAATCTCAACGACCATAAAATTGAAGATCCAGTTTGTAGCAGCTCCCAGAGCAGCACCTTTAGTCCGCATAGTAAGTGAGTTGATTTCCGTCGGGTACACTATGAATTCAGTTAGTATTATCTCCCTGTAGACTGAAATGAGTGAAATAATTCACTTACACCACGGAACACCCTGCATGCCAATTCCAAAAAAGACGTAGTACAGGAAGAAGAAAGCGACAGACGCTGAAGCAACCTGATACCGATGCGGGTATCCTGGCATTTCGTTGAAGCGTATGAGAACTGTTATGAAAATGTAGCAAAAGCACTGCCCTGTGGCACCGAATATCAGCAACATCCGACGTCCCCATCTTTCAACATTTGGAATGCCGATCATGGAGAAACACAGGTACTGAACACTGTTGCACGCTGTCAGAAGTCTTGCCAAGGACTCCGACAACCCGACAGATTTGGTTAACACAGTTGGGAGGAAATAGGAAGTCACATTGATTCCCGACCACTGCTGGAATGCTTGAGCCCCCATTCCAAGAATCAGCCGGCGAATGGTCTTCGTGCCTGCTTTCTCATTAGTCCGTCCACGGAGAACATCGCTAAACCTGACGCTGTTTGCTCGCTCATATTCTACACTATATTGGATATCGCTCATCTGGAGCTGTACAAAGGCGTCGTCGGCGTCTTTATCTTCCAAATCTGCGATAATTTTCAAAGCCTCATCTTGACGGTCATGCGCAATAAGCCATCTGCATGGGGTCAGTATGGTCGGTTCTAGCAAATGAGTGGATCAATACCTTGGAGATTCCGGCAGCCAAGGAACAGTGCAGAATATTATCATGTTGAAGAGGAATTGGAATGCAAGGGGAAAGCGCCATGAGACGGGCCCCTTCGCAAAAGAGAGACCATAGTTGAGCCAGTTTGCAAGAGAAAAGCCAACCAGCACAAGGACATTCTCCAGAATGACAAGCTTTCCTCTCCATTTTACCTTCGATGTCTCAACCTGCCATATCGGTGCTGTGGATGTATTAAGTCCTGATAAAAAAGAGAGGGATATGTCAGAATCACTGTTCTGAGGATTTCTTGGGAGTGTTCAATACCGTTTCCGATCCCTGCGATAATTCTCCCTGCCATAATTTGACCGAGGCTGTAGGAAGATGCTTGTAGGAGAGCACCAATTGACATAACGATAGTACCAACCAAAACTGTGTTTCTTCGGCCTAGATGTTCACCAAGCCAGTACGCGAAGATTGACCCGAGGAAGCAACCGACATCGTAGATGGCAGTGACTGTGCCAAGTAAATTTGTCTTAGACGGACCTTCAAGGTTATGTAACTGAAGGAAGTCTTGTGATATCAGGACACCACTGAATACTCCCTAGCAATGGAATCAGCCCTGTGGAGTTGGGCATGCATATTTTCAACACACCTGATCATATCCGTAAAGAGTCATGTCGGCACCACAGGCCAATGTGATCCAACATGTTAGCCATCCTCCTCGAAGGCCGAAATATGGTTTTCCAGAGTATAGCATCTCGAACGAAAACTGAAAGGAATGCGGGCTTTCATGATTCCACTATCACACAGATACCGGCGAAGATATATACTACTCCACATGGCCACCCAGGAAATGACGGATAATCCGGGGTAGCTGTTGAGCTTGACTCTACGCATATCTCCTGAAGCAATAATACCCCAGATGCACCGAGACGGCAAAGCAAAAGCCACCCAACTCGGTATAAATCCGAACCTCAGCCGAATAGTGTGGGGTCAATGCGGAGATCTCACGTGGGAAGCCATTAGGAATATCGAATTCCCCGTCTCGAGGCCAAGAATGGTTGATGTCAGCTAGAATGGATGCGAATTTTGACACTTGCAGTACCCATCATGCATGGCTTTATGGCCCTGCATCGATGGATTCGCATCCGCCGTACAAACGACAGCGTATACGAAAGTCTCGAGGCCGCGGACTGCGGACCAAGAATGGGTGGTGAGTGATCATGTTCCAAGCCTGCCAAACCATTGCTTGACATTATCATGCAGCATAACTTGTCGGAAACGGCACCTGAAATGTGACGAAATCAAACCATTGTGCGGTCCTTGTGTCAAAAACGATAAGCAATGTGAATACGCCGTATCGTGTCCGAACGGCCCTGGGGGCGCCAGCAGCATTCTGGCATCCAATGATGCTAGTAATAATGAATTTTCGGCGCTGACCATACGGGAAACATCGCCTCCTCATAATTTTGACGACAATCGATCGAGAGATGTTATTGCGGATGGCCCGGCCTGTTCCGAGAATGAAACGTCCTTGTCTTCTCACTGTCCGGGTGCAGAAGATAACCCCCCTCTACCGGCAGTATTTGATTGTTTCCCCGGGAATGAGGCTAATACAAGCCAAAGTCCATTATCATTTCATTATACTCATCACTCTCCTTCTACTGCATCGTTTGCAGCGGTGAGATGGTTTGGGTTGCTAGCTAGTGATGCTGCTCGGGATAGTCCACAGTTATTAACAATCCCTAATACAGACGGAGGCCGGAACCTGTCACTTAGCCATGGTGCATCTGATGATTTAATTCATATAAGCTCGTTGCAGCAGGCTACCCGACTGCTGGACAGTCCTTATTCAGCTAGCGAAAGTCATGATAAGACAGGTTTTGATTCTTCAGAAGCGAGATTAAAGGAAGAGCAGATATGGCAGTTACGGGAGCCAATCGAACTGTCATCGGATGAGCAAATTCTTTTTGAGCATTTTGTTCATCATGTAAGCCCTTGGGTAAGAAGCTCGTCTATGAGGCCCATGCCTATGGGATGGCTACTAACGTTCGGTTGGTGCAGATGGATCTATTTGACCCCGCAAGCCAGTTTTCCACATTTGTTCCACACCTGGCTGTAAGTTGAATATACGACGCACAACATGGTTGTATCTGGAATACTCACATGGCAGTATAGGTACGCAATGCTGGTCTGATGAATGCTATCCTTGCTCTCGCAGTACGACATCTTGCATTAAACCCTCGTCTTGATAACAATAGTATGCTCAACAAGGAGGAGGCAGCGCTTCAATATTATTACCAAACTCTTCACTATGTGCAAAGGGCAATGCGGTATTCAAGTTACAAGACTAGTCTGGAACTACTAGCCACCACGTTGATTGTTTCTGCTTACGAAATGCTTGACAACTCTACTAATGACTGGGAACGTCATTTAGAGGGGGTTTTCCTAATCCAAAGATCTCAAACCATTCATGGGGAGTCTGGTGGCCTTCATTCCGCCGTGTGGTGGGCCTGGTTATGTCAGGATATATGGGCTGCTTTTCGCGAGAAACGCAAAGCTCTTACATTTTGGGTTCCACAAAAACCTCTGTCGTCATTGCTACCACATGAGCTCGCGGCACGCGCCATCTACATTACGGCAAAAGTTGTGAGCTACTGTGCCGTTGCTACAACGGAGGAAAACATCCAGCGCCGGATGGATGGAGCGACCCGCCTTCGCAATATGCTGGATGACTGGAAGCAACATCTCACTATCGGATTTTCGCCCTTGCCATCGAGTTCGCGTGGACACTCGTCATGTTTCCGGCCAGTCTGGATCCGCCCGCCTGCTTTCGGTGCGTATTTTCTGGTGAACACATGATCTTGGGAGAATTAGAGAGTGAACTGATACAAGTACTCAGCCGTTGCCATACAGTTTTCCAATGTGTCGCAAATTCTCCTGCTAGCGCACGAGCCAACTTTGGGCGGGATAGACCAGTATCTTCAACGCCAACGAATGATAGAGCGCTGTGTTGAGTATATATGTGGTATTGCTATGACTTTAAAAGATGATGCTTCCAGCTTGATGTCTTCGCAAGCACTATTCATCGGTACGTAGAGGCTCCTGGTGCTACCAGGTTACCTATTAACAAAGTGTTAGCTGGAATTTTTGTTCAAAAACAAGAGGCCCGAGAACTTATTCTAGAGCTGTTGGAGTCATGTCGGGGACGAACTGGCTGGCCAGTTAGATCGTTAGGGATTGAATTGCAGGAGCTTTGGTCAAGTAATGAGAATGAGTCGACAGACGCTGTCAGCTTCTGAGGATGTCATGCCGTGCGCCTCTGCTTCCCAGATGAGCCGTACATGTATCGAGGGCACTGCCCCACAGTTTATATCAATTCCCAAAAAAAAGGCTATATTCCAAGCAACGCTCCCTTTACACCCGGTTCAAGTTGCACTCTCCACAATTTATGCTCGTTCAGAGCAAATATCTCACCGTTCCTTCCGAAGCAAAAGTTGGCAACACCTCCATCTACGATAATCCGGCCCAAGAGGATGCCACCGGGAGACCAAACACAGATACCATCACCACATCCACTATACACATTCCCATTGAGGTCACATTTTATCCCATCTGGAATCCCCTGGTCTGCCATCGCAAATAGACGACGGTTCGTCAGGAACGGCTCCCCATGATATAAATAAACATCAAAGGCATAGCTAGGGTAAATCCCAAATTAGCAATTTCCAGGCACTGACTGTGCGTCTGTCGTGAGAGGGCGCACATACATTGAAGATACACGGGAATCCTCAACCGTACCATCGCCGTGAACCCGATCCGTATCGGTGATGTATACAACGCTCTCATCGGGGGAAAAGCAGATTCCATTCGGTCTTCCAAAACCATCAGCGACCGCTCGGATGGCACCGCTATCAGGGCACCACCGGTATACTTGGTTCGGCAGGCGAGGCGCAGGCCGATATCCCTGTTCGAAGCCGTAGATTGGATCGGTAAACCAAATCGAGCCATCTGTATGTACGACAACATCATTGACGGAATTAAATGGGCGGCCGAAGAAATCACCCTTGATGAGTTCTGACTTGTATGGAGCGACAGTTGACATGAGGTACAACCCGCTTGCCTGGGTCATCGAACCCTGCGCGCAGAAAAGGACATGATCTTTCCCATAATTTATTCCTCCGTTTCCCATGGGAATATCTGATTCAATTCCTTCACATCTCACTGGATTTAGATTTAAGTCCACGCGGGTTATATGCACTTTTTGCTGTCCGTCCGGTTTCACGCATCGATTGCTAGTAGTGAATAGACTGTTCGTATCGGGAATGTAAACTCCAGCTTCATGGGCGAATGGGTAATCCCAGTTCTCTGCCACAAGCTCCATGGTGGGAGACTTTCCAATAATTGTTTCAAATCGCTCATCATGCACCTGAAATATACTGCCGTTGGGCGTGGCCATGCTGGATCACGTTGATTGGGCTGACAGGGGGGCAGACCGCTAGGAAGACAACCCAGATCAGGGCAAAATTGTGAAGCCAGAAGCAAAATATTCAACATTGGCAGAAGCGAACCAGTTTCAAATCTTGCAATATGCTCTCGTCCAGCAACAGCGAGGAGAGGAGGGAGTCTCACTAGAAAGGCCGCAGTGGGGCAGGATTTATCCTCGTGTCGAGGCAACCTCATTTCAGTCCGGCCTCAGGTATATATGTCCGGTAAAACTCGTGTTCACCGCGACAGTGTGGATTTTTACAAACCCAAAACACTCTATCCATTGAGCAAGATGTCTTGGAAAGACTCTAACTGCCACGTGCGAATTTTGCGTGATGCCGAAGCCGGCGGGTACGGTGTGATTGCCGTTATCGCGTACAATATCGAGCAAGTCCTGGGTTTCGTTAAAGCCGCCGAGACTGCTCGTTCTCCTCTCATCATGCAATTCTTTCCTTGGGCTATTCAGGCCACCGATGGTGTGCTAGTGCGTGCTGCTGCGGACGTTGTCCGCCGGGCGAACGTGCCGATCAGTATTCATCTCGATCACGCGCAGTCCGAAGATACGATCAGAAGGGCAGCAGCGGAACTACCATTCGACAGTATTATGGTAGATATGTCTCACTATGATAAGGAAACCAACCTCGAGAAGACCCGGGAACTGGTCAAATACTGCAACGATCACCAGAAAGCGACCGAGGCGGAGCCAGGACGCATTGAAGGGGGAGAGGATGGCATCATGGATACTTCCGGCTTGGAGGCCTGCATGACGACTGCAGAGGAGGTTGACGAGTTCGTTGACACCGGTGTGGATGTTCTGGCACCCTCGTTTGGGAACGTCCATGGTGAATATGGTCCGCTGGGTCCTCGATTAGATTTTGAGAAGTGAGTCGACTTGAATGCGACTCTATGTGAGAGCTACTAATCGAATAATTAGGTTCCAAGAGATTCGCAGCCAGGTAAACGGCAGAGTTCGTTTGGCTGTTCATGGCACGAATGGATTTCCGCCTGAGCTGGTGAAGCGCTGCATTGCCGCTGGAGTGGCCAAGGTGAACGTGAACCGACTGGTCCTGGACGACTACTATGATCACCTTCAGGAAAATGTGGGAAAGATGCCACACACACAGCTCATTGAGGAGGGCATCCAAAAGGTGGCTGATCTGACAGTCAAGTGGATGGAAATTTGTGGATCTGCAGGCAAGGCATGAGCCATGCTGTGAGTTAAGTGAATATAGATATAATCAATTTACAGTACCTTATTTAAGAAACTTGTTAGATATAAATCGTGCATTAAACAATTCCAACTGGCAAGTTGTAGTACCCTCCAACGAGAGACATTTCTCTCTGTGAACCATTGACGAATTGCACTTCCTTCCCAATGTTCATACAGTCGGCGTTTTTCTTGCCATAATATTCTACTGCAGGTTACTATACATTCCCCCGTCGGCCAAAATCCCCGTAGCGTTCACATATCGACTCATCTCCTCGCAGGCTAAGAACACTGCTGGTCCCGCCATGTCCTCAGCATTGCCAATTCGACCAAGAGGAATTCGTGCCTCCAGAGCAGCCTTTTTAACAGGGTTCTTCATATCATGATCGGCCAGTTGGGTAGCAATAGTACCCGGCATAAGTGCATTGCACCGGATCTTATCCTTACCGAGAGCAATTGCCATCGACTGCATCATAGAGAGGATTGCGGCCTTCGTGGGGGTATAGTGAGTCTGGAAACCACCACCTAGAAGAGCACTGACCGATGAAATTCCGATAATCGAACCGCCGTGGCCTTGCTTTGCCATCTGGCGGGCAGCCGCTTGGCAGGAATAGAAAGTGCCCTTGATGTTGACATCCAAGCTGTGGTCCAGAAGCGATGGTTCAATTCTATTTATATTAGCTCTTGTCTTCGTAACATGCATGGATATGGAGAACACCTTCGTCCATTAACTGCCGGCTCACTTACTTGAAGATTTCGGCTGGCTTAAATACGCCCGCATTGGCGACAAAAACATCCAACTTGCCCCATTTAGACACTGCCTCGTTGATAAGATTGGTGCTGGTATCGGGAGATGTCACGTCGCCGGGAAGTTCTAAGATTTTCCCTGTTTTGATGCCTTTCTGCCCAATTGTCTTAACTTCTTCGAGGAGACTGTGTTGATGTATTTCGTCCTGCGGGCGACCCAAGTGGTTCACTGCGACATTACATCCCTGCATGATGTATGCCAAAACGATAGCCCGTCCAATTCCTGTTGTGCCGCCGGTGATGGCAGCTGTTTTTCCTTTGAGCAGGTTCCACGCTGGAAGTGCCATTGCTATAGACCCTGAAATGTGCCAGTTAGGAAGAACACTAGTGGCACAAGGTTAAAATAGTTGAGAAAAGGTAACAAATATTACCGTCCGCAATATGTAGAGGGCTTCATCGGGGACTGTACGTCATGAATACTTCCCCACTACCAATTTTGTCCACCTGAGGCTTGAGAGCACTGCCGGTCGATCCTAGCCCCGAAACGGGATAAATTGCGCCGTCTCGAGGCAACAGACCCGCTTCTCCAAGTTGTCCCGCATTCTCCCTCCCAGCAGATCACCGACACGAGACATGGTGTGTGAAGTAAGCACAGACATTACTGCAATGAGTTATTGAAGAAGGCTGTTCAAATTCTTACATATATAGCACACGGGATCGAATGAGATATCCTCGTAGATATATCATCAAACCCACTTCTTCAATTATTCTTCCTCAATTAACTCCCCTCGCCATCATGGCGCCCTCTGCAACCTCCCAAGAAGTAGCCACTCCCCAGGTGAACGCTGCTCCCCAGACCCAAGTC
The DNA here is from genome assembly GCF_047715705.1 of Aspergillus ambiguus. Lineage (NCBI taxonomy): Eukaryota > Fungi > Ascomycota > Eurotiomycetes > Eurotiales > Aspergillaceae > Aspergillus > Aspergillus ambiguus. Next base: position 41,213 of record NW_027395534.1, on the reverse strand, counting down.
ACTCTAGGAGGGAAAGTTATTGCCAGTATGTATTTTACCACCTACGTTTACTACAATTGTTGCTAATAGAATTGACCCTAATAAGTTACTGGCGCCAACCGTGGAATTGGTTTAGGCGTTGCAGAATGCTGTCTTTCAAATGGGGCCGAAAGGGTCTACTCCATAGACATCGGTGAGACCGGAGATGAGTTCAACGCCGTCTCTAAGCGCTATTCTGGTCGCCTCTTCGCAGTCAGTGCCAACGTGACTGAAGAGTCGACTATTACCGCTGCCATCGATAAGATTATAGAGGAAGCCGGTGCTCTACACGGAATGGTGGTGAACGCTGGAAGGACTCACCATAAGGCTGCACTTGACTTTACAAAAGAAGAGATCGAGAACCTCTTTAATGTAAATCTCTTCGGTGCCTTCTATACTGCACGCGCTGCTGCGCGTGCTTTTATCAAACTTGGGATCAAGGGATCGGTAGTATTCACAGCATCAATGGCTTCGTATCGCCCAAACAAGGTATGTTGTTAAGTTTATATGTTTCTGTCAGGGTATGACTAACTATGAGTTTAAGCGTGTACCGTCTACTCCCTATGGTGCCTCCAAGGCGGGAATCAGAAATATGACCCACACCCTCGCCATGGAATGGGCGCAGTATGGTATCCGTGTTAACAGTGTGTCACCTGGCTTGGTCAAAACTGCTATGACATATTGGGTGCCTCAGCAGCCGGACTGGGAGCAGCAACTCAAGTATTATGGAGGCTTCCCCCGTTTGGCCGAAGTGCAAGAGCTGGGCGGTGCTTACGTCTATCTTCTAAGTGAGGCCGCCAGCTATACCACCTCAATCGACATTCCTGTCAATGGTGTCATTGGCAGTAAGTGCCTCTAATTATTCCTTCCCATGCACTACGGTTACTAATATACCCAGTTTGTTAAAATGTACACGTTAAATAGAACAAGAATTTAGATCGGTACGGTACATGCGAACGAAATTTCAATCCTAATTGGCAAATGATCAGTACTCCTAGGTTGTGCCCAATAGTTATACGCGATACTTTGAATACAGCGAGTTTTTCTCTGCTTATAAATTCTGTGGGGCCACTGTACGCCATTGTTAGCTGACTCCTGCCTTTAATAAGACACAAATTCGGGGTTTAGTTATCAAAGTCCTCAAGGGCAGAATTTGGAAGCTGGAAACAGGACTGTAAGTACATGATCCACTTTAACAGGCCTCGCTTCTGCAGAATGTGGCGTGAAACGATGGTCACTCTAGATATTAGAGCTCGGTACATCTTCTACGGCTGAACGGCCACGACAGATCTGTCGCCTGCCACACCCATCATCTTATCAGTTGCGGGTTTCCATGAACCCCTCCACTTAAATTATTTGCTCCTCCTTATATGGTAGTGGTAGTTCCCATTCATAATTACGGAATCTGCGATGTACTAGGTCATTGTTGGTATGCCGGGGAATCTGTTGGAGAAGCACCCGAGACAATGACAGCCTACATGCTGGGCAGGTCATATTTCCTTTCAGTGGGATAAATCTCCATGTGGACTAAAGGGTTAATAAGACTTCAGTCCATTGCGCAACCAACTTGCATAACCGTAGGCTTATCTTTCTGCGGCCCAAATGCGCCGTATCTAATTAAATTAGCTCGTGTCAGATAATATGCCTTGTACTATCTTGTAGAATGCTAGAATGATTTTCCAGTTTGGAAACTAGGTATCTATAAATGTTGTTCCACAAAGTGTACAGAGACTGCAACCAACTCAACGCCTGATTACTGTCTGAGGTCTATCCCCCGGAAGCTCAAACGTCAGAACGAAAGTTGGCGTGTTCACGGACATTTATCTGCAAGGGTACCCGTCATTTATTCATTCTATCTCTTCTATTTCTCCACGGTTGGTAAATGATAATAAGATAGGAACTCTAGTGTGTTCGGCCTCTCATTGTCCCTTCAATGCCCTCCAAATCACTATAGAGCCGCCACTCATAGTCCATGCTGGGATCATTAAAGCGGGCCTTAGCATCAAGGGTTGCAATTTGGTCCATATCATCATGGTGGAGCTCGAAGTCTGCTGCCAGGTTTTCCTCAATCTGCCAGTCGACAACACTTTTCGGGATGACAGAACGACCATTGTTGATTCCCCATGCGAGCACAACCTGAACCGGACTTTTCCCGTACTTCTGCCCTATTTCCTTCAGAATTGGCTGGTCAATAACGCGCATCATGTGAGCCACCTCCTTGGACCACCCAGTTTGCCGGTAGAAGTCATTCATGTTGCCTAGCGGGCTAAACTGAACGACGTGGATTCCTTTTGTACGCAACCAGTGATTGAATCCCTTCTGCTGTAGATAAGGGTGGACTTCCATTTGGTGGACAGCCGGAACCTGCTCAACTGGTTACTTCTGACTTGACAGGCGGATGACGTTACTTACTGTGGAAGTCTCCTTCAGTAGTGTCTCAATTTCTCCCTTGCTGAAGTTTGACACCCCAATAGATTTGACCTTCCCGGTCTTAGTCAACTTCTCCATTGCTCTCCATGTATCTACGTAGGTTGTCTCGCCCGCAATCATTCTTCCATCCACGTCTCGCGGGAACCGCTCGGGTCCCCGCTTGAATGTACATGGGTAATGCATCAACCAAAGGTCGACGTAGGGAGTATCGAGATCCCGTAGAGAATCGTCCAGAGCTCGCTCCACATCGTCCGGGTGGTAGTCATTGCACCACAGTTTCGTGCCAACGAAGATGTCTTCGCGGGGCACACCACTCTTCTTAATGCCCCTTCCAACCTGCTCTTCGACGTCGTAAACGCGGGCAGTATCAATCAACCGCATGCCCTTCTGCAAGGCGCGGCTTACTGTCTCTTCCTGGGACTCTTGGTCTTGGAATGTGCCAAACCCGAGTGCCGGGATCTTTTGCCCAGAGTTGAGTGTGTAGGACGTAGCACGGGTGGCTATACTGCGAGCTGTCGATTGGTGGACTGTGATAAAAGGCTTTTTTAGAGCCACAGCCGCGTTTACTCTGGAAGCGACAAAATTCATGGTGAGAAATCTAATGGATTTTCCGATATACCATCAAACCTTGTAGGAATTGGATGGGGCAACGTAGGAAAGTATCATGAATTCACGTAGTAAACGGCCTTGAGGACAATGTCTACAGCATGTTATAAACCCCAGTCATGGAGAACAACTCGTTTCATTACCCCCATCGGGTCAGCGCGGGGACTAGTAGAGTGACATGACAGTACCCCGTGTCGGTGCTGTTGAGAACCCGAGACGGGGAAACGCTAAACACATCCCTGCCTCTAAGGCCAGTGAGGGAAGCTCCAACAGAAAGTCCGGTACATTGTGCTCCGTATACAGGATGCGAGTCATTTTGTAAGAATCCATTCCTACTAGTCAAAAACAAAAGCATAAAGCCAGAGCTCCAAAGTCTTAGAGTCTCCGGGCCCCAGGGATTGAAGTCAAATCTTCACGAAGACGCTTCTGAGTCCTCAATTGTCGCAAAGAGTCCAATAATGCTGCCCAGGTGTTGCTTTACTATCCTTCATCTTTTTTTCGGCGCCCTATTGAGGGAAAAAAGATCAGTATAAAAATTGCTGCTGTATATAGCAAAATGAGAATAAGATGAAACGTACCACTTGGGTGGCAATGCCGCAATAACCCATTTCCTGTTTTCCGATTCTCCTGATAATGACTCTATCGAGGTCTTTTGTATCTTGCTTTCCGTCATAGATACCATCCTCCAGAATGGGGAAATCCCACGTCTCATTGTCCTTCGAACAGCCCACGGCCATTTTGGGGAATTTCAAGTTGACTATGTGCCCGCGATCATGATGTTCATACTCCTTCCAGTTCGTCTTGTGGGGCCATCCATCTGGAATCTCATGTTAGGTATGTGCGTTGAAAATATGAGCCAAGTAGAGCTGCTGGAATGGATAGACATACTCTTATCTTTTTCAGGAACGTGAGTGTTATTCTTGATACGTTGGAAAGTGGCGACAGTAGTTTGCCAGATGTGGTTACTATTGTAGGTTCTGGCCTTAGGATCATCTGCGGTCGCCAGTTAGTGAATTCTACATCCTGTCGAGGTGTAGAGTCCCTGAGCGCTTACTGCCACCGCACTTGATGTCCTTCTGAGGTACGTTAAAGACGACATCCTTCGCGTCAAGGGGCTGGAATTCAACAATAATTTCAGGGTTTGGTAGAGCTGTGACCGTAGTCAGTGCCCAGAAGGCAGCGATGAATATCAGCAGGAGCTGCATCTTGAGAGGGATGGTTGGCAATGTGCGGATGAGATGTGTTTGATAGTAGGTTGGTACGAGGTAGCTTTTCTCTATAAGTTTTAATAAGAAGCTGTTTTCGTTGGTGTTAAATAATGGGTGTTGCTCTTTGTTCCATCTATACATGTGGTCATATCGCACGTCTGGGACATAATACTGCAGTACAGAATATGTACGTCCTATGTATAGAACAACAATATATCCATCAATTAGCATAATCAGCATACATGAGGCGATAACGGTCTAAGGCTAGTGCCATTGGTGCATCGCAGTATGGCACCCCATGCTTGTCTTCGAACCTGTTGTCTTTGATGTATGGCCAGCGACGATAACTAGGGCACAAATAAATTCTTGCAAAGAAATGAGCAGGGCCTAGGACGGGTGCTGTCATTTCTACTAGACACGGGTCACTGCAAACGTTTCATGTATCGTGTGCGCATTTGATAATCTTTGTTCTGCTTACATCTTCTTTATCGATCTGTGCTACTCCGCATTTTTATAATCATCTTCACCTCGACAGGGGTCCCGCTGCACCAACCATTATCGGGGGAAAATGTGGCTCAGCACTTCATGGGGACGGTTTGATGTGCTACCCACACTGCGTAGTGTTTTGGGGCTATATGATACACATAGAAACATTGGCCTGGAAGAGGGGCGCATTAAGAAAGATCCTGGCACAGTAACTCTATCCACAAAGGAACCATGACTTGACCTACTCTCTCAGTTCAATATGGCGATATTCGGGCGCAAAAGGTAATCCATATTAATGGAACAGTATTTGATGCTACCCGCATCGCTGCCCCAATGCCGGGTGCATATTGGCTCTTTATCCTGGCCTAGCACACAAACCGGCGCTTGGTTTTGGTGCATGGTTGAAACATCGATCCATGCTCATGCGCTCTGCTTCGATTATCCCTTCGAGTACTATGCATGGGCTGAGGCCAAAAGGCTAACCAATTCTGGACGTTTGTGCTGCGATGCATAGAATAGTAGTGTCCGACCTTCGCTGTCTGCAGCATGTAAGTCAACCGGGGATGAGCATTGCATGATCATTGTCGCGATTTCAAGATCGCCGCGCTCTACAGCATATGACAATGCAGTTCGCCCTTTGCTATCTGTGGTGTCTGGGTTTCCGTGGCCTTCCTCCTGCAACAACATCTCAATTATCTCCCGCTGACCGTTCTCAGCAGCAAGAGACAAAGGAGTCCTGTTGTTGTTTCCAGACCGAAATGCCAAATCCACCTTCCCTGTTTGAAGTAGAAATTTGGCTACGGCAGTTGTATGTCCATAACACACGGTCTCGGTGAGCGGTGTGGTGTGATAGACGACGGCGTTGGGGTCAGCCCCTGCTTCGTACAACAGCTTCACAGTAGATAAATGCCCACCCAGCGCAGCGAGATACAGTGGTGTGTATCCGTTGAAATCCTTCGGATCAGGGTCAATCCCTTTCCGGAGTAATAGTCGCACCACGTCGTCTGCTCCGGACTTTGCTGCGAAATGTAACACTGTCTTCCCGTAGGTAGCAGAATGGTGGACGTCAATCCCTGGTGTTTCTAGCAGCATTTTCACCATCGCAGTGAGTCCCCTGTTTGCTGCATACATGAGAGGCGTCCACCCTTTCTGGAGGATATGACCGTCAACGGAAGCGTTGACATCAACGTCGGATCGAGAGATGAACTCTGAAACGGAAGCTTCGGAGCCGGAAGTCACAGCCCAGGTGATCGGGGTGCGCCCACTCTCATCCCTCACATTCGGATCTACGCCCGGGGTAGCGAGGAGGATCTTGACAACAGCATGATGGCCCCGCATGCCCGCGTATGTAATGGGCGGTCGGCCTTTTCCATCACCAACGTTGGGGTCGATGTGTCTTGCCGACAGGAGTAGATGAACCATGTCCTCGTATCCCTTTGCAGCGGCTATCGCCAAGAAGGACATGCGAAACTTTTCCCGTTGGCACTGATGCTGGAAATTTGGATCGATATCCTGCTGGGCGAGGAGGATGGCCGCCACAGTCATGAATCCCGCTTGTACTGCTATCGCCAGAGCTTCATGCAGGACTTGGACTCGATCAGAGATACCAACACTATTGTTCAAGGCGTATTGGGTGGTTTCTGGTATTCCCTGGCGTGCGGCCCAGAGGAGGGCCGATATTCCGCTCCGTAGGGCATTGCCACGATACAAGACGTCGTTAGCGTTGGCGTACAAGTGTCGACTGGCCCTGACTAACGAGTTGATGTCTTTCTCCGAATCCAAATGATCTATGATGACGTAGAGAAGCTCATTTGGGACGCGCTGCAGCATCGTGCATGCATGTCGGGAAGATGAAAAGCGGAGATCCATTTGGCGCCGGAAGTATTCCTTCTCCACCCAACCCGATTCCACCACTTCCGGTCATCATGTCCATTGTCGTCCCTCCTCGGGCGCTTCCTTCTGGTCTGGAGCTGAAGATACTCAGGTCACCCTTTTACTCTTCAGACACCGCGCGCGTACGATTTGCTGCGATTCAGAATAATGCTCTTAATGCGACAATGTACCCGATTGCCTCCAATCCCGGGGGCACTCTCGCTTGGCTTGAGGAACGGGAATTCCACCAGCAATGTCGCAAAGACAGTGTGGTCACTGTCATAGTTGATAATACGGACGGTCATAGTATCGCTGCCTATGCAAAGTGGAGGATTCCACCCCGGTTTCTTCAAAACCAGGCCACAGACGGGGCTAAGACTCTACCAAAAGACAGCTATGAAGCTGCTCAAGAACACAGCGACACTCCATCCTGTCCAGATGGGACCAATGTTGAACTACAGTCTCACTTTTGTGGGCTTCTGAATGACTTCAGGGAACGGCACTATCATCAGGATGATGATTACAGTAAGCCTCCGTAGTACTCTCTATTTCCAGCAGTGTTCGGTGAGTTGTTTCTTGAAAACGCCAATTAACCAGTGTTCGATTAGTCCTCGGGTCTCTGTATACACATCCCCGTTATCAGGGCCGGGGGTGCGCTTCTGCGATCCTGCACTGGGGGCTACAGCAAGCAGCGGAGAATCATGCGAGAATCTACCTCGAGTCTACCCCACAGGCGCGAAAGCTTTACGAGAACCATGGCTGGGCAGTGATAGACCAAACTTCAATTGATCTCCGCCGGTTTGGGGGTGGTGGATTGTATGAAGTCACTGCCATGATTCAAGAACCACGCGCCAGCCACAAGGGTTGTTGATATGAGGATGATGGCCATGTCTACCTCTTCACCTATGTCAGTTTGACCAAGGAGGTACACTACTCTCTCAATATATGAATCTGTATTAGCATAAGCATCACAATTTAACGAAGGCTAAACCATAATCTATACAACCAAATAAACCACCCCCTTTGACCTCCCTCATATCTCACAGAACCCGTTCATATCCAACCATCTGGATCTTCAGCTCTCCCTCGTTTCTCCAGTCCGACGAGACTGTCTCGCCCACCCACTCCGTCACCTCATCTGCCCCAACCTTCCTCCACCCCTTCTCCAGAAGCAACTCCTCATCCACAGGGAAGAACGTATCGCACTCAAACGACGCCGTCGACGAGTCCTGCCCCATTTTCTCCACATTCGTAACCACGATCCTTACCGGCTGGGACCCTCCCATCCGCAACGCAGCAGCATAGATCTCCGCCCCGCCAATCACAAACACATCCCCCAGTTCGTCCCTCGCGCCGTACCCTTGCTGCAGCGTCTCCAGAGCATTATCCAGCCCGGAACATACCATCGCATCCGTGGCCGGCTGGTCGGCGACGTTCGTCGTCCCGGAGGCTCCAGCTCCAGCTCCCGCGGCTGCCTTTGCGCGTTTCGCTTCCAGCTCCCCCAGAACGGTCTCGCGCACAGACCCGGTCGCATCCCGCGTCACGACAACGTTAATGCGTTTCCCCAACGGGCGCAAGCTCTTCGGTAGCGAATCGTACGTCTTGCGGCCCATGACGATCGCGTTGGTGGTGCCGGGGCGGGGAGGACGCGACGTGACGCGTGCGAAAAAGGACATGTCGGCTTTGATACGCGGCCATGGCATCGTGCCGTTGAGCCCGATTCCTAGACGTGAGGGGATCTGTTCGCCGGTTGGGGTCGTGCGGAGGGGTGGGATGGGGGTGGTTGCGACGATCAAGGTGAGTGGTTTGGGGAGGTGTTGCGGAGGCATTTTGGTGGTTTGCTGGGTTTGTCGTAGAGGGCTGATTTGGTGAGAGATCCTCCAGGGCGATTAAGTCGTTGGGGCTCTGTGTTGTTCTCGTCTGCGAGGACGTGGAAATGGTGATGTGTGAGGCTTGGGAGAAAGTTCGGCATATCAACAATTTTCCATATCGATAGCAGACTATCGCGCATTCCCCGCGCGACTCCCTCCCTGCGTCTCTACGGCGCCGTCGGATCGCCCACTCCACGATGATTGACTCATGGTCAATAAAATTGGTCGTAATAAGGGTATCTACAGTGCAATCGAACTCATGTTCCCTCTAACGCCCCAGCCGAAAGAAACGCCTGTGCTCAGTATCCCAACCGACCGCTAACATACTCAGTTTGCCGGCTTCAGCAGACCCCCTTCGTCAATCGCTTTCTGGATCGCTAAAGCATTCTGCTCTAGTTGTTCCCTCCTTCGCACGTCCGCCTCGTCTTCGCCCAAGGTATCGAGTTTCCCGAAGAGCCATGTTTCTTTCATCGCACGAGTTAGTGAGAGGATGTCTTCTGCGGCGCGGACCTAATACCAGGTATTATCAGTGGGATTGGACCATATGATTGTAAGTTGAAGAGAGGGCAAATGACCATACCAATGCGGTTGATTCCACGTCGAGCTGATACGTCTCTACCGCCGTGGCTGTATTGCTCGTGTTCTCGTCCTAGGTTGCGTTAGGAATCCGCAATTATAACCCTAAGTGCGCTATTTGCATAACCCTAACGAACCGTAGCAGTAGCCATGATATTCTCGAACCGCTGGAGCAATTGCGAGATATTGGTGTTGATTCGATCTAGGATTCTTGGTTAATAACGGGAGTGCATGGACGGTAGGAGTGAGGAATTTCGGTCGTCTTGCAAAACACATACTATGGAGGGCTTTTGATGAAGGCTGCGAGTCCATTGTGGCCGTTGTTACTTTGATGCTGTTTCGTTGGCAATCGAGATAGAAGAGGGAGCTTTGTACACGGTATGGGAACACAGAGGCGGGGTATGTGGCGGTGTGAGGTACTGCCGGCATAACCGAGTGCCAGACAACCATGTATGCGCTCATCCAGCGAAATGGAGATACGTCCAGTTCATAATAACTGTTGGCCTACGGCGCCATCGGGTGTAATTCGGCTTAACCAGATGCAAAGGGCAACAAGATATCGAGTCATAAACCACGCACTACAGACTCATTTAGGTTGAAAAAGGTGCAGGTGGATGTTAATATATATAATTTACCTTCTGTGAACCTCAGTTCAAGTACGGTAATCTAAAGTGTGAAGTGATATTCTGTGAAATATCTAATACGGATTTGAATAGACCACGCGTCCGTCATTCGTAGATATCATGACTGGCGCTATCTGGGTATCTTATTTGGCACTGTTCCTCCGGCGTAGTCCATTGTGTCCATTCCGTTTCGGATCGCCACGCCGATTAGAGCGCCACATGAGACGAAGGGACGTAGTCGACCTGCCTATGGAAGGCGAAACGAAAAGCTTATCAACACCGCAAGCTACTTCCAAGTAGTTTTGATAGACCCGGCAGTGTTGTAAGTAAAAGTCCCGGTAGCAACTTATCGGACATATTTGGACTGGACGATTGTCAGCAGATGATTGCAACAAAGTCGATCCTAAACATACCATGAACCTCTTGTGAAAATCAGACCGCAGCAAATCCTGCAACATGTTAGTTACGCATCACCCAAGAATGCAGCATCTCTTACGTTGACAAACTCCTTGCCGCGCCTGTCCTCGGTCCCCCGAGCCTGGTTCTTGAATACCACATCGTCATCCCATCGCCGTTTGACGTTAAAGTCCTGGGCATTCAGCAAGGGGTTGCCTTTGGCAATGTCGTATTCTCGTTTCTCTTCCTCCTCAGCCGCTCGCTCACGTTCCTACTCCCGTCAGTACCGTCCACTCACATAAAAGGCAACGACGCACCTCTTTTTCCTTTTGCTCTTGTCTCTCCTTTTTGATCTTCTCCAACTCGCGCATGAGTTCAGCAGCCTCGTCCTCATCGTCACTGTACTCGTCAACAGCCGTCAACAATTCACCATAGGGACAACCCACCTTTCTTCGTCGCTACTCTCTTCCTCTGACCCGTCCGAATCAGCGTCTATATCTCGCGTCTCTTCTAATATCCGCCGTCGTTTCGCTTCCGAGTCCTCTTCGTCTGCGGCTTCCGCACTATCCCCCGAAGGGGCTCCTTCGAGCTGGCGTTTGGGAGCTGCGCTTTCCACCGCCGTTTCATCAACCGGGACACCGCGCTTCTTGGCGAAATGAGCGGCCTCAGCCTGGAGCAGTTCGGCGCGCAGGTCGCGTTGGTTGACTTCCGACTCGCCGCCTTGACCGGCTTGACTGGGGAATATGAGAGGTATTCTAAAGAGAGGCGCTGGAAACCTACCGAGTCTTCAGGTGCATATGCGCCGGGAGAAGGCGCTGGTGGTATGCAGGGCCTCGCAGGGCCTCTTTCCCTTGGGCCTGTGATGGTTAGATGAGGTTGAGACTCGGCGGGGGGTGACATACGGGATCGAAGGTGGGTCTGTGGGCTGTATGGTGTCAGCGCATAACGGCAGTAAGTAATAGAAAGCTCAATAAGACATACCGGTAGTCATGGTGGCGCCTGCTGGGGATTCGATGATGTGCAGAGATGAACTTGGATAGCGGTTTGAAGGAAGAGGAAGCCGGGTGATGAGTCAGCCAGATTGATCACCTCACCGCCCTCTGCGAACGCCGCCCTCATTGGCCAATGGACCTCCTCGTGCATGACGCTGTTTAAGGAAATTTCCTACTTAAGACGCCGCTGTCGGACGCCCGTTGGGGCCCGAGTCTGCCTCCGCAACCATGAACAAAGAAGCACCGCTCTCTGTGGCCGAGCGCGACTTCATTCTCAATGCGCTGCGCCAGAATGTGCGCTTGGACGGCCGTGAGCCGGATCAGCTGCGTCCGCTGACCGTCTCGTTTGGGGAGGAGTACGGCCATGTGAAGGTCCAGCTGGGTAAAACCAGGTGAGTCTTCTGGGACCTAGTGGGAATGCTTGATGCTTATCTGGCGCACAGTCTGATCGTCCGTATCTCGTCTGAAGTCACAAAACCGCGCGATGACCGTCCGTTCGATGGAATCTTCACAATCGCTCTGGAGCTTACGGCGATGGGGTCTCCAGCCTGGGACAATGGCCGGTACGTGGTCTCTCCTCCGGCGACTTGATGGGCATTTCTGATATACGGTATTATGGTTACAGACAAGGCGATCTCGAGACATATGTGACGAACGTGCTGGACCGAGTCGTCCGCCACTCGAACGCGCTGGATACGGAATCGCTCTGCATCTTGAAAGGCGTGAGCTGTTGGAGCGTTCGGGCGGATGTGCATATCACCGACTACGATGGGAACCTGATCGATGCGGCGTGCATCGGCGTCATGGCGGGACTGCAACATTTCCGGCGACCCGACGCGGTGGTTAAAGACGGCCAGGTGGTTGTTTACGGGGTCGATGAACGGGTACCGGTGGCGCTGAATATCACGCACAAGCCGCTGTCCGTGACCTTTCACACGTTTGACGAGGGTAACCACGTGGTGATGGATGCGACGCGCAAGGAGGAACAGGCATCCGAGGCGGACGTGATCATCGGGATGAACAACGCGGGCGATGTGTGCTTCCTGTCCAAGTTCTCCGGCTCGCCTGTGGATGCAATGGTCTTTGTGCAAAAGTCGGCGGTTGCGCAGGAGAAGGTGAAGGAGATTAATAGGATGATAGATCGGGCGCTCCAGGCGGACCTGGCGAAACGCGCGAAGACCGGGATGGTGGAGGAGTCGCGCGCGGAGAATGACCGATGATAGAGGGTGGGAATACTTATGCTCATGTTTTATGAACCGTGTTTTCTTTCCTTTCCTCTGACAATGGACACCTGGCGTAGTGGGTACGATGGCGGCGGCCTTTCCGGTCGATCCCCTATTCCCTGGACTATGGGATCTGAGCTATAGACACTATTGGGAGGGAAAGGAAATGGGATATGAGATATGCGCCGGATCATCAGGGGTTAGACCAAATAGCTAGTCGTATAGCGCCTAAAACGCTTTAATATAAGCTTGCCGATCTGCGCGGCTGTCGGGAAGAACGCGCATCGATCGAGGATGTGGATGGATTCTGGATTGATATGGATGCCAGAATAAGCTGGAGACTGCAGGCAATCAGGAGAAACAGAGAATTTCGCCGTTCTTCTGGAAGACAGCCAAATCCTAGGGATTGTCGGTGTTGGGAGGTGAAGATCATCAGCACCGCCCAGCAAAAACCACTTTGGTGCTAGTGACCGTCAACTTCTCACCTCCAACTTCCACTTCTTCCTCCTCACGTCTCACCCCCTCCGCCATACCTCCAATCCTCCCACTTTTCTTCCTCCACGTTCTCTTCCTCTTCTCTCCCTCGATACGTCTTCTCCGCTTCCTCGTGCTTTCGAGCCGTTTTCGCACCGCCTTACCCCCAATCAATGCTCCAGGGGCATTCCACGGTTGTGACGGTGTCCGCCCGCCCCAAACATCATGGCCAGCGGTAGGCCTCCAGGACTTCATCCAGCCGCTGGCCGCGATGAGGATCTGCTGCAGCTGGAGGAGACCGCTCCTATGTACAACTCGGGACAGCGCCCACCCGTCAACGATGAGCACCTGTTGCAACGGTTCAACATCGACGACTCCGACACCCCCCAACCGCGACCCTCCGTTTCCTACGATCACTTCGTCGGCGGCCATGGCGCATCGCATCCTGGCGCCCATGCTATGACATCCTCCGGGCCTCCTCCCGCACCGTCCGGGGCCTATCTCGGCGACCCCTACATGGGTGCCGACGTGTCCCGGACGTACTCCCAAACCTCCGGTCTCAGCAACTACCGCCGTTATTCCCTCGACGAGTACGACGACGACCGGTCCATGCACGATGGATACTACGACTTGGACCACGATGACCACCTGACGAGCGATCATCGCGTGCGACAGGCCCAGGAACGCAACAGCATCCTGGGTCTTGGTGGCGGCCTGATGGGGCGGGCAAAACACATGCTGGGCATGGGTAACGAGTACTCGGAGATGGACCTGCCCCTGACCGAAGCTGGAGCCCGCCCGGCGCGGGTAGACAGCGCGGGAGATGCGGAGGACTCGTCTGCGACGCCGCGTCCGAAGAAGTCCAGAAAACCCGGCTTCAAGTTTGGGCGCCGGAAGGTCGACCCCTCGACCTTGGGCCCCCGGATCATCGCACTCAACAACCCTCCTGCCAACGCTTCGCACAAGTTTGTCGACAACCATGTCTCCACCGCCAAATACAACATCATCACCTTCCTGCCGAAATTCCTCTACGAACAGTTCTCCAAATACGCCAACCTGTTTTTCTTGTTTACCGCAGTGCTTCAGCAGATTCCCAATGTCTCCCCAACGAATCGATACACCACCATTGGTCCGCTGTTGGTTGTATTGACGGTTTCCGCGATCAAGGAGCTTGTCGAGGACTATAAGCGGAGAGTGTCGGACAGATCTCTGAATTATTCGAAGACCCAGGTGCTGAAGGGCTCTGCGTTTCATGAGGCCAAGTGGGTTGATGTCTCCGTCGGTGACATCGTCCGTGTGGAATCCGAACAGCCCTTCCCGGCCGATTTGGTCCTGCTGGCGTCGTCTGAACCAGAGGGTTTGTGCTATATTGAGACGGCCAATCTGGATGGCGAAACCAACCTCAAGATCAAGCAGGCAATCCCCGAGACTTCCCACTTGGTCAGTCCAGCGGATCTCAGTCGCTTAGGTGGTCGCATTCGCTCGGAACAGCCCAACAGCAGCCTATACACGTATGAAGCGACCTTGACCATGCATGCAGGGGGCGGTGAAAAGGAGCTGCCTTTGGCTCCGGACCAGCTGCTTCTTCGAGGTGCTACCTTGCGGAATACGCCGTGGGTCCACGGTATTGTTGTTTTCACTGGACATGAGACGAAACTGATGCGGAATGCAACGGCAACTCCGATCAAGCGGACGGCGGTCGAGCGCATGGTCAACGTGCAGATCCTGATGCTCGTGAGCATTCTGATCGCTCTCAGTGTCATCAGCTCTGTGGGTGATTTAATCGTGCGGCAAACTGAAGCTGACCGCTTGACGTATCTCGACTATGGACATACCAATGCTGCGAGACAGTTTTTCCTGGATATCTTCACATACTGGGTCCTCTACTCCAATCTTGTTCCCATTTCCCTTTTCGTCACTATTGAAATCGTCAAGTACGCACAGGCTTTCTTGATCAACTCCGATCTCGACATATACTACGACAAAACCGATACCCCCGCTACGTGCCGAACGTCATCGTTGGTGGAAGAATTGGGCCAGATCGAGTACATCTTCTCCGACAAAACTGGAACATTGACCTGCAATCAGATGGAGTTCAAACAGTGTTCCATTGCCGGTGTCATGTATGGAGAAGACATTCCCGAAGACCGTCGCGCCACGGCCGACGACCACGGCGATATGGGAATTTACGACTTCAAAAAGCTGAAGGCAAACCTCCTGTCGCATCCCACTGCTGACGCAATCCATCACTTCCTCGTCCTTCTCGCTACTTGCCATACCGTTATCCCGGAACGGTCTGATGGCGAACCGGACAAGATTAAGTACCAGGCTGCCTCCCCTGACGAGGGTGCTCTTGTTGAAGGTGCTGCCAAACTTGGATACCGATTCACGAACCGAAAGCCTCGATCCGTGATATTCACTGTGGCCGGTCAGGAGTACGAGTACGAGCTTCTCGCCGTGTGCGAGTTCAACTCGACACGAAAACGGATGTCAACAATTTTCCGCTGTCCGGACGGCAAGATCCGTGTGTACACTAAAGGTGCAGACACGGTCATTCTTGAGCGCTTGCATGCGGACAACCCCATCGTCGAGTCGACCCTGCAGCATCTGGAAGAGTACGCTTCAGAAGGTCTCCGCACACTGTGTCTCGCCATGCGTGAAGTCCCGGAGGATGAGTTCCAGCAATGGCACCATATTTTCGAGAAAGCATCCACCACCGTCAGCGGAAACCGCGCGGAAGAGCTCGACAAGGCGGCGGAGCTTATTGAAAAGGACTTTTATTTCCTCGGGGCCACGGCCATTGAGGATCGATTGCAGGATGGAGTTCCTGATACCATCCACACCCTCCAGACCGCGGGAATCAAGATTTGGGTCCTGACTGGCGACCGTCAGGAAACTGCCATCAACATTGGCATGTCCTGCAAGCTGATTTCTGAAGACATGACCTTGTTGATTGTTAATGAAGATTCGGCCCAAGCAACTCGCGATAACCTTACAAAGAAACTGCAAGCTGTTCAGAGCCAGGGAGCCTCGGGTGAAATAGAGGCACTTGCCCTTATCATTGACGGTCGATCCTTGACCTTTGCGCTGGAGAAAGACATGGAAAAGCTCTTTTTGGACCTCGCTGTGATGTGTAAGGCCGTTGTCTGCTGTCGTGTTTCCCCCCTGCAAAAGGCTCTGGTCGTCAAGCTGGTCAAACGCCACCTCAAATCCCTGCTTCTCGCTATCGGCGACGGAGCCAACGATGTCTCCATGATTCAGGCAGCCCACGTTGGCGTTGGTATCAGCGGTGTCGAAGGTCTCCAGGCCGCTCGGTCGGCGGATGTTGCCATAGCGCAGTTCCGCTATCTGCGCAAACTTCTCCTTGTTCATGGCGCTTGGAGTTATCACCGAATTAGTCGTGTCATTCTGTACTCTTTCTACAAGAACATTGCGCTCTACATGACGCAGTTCTGGGTAAGTAGCGTCCCTCGCATGCCACCACAACCACACTGACCATCCGTAGTATTCCTTCCAAAATGCCTTCTCCGGCCAAGTCATCTACGAATCATGGACGCTCTCCTTCTACAACGTCTTCTTCACAGTTCTTCCTCCGTTTGCCATGGGCATCTGTGACCAGTTCATCTCCGCCCGCCTTCTAGACCGGTACCCCCAGCTTTACGGCCTCGGTCAGAAGGGTCTGTTCTTTAAAAGACACAGTTTCTGGTCATGGATCGCCAACGGCTTCTACCACTCCCTCCTCCTCTACATCGTATCCGAGCTCATATTCCTTTGGGACCTTCCGATGTCCGACGGCATGACAGCCGGACATTGGGTGTGGGGATCATGCCTATACACCGCTGTCCTCGCCACAGTGCTGGGCAAAGCGGCTCTTATCACCAACATCTGGACCAAATGGACCTTCATCGCCATCCCCGGGTCGATGGTGATCTGGCTGGCCTTCCTTCCGGCGTACGGTTATGCGGCCCCAGCCATTGGCTTCTCCACTGAATACTACGGCACCATTCCCGTTATCTTCAAACTGCCCCAGTTCTACCTGATGGCCATCGTGCTGCCGTGCGTGTGTCTTCTCCGCGACTACGCCTGGAAGTACATGAAACGCATGTACTACCCGCAGCACTACCACCACGTGCAGGAGATCCAGAAGTACAACGTGCAGGACTATCGTCCGCGCATGGAGCAGTTCCAGAAGGCGATCCGCAAGGTGCGCCAGGTGCAGCGCATGCGCAAACAGCGTGGCTACGCGTTCAGTCAGGCGGATGAGGGCGGCCAAATGAGGGTCGTCAATGCTTATGATACCACGAGAGGAAGAGGTCGCTACGGTGAAATGACTAGCTCTAGGGCTTTGGTGTAATGATTATCTTTTCCAGCTGTAACTGTTCTTTTCTGCCGTGTGTTAGTGGATGTGTTTGTATCGCATATGTGTGTCTATGTATTGTCTCGTCGCTGCATTTTGGCCGAAGGTAGTGGTAGTATAAACGAGTCTTCTTGCGTTGGACTTGGTCCAGTCAATCAATGTCATCAAGGTGATATACTACAGAATCTGACGCATCAACTGCACAATTCATGAACCGTCAACAATAAAACCGACTTATTGCTCCTTCTAGTACCGATTATGATGATGCACGGCAGCCGTTCCTTTCGTACAAGAACCCTTGTCAATACGAAACCCCGCGCAAGAACCAGAATCAAACCTCCATCTCCAGAATCCCAGTATAATAGCACCGCTCCGTAACACCGGGGTTATTCAGCTCATCACAAATCCACTTCGTCCCCGGCGCCCCGCCGTTGGCATTGTCGCTCAACAATACCTGCCCTTTCTCGGCTATAGGCCCCGATACGCGCTCGAGCTCCAGAGTGAAGTACCCAATATCAGTGGCGCCATTGGGGAACCGGATATAGTACTGTCCGTTGTTGCAGCGGGCATTCTGATCAGGGTCTGAGCCGTAGGGCCTGAAGGAGATTAGATGTGTCCCAGGGAATCCATATCCGATTTTGTACTCACCAGATCAGGTTGCAGTCCGTGGGAGTATCGTTTGGGTAGTTGGGGTCCGTGAGGACGAAATGCATGTTGGCGTTGTTGCTCTTGGCTGAGGTGGTGGCCCACATGTCGCTGATTTGGAGGGAAGTGCTTTGCGTGGTAGTGTTGGTGGGTGCTGCAAATGCAGCGGTTGCAGTTAGAAGGAGAGAAATAGCTGTCTTCATGGTGATGATTTTGCTTGTATACCGGGTGATAATACTGATGTTTGGGTGTTTGATGAGGATTCGATTCTATGCAGAGTGTTCTGCTTTTATACCTTTTTGATCGTTCTCTATATATTTTCCTAAGCTATAAATAAAAATCAGGCGGATGTATTTGTTGAGAGACATAACGTATAGTCTAGAAAGGAGGTTTTCCAGGATGTGTGGATGTTGAGCTGTGGCACATCTGGGCTGTGCTTGTCTCCAGTCTATTTATTGTATTTAAGGCGCCAAACCTTCTGTGTTTCGTTTCGTCGAATCTTACACGTATTCAGCGCTATTTTAAGGCCGCTTGCGCGTTTAAGACAATGCCAATGGCATCTTCTACGGAGCTTCGCTTGTGCTCAGCCTCAGCCTGCGTTGGCAGCTAAGGCATCCGAAACAAATATCACTTCTCAATGCTTTGTCTTCGCTATTTCATAGCGTACGCTTAGATAGCGACAACCACCGTCTTTTCAATGGAAGCATCATTAAAGAAAGGGAGTATCTCTCGATGCGACTCTGTAGAAGTCAGGGGTCTGGAATAAGGCCACCAATGCCACCTTTCAATGGGTTAGAGCTGATGGACAACTGCAAGGTTATCATTTATATTGGAAGGCAGGGTACAGTTGTTAAACAATTTATTACTTATATAGCCAGTCTCATGTTATAATCATCAGCTTCCACGCATCGTACATGGAACAACCTGCTACGTTGCGATCCTCAAATCCACATGAATAATCTTCATTTCTATTGTCATATTCATTGAAATGGGCCATAATAATAATGAAGTTAAGAGCCAATTCGATGCATTTAACGACTGTCTCGGTGGAAATTACCTGACTTCACCTCGCATGCTCGAAATTAACCAACGAATTCAATTCCCCCGCCATGTAGGAGTTCAATTCGATAGTAGTAGAGGTGATAGACAGACCCCAAAAAGCTACAAGGGGTAAGACTATGCCTCTGTCTAGCGTTTCGTTATGTGTCTAGTGTAGATACATACGATTGAATTCCGAACTTAATGGGCAACAAAACTATAACTTATGTAGTTCCCTGTCTTTTTCATTCTCTCAACAAGGTAACCCATCCCATAAATTTTGTTATTAACTCTAACGAATGGCCAACTCTTAGTGATTTCAACAATTGCAGTGAAATAATTGTGCACCCCAGCATCTATATAGGGTTGCCATATTATCTTTGCATCTTACCTTCTTCCACACATCACCCATGATCGTCCAAGAGACCGAAGCGCGATCCAATAGCGATAACTTCATTTAGCCACACTCAAGGTCCAAGACAGCTTGGAGAATTGTACGTGGGATTTCTGAGTCCCTCCAGGTTTCACTTGGAATTCTCCCGGCAGTTCTTGCCATATGGCTCTGCCTCATGTATTAACAGCAAGGCGTAATCGAAAACTGCTGACTTTTGCCGGCGGCGCAGTTCAGAAACGCCATCAAGACTGCTGCGAAGCAATGCAGCATCTTGTAAAGCAAGGCGCTTGCTTGCACAATCAGTTTGGTGAATGAAAGACGCTCTATTTAACAGAAACACGTTATTCTAGGAAGACTGATCAAAAACCCTCGTTCCATCTCCCTCACCACTATCATCATAATCACCATCATCAGCATCAGCATCATGGTGCCTGCTGCTGCCGCTGCAGGAGAAGGAGGCGGAAGAGGAGGAGAACGAGGAGGCCCCGTGCGTGATGCAAATGAAGCCCAGTATAATATAAGACTAACTAATCCTACGAGAAGTACCGGTACAGGGGCAAATGCCCAATTTGTCACGTGCGGCCACAGGGCCCATGACTGCCGAGTTTTTCTCGGTTTGATAAACCTGGTATATCGCGATATAGTGTAGCTTGATAAGCTAATATATTTATAGGGTGCAATGTCCGGGTTCCAGCACCAACACCATCGCGCTGGCGGTGGCGGTGGTCACCATCACCATCACCAGGTAGATTTTCGTTAACTCCCACACGTGCTGTGGTGTTTACACTGTTTGCGAACCTCCGTGAACGACTTTGTGTACGAGCCGATGGATCCGCAGCCGTTCTCGATCAATTGTTACCTCGACGGGAAGGCGTCTGTGTTGTGTCGCAAATGCAGCACCCGTCGCACCTACGGTACAATTGAATACTACTTAGTGTAGGCCAAAGGCGACCTGACCAATATAACTTAAATCTCACTTCGAGTACTAGTTCCGACCGACACATCAAGTTCTTCTAAGAACTAGTTCTAGAAGACATCATGATATTTATACTAACTAGCTTTAGGAGAGCGACGAGCTCATCATTTATCCAGGCAAAGTCTACTGCCGGGTCTCTGGATGCACCAACAAGGTAAGGCTACAACTAGTTCCCAAGAATATGGAATCTAGCTCAACTAGTTCTCTAAACCAAGTTCTCCAACACAAACAACCTCCTCCACCATATCACAAGGAACCGGTGCTCCAGCGCCAGCCGCGGCACCTCCATCTGCCAGACGGGGAACTCCGCGGCGTTCACCGACATGCTCTGGTAGGTCTGCGTCGCGAACATGTGCATCAGTTCCAGCTCGTCCACGACATCCCGTCCCTGGGACAGGTTGGGTCCCCTTGCCAGGCTGGAGGGCGCGGACCCGCGCGCGAGAGCGAGGCGCTGCGCCGGCGGCACCCGCGAATAAACGCAGTTGTCTATCTCGCGGAGGATACAGTTGTTGCATGGGGGGCCCTGCTCGTCGCATCTGACCTTGCGTTTGCGGCACCAGTCGCAGCCGTAGCGGGATTTGGTATGCACCTTACGCGTAGACATTGTGAGATTGGCGTTTTGGAGCTGTCTCGGGGACGTATGCGGTGGGAGTGAGGATGCCGTGGAGAGACGAGGGGCGCCAAGCTGGGGCGATATGAGTAGTCATAGTCATGGTGTTGTTGACTAAGGTACCCTTTGCCCTATTCTTTGGTCCATTACATGGCCAAGGCATACATAGCCTGGACTTGTAGCCATTGTGATTAGTCTTTACTATGTGACCTGATGCATGACAAGAACCCTGGTGTAGCAAATATCTCCATAGTTCTAAAATATGTCAGAAGTGTACGATAGCCCATTATGTGTTCTTCCTGACCTGGATTATACTCCTCCTGGCAGTCCCCGACCTCTGCCTCTGCCTCTTCCCAAGCCTGGAACGGGCTGCCCCCTTCCCTGCCACCGATTCCTGGTCTCGTCCAACAAGTCCTGCGGAGTTTTCTCCTCCGCATTGGGCTGGCTCATCAACATCGCAGCATCATCTCCGGCAGCCTCCTGCAGAGCACGCATCATCTCATCCTGGAGCCTGATCTTGTTGCAGGTGGTTACTTCCTGATCTCTCCCATCACGACGCACATGGTCATTCAAGAACCCCCGCGCGGCCGCATGAAAGGGCGTCTCCCGGGGAGTATTCCGAGCCCGGATATCCGCCCCGTGCTCGATCAAGAACTTCGCCGCCGAGACCTGCCGTAGATTCTGAGCAAAGACGTGCAATGCCGTTTTCCCGTTGGCCTCGGCATGGTTGATCTGGGCACCGTGTGACAGGATCAAATCCAAAAGTGCGGTCCTGATGTGGTCACCTTGATGGGACTGGTACCCTAAGAGATGCAGGACGGTACGGCCAGAGCCATCGGGGATCCGGGGGTCAGCGCCGTATTCGAGTAAAGTACGGATCGCAAGCTCGGCGTGCTCGCTATAGCCGCACCTAGTATGGCTTATAGCAGCATAGTGCAGCGGCGTGGACCCAGTCTTGTCAACAAGGTTGATACCAGTAGAGTCATAGTCAAGGAGCAGTCGAAGGGTCTCTGTGATCCTACGCTGCTGATCCGGGAGTCTACAATCAGGACCTCCAGGGCCGCTAGCTGCCCAATGCAGTGGAAGTCGCCCATCACCGTCACAGGAGGAAGCGAGGTCAGGGTTACTATTATTCATGGAGCGTTGACGATCCAAGAGCAACTTGACAGCATCAGAATTGTAGAATATACTGGCCAGGTGAAGCGTCGTGACATCATAAGTGTGACCCTTGGCGGTCCTGAACTGGAACGATAACCCAGCATGATGGAAGTGTTGATGCTTAAGGTAGATGTCAGCACCAGAATCAATGAGCCGTTGAATTAATGGCGCATCGGCCCTCGACACGGCAAGCCCAAGCACACTGTCTTGCACCTGACCTCCCCAAGGAGAGAGATCCTTTGGTAAAGGCGGAACGACATCTGTCGCTAAACAGCCCAGATCGAGAAGGAGGTGAATCAACTGATGGCCCCGCGCGATCCGGTCCCGCATCCACTCAGTCACATCAGAACTCTCATCTTCGGCTTCCTCTGCGTCTTTGTTAAGATACGTCAGCGACCCCGCCGCCAGGAGAATCGGCGTCTCTCCGGTACCATCTCTCTGATGCAAATCCACCGGCCCGAGCGGTAGCCGATTCTCGGCACTGCCATGGCGGTCCAGGATAAAGCGCACTACATCGATATTTGCGGCGCCACATGCATCGAGCAGCAGACGGTACGTGGGGTTAAACCGCTGGATCACTTCCGGGGCCGCAGCGTGCACCTCCAAGAGGAGGCGAAGAGCGTCGGGGCTACCGTACGAGGCTGCACTAGACAAGGCGTCGTCCAGGTAGGGTGTCCCTGGGGCAATCACATCCTCGGGAGGACATGATGCAATGAATTGACGGAGTTGGTGGAGGTCGTTCTGCTTGATGATGTTCACGAGGCGGTTCCTGCGCCTGCCGATTATTTGAGAGGGGGATTCCGGGGGGTCCGAGATGGCAGAATCACTCTCTGCCATGATAATTATTTTTCCTTGTGTTGTTTATCTTATTATGTCAGTCGTTCATCTGTGGAGAGTGTGTGTGTGAGAGAGAGAAAGGGAGAGAGAAGAAAAGAGAGTGAGAAAGACGAAGAGGGGGGAGAAGAGGGTTTGTTAAATGTCGCTGCGGCCCCACTAACGATAGTAGTGAAGCAGCTAGTATCGAGTCGAATCGCTACGCTCTGGGACTTATCTGAGGATTGAAAAAGGGGGACGAGGCCAGCAGGTGCCATGGTATCTACGGAGCTAGTAAGGTCTATCGGTGACATATAGTACTCATGCTTGTACAAGTTTCGACGTGGTCTTAAGACTTGACACGACCGATATAGTACCAGTTCTACGCCGACATAGGCTTCTATATCACGCTTATAAAATGCATCCTCATATACAATCTCCCCCCAACAGCTCAAGTATCACGATAATACCATGGATCCGTCGGTGCATTTCCATCCGGCCGCCAGTTCTGATCGAACGCGCCGTCCTCGGGATTCAACCGGGTACGCGCGTTGATGTTTGGCGTAAAGCCGTCGTCGATGGCGATATCTCGCAGCGATGGCCAGAGGTACACCAGATTGGTGATGGAGAAGGTGCCCTGCTCGTGGAGCCATACTCCCTGTTCGTCATTAGTACATCCACACACATATACATCTATCAAGGGAAAGGGAACCTACAAAGTCGTTCAGCAGCTGGCCATAATCCGCATTCGGACTGGCCGACCCAGGCACCGTACTGCCCCGTTCCCGACCAACGTACCACCGCTGCGCTGAATTACCCCGGCGCTGTTGCGGACAAGCGATGGTATCAGTCCGAGAGTTGTAGTCTTGCAGAGAGCCCGTGTTATATCGGCCCCCCGCGTACGAGCTTGTGTAGCGGTATTCAGCCCGATACCCCGGCGTGACGGTCTGGGAGACGGCTTGAGGGCGATAGACGCCCTGGCTGTGGTAGATGCCCATGTTCCGGACCCCCACGTACAGGACGTTGTCGCCCCCCATGAACGTGTCCCCGTCGAGTGGGATGTGCATGTGCATGACGATCCACCGGTCCGTGGCCGCCGTGTGGCTTCTATCTCCGTAGTTGGTCCGGACAGTGCTATCAGCCACGCCCACAGTTGGGCCCATCCAGAAGGCCAGTTCGAGGATCACCTCGTTACCGGCGCTGGAAGTGGATCGGAGCCACCGCAGGTAGTGGAGGGAGAGATCGCCCTGACAGAATACCAACCATGGTCAATCCTTGACCCTTTGTCGAGGACGAGAGAGAGGGGAAGGAAGACTTACATTGAGAATACCACGCAGGACATACATCACAGACGGCGAACAATTGTTCTCGGAACGACTATCGGTGCCTACGACGGTCACAGTCCGCGAGGACAGGGTGGAATCATCACTTGGATCGTCGCAGAGGTATTCGGACGCGACGTAGAGCCGGTCCAACCCCTGGGACGAATCGGCAATATTGCACAGTTCATCAGCCAGCGTCGAGGTCGGGCTATAGATGAAGGATCCCGTGTAACTGTCGGCGGAGCCAAAGAATACCGTCCTCATGGTCGAGGCATTGGCCGCATCGTCCTGCAGCCCATGCTCCTCTAGCCGCAGATTCCAGATATTGTCGATATCCTGGCGCTCGACTTCGGCGGTGATCCAGATTTCGAGCAAGGGCAGCAGGTGATTCAGCGTCGTGGCTTGGTCCGTCAAGTCTCTCCGGGCCCCCGCCACGCTGAACCCGGGGGAGGATTGGGTATCGGTGTTTCTCTTGCTGTTGCTGTTGCCGATGCTCTGGATGTACGACAGGTCTCGTCGAGCCAGAAAGTTGTCGTCAAAGGTGGCGCTGTACTGGGCCTCCCAGGTCAGCGGGCACA
This sequence comes from Aspergillus ambiguus, assembly GCF_047715705.1. Lineage (NCBI taxonomy): Eukaryota > Fungi > Ascomycota > Eurotiomycetes > Eurotiales > Aspergillaceae > Aspergillus > Aspergillus ambiguus. The sequence continues at coordinate 16,547 of NW_027395534.1, read as the reverse complement.
CGGGGTCATTGAGGAACTTTTGCAGGTAGGCGTCAAAGTCCTTGGCCGTCTGGTCCTTGTAGGTGAGCGGCTCGCTCACATCGGATCGGGGCACCACCTTGGGCGTGGCCCCTTTGCAGCAGTAGGCCTCATTCCCTCCCCAGCAGTCGGTCGTGTGCCCCTTCTTGTTGTTCCCCATCATCATGTTAATTGACTGCTCAGCGATGCGGATGTAGCCGGAGGGGCACGAATCACTGCACCACGCCGTGTTCACAAAGGTCGTCTCGTGGCCCTTCCACTCGCAGTTGGTGAAGGCATCTGGGACGGACGAGCCGGAGCAGCAGTAGTTGTACGTTTTCTCGCCCTTGCACGAGGGCCTGCCCCCCCAGCCGTCCCGCGAGCTCACCACGAAGTTGGGATAACCCGAAGGGCACGTCTGGTCGCTCTCGCAGCTAGACGTCCACGCGCACTTGGACCAGGGATCGGTCGACGAGGTGACGGAGCAGCAGGCCGATTGGTAGCCCGAGCGAGTACAGCCGGCGCCGGTGGTGCCCACCTCGGCCTCGTCGTCGTTGCAGCCGCCCGTGCACTTGCCGTTGTTGTGGAAGCCGCGCCACTGACACGTCGGCACGTCCGAGGACGTCGGGCAGCAGAGCGTCTGGGTCTGTTTCGCGCCGGGCGGGCACTCGGTGCTGTCGAGCATGAGCTGGGAGGTCTCATCGCCGCGCTTGATTACCGTGTAGCCACTGGGACAGACCTCTCCGCAGTTGATGAAGCGACAGTAGGAGTCCTGGCTGGGGGTGCTGGAAGAGCTGGAAGAGGAAGACTTCTCGACGAACACGGCCGACGTCAGTCCCGTCGTCATGTCCAGGTTGATCTCGTTGCCCAGTGCGGCCGCCAGTCCCTTGGAGAAGGTGTGAGAGCTGTCGTCACTGTCGATCGACCAGACCAGGACCCCGCCGAGACACTGAGATTTGGCCAGCTCGGCCTTGAGCTTCCAGGTATCCTCGTCATCATACGAGACCCACTGGTCGCCGTTCCAGTTGATCGTCTTGACGGCGGCATCCTTGTAGAGCTCTGGGGTCAGATCATTATCACTGATGATGGTCTCGATCTCGCTGTTGAACAAGACACCGGCCGTATCACTGCAGACACCGGCGTCCCCGGCGGAGAGATAGGGACATCCCGGTTCAGTGCAGGAGGAGGAAGCGAGGGTGAAGCTGCGGCCATAGAAGGCCATGCCCATGTTGACCTTGCTGGGCTGGATATCGTTCCTCCACAGCAGGTCCAATGCGGTCGTGATGTCGGTCAGGTTGGTATGGGCATTCAGATAGGCACCGGTCCACTTGTTGCCAATGTCCCAGGTGCCGTGCAAGTCATAGCTCATGAAGTTGAACCAGTCGACTGACGGGTCGATGGCTTCCAGATCAAAGTGCTGCAGATACCAGTAGCTCGTGGGCAAGGTGACGGACAGGCCGAACTTGTACTCAGCCAGCGCCTTCTTCAACCGAGCGAGGAACTTGGGGAAGTTGGCATAGTCTGCATCCCGACCGTTCCGATCGCCCGCCGCGGGGTACTCCCAGTCGATATCAACACCGGTGAAGCCGTAGTTGGTCATGAACTGGGTGAGCGACTTGAAGAAGGCGTTCTGCTGGCTCGTGCTGGCCCCCACCAGGTCAGAGAATGTCGTTGCCGTCGGGGTGCCACTGTCGGAAAAGTCCCAACCACCGATGGAGAGCCAGAGCTCCTGGCTCAAGTCACGCATCTGAAGTGCCTGCATCTGGGGATATAGCAGTGTATCGGCATTGGACGCCGGGATGACCTCGAAGCTGTCTGGGTCGATGCTCCCAAAAGCAAAATAGATGTGTGAGTAGACACCCTGGGGCACTAACGCGGGCTGCATGCCACCGCAGGCCCGCGACGCTGCCGCCGAGTTGTAGTAGCCAATGACTCGGGTGATCGACTGCGAGTCTGCATCACAGGACGGCCGGGTCACGGTGGTGTTGCCACAGAATTCCTCCGTCGTGCCGCAGAAACCAAAGGGACTGCAGCAGACGTTCAGAGGACAGGTGCTTGCGTTGACATACTGGTCGGGCCAATTGTCTGGATTGCACTCGGCCTTCGCATCGCAGTTGTTGATGCAGGTCTCAGCGCTGCAGTACGTCGGGCCCATGCCACAGACATTGTATTTGCCGCAGCAGCCAAGCTCACAAGGGGTGTTTTCATCGCAGTAGGTATCGGCGAGCACCAGGGGGAGAACCCCGAGAAGGGTCCAAAGAAGTCGCCTCATAGGACTGTCATCGATGGGAGAGACAGTGTCGATTAGCAGAGAGCCGAGAATATGTCGAATCAGGGTGGTATAGAGATGAAGTACTTACGGAGATATGCCACTGGGCCTCTGCTATTATCCTGACCTGCTTTCCTGGTGAACAATCTGCCAGAGATGCATCCCGCACTATATAAGCGACCCCTAGCATTCTCCTCCACCCAGGCAATTTCGTCTCCTACCCTTCTATCTTGTCTTCGCCGTTGTCGGCGCATTCTTCAAACAGCCAGTGAGGCCCGTCTACAGTCTAGGTGAAGACGCATGTCTCATTTAGCGAGACTAGACCTCGTCGGGCAACCAGTTAGAACAGTCTGGCCCTGGTGCATCTGGATCGGTCAGACAATAGTAATTGTCAGAGGCCTGGAAAAGCCCGGCACGGATTGCCGGATACCCAATGCTAGTCTGCGTGACATTTGCTGGTCGCCAACTACTCTGAAGAGGCGCATTTGTTAGTGTGACTGTCCGGCCTTTAGCGAGGACGGTGGCTGCCCGGACGGTCCGCTAGTATGTCTGAGTTTGATAGACCAGCTAAGCTTCTGGGCGGCGGCGCCAATCAGAAGATCAGCTTGGCGTTGGGCTGTCTTTTTGCCCGGCGGGCGGCTCCTCTTGGGGCGAATGCTCCCCCGTCTTCCCTCCCGGAGATAGCCAGAAATTCACCATGAATTGGCCCCCAAATTGTCCTGTCTTCCGCTTACTCCGGCGTAAAGAGGCGAAATCCCCTTCTAGAGGAGCAAAGAGTCAGGTCTCGACCGGAAATGAACGCCTGATATGGCTTTGGACGGCGTCTAGCGCGATGCTGAGTAGGCCCATGTAGTATTGTTATGGTGTGTTCTCATTTCCGATTTCGGGAGTTCAATCGACAGGGTCCTGCCAAGTCACGTCGGGTCATATAGTAAAAATCCCTAACTACTAAGAAGGTCCAGATTGATCTGCTTTTCATATCAAGTACGGATGCCCCCTGAGACTGTTGGAAAGGAATCCAAACGCGCACCTTGTCCTTTCCACGCTCCAACATGGTCCTTCCCGGCGTTCTTGCGCTGCTTCTGGCGGCCTCTGCCGGCGTCAATGCAGATGCTGGGGTCACCATGTTCCCCAATGGCTCTCTGTCCAGTCTGGGTCTGACCGAGGCCTGTGAACTTTCACTGTACAATAGCATCGACTGTGACCCGGGCGTGTCAGCTCTGGCCACGGGCTCCTATGGAGGCAGCCTCAACAACGCTACGTTGACGACTCTGGTCTGCCAGGCTACCTGCGGGACATCAATTGCCCAACTGCATGACTCTGTGGCGACCAGCTGTGGCACCACCGAGTCACTGATCCCGGGCATGTCCTTCCTTGCGCTGGTTGACCAGGTCTGGAGCAACTGGAACCAATCTTGCTTGACGGATCCCACAACCGGTGATAATTGCAACGGTACATAAGCCCGATTTCTAGTTCCTTAGTTCGGGTTACACTCTCGCTAACTGATGTCAGATATTATTGCGGCGTTCCCTGATGTTGACGTTGTCACCGATCTGCCTACTGCAGACCTGTGCTCGTATTGCAACGTGCAGCAGCTAGCCCTCCTACAGGCAAACGCCTATTCGGACGCCTACACTCAGGACTGGCAGTCAACTTACAAGGCCGTCGCACAGGCCTGTAACCTCACCGTGTCTGATTTTGACCCGGTGCAGAGCGCCTTTAACGTGACGGTCCCATCTGCAGAGGTGGACTGCGTCTCAGGAAACACCTATACTACCAAGGAAGGCGATACCTGTGACTCTATCGCCCAGACATTTGGCGTGTCCGCTGCCACCATGTTCTACATCAACCCGAACATCGTGAACTGCTCATCCATCTGGGCTGGGACCGATCTCTGTCTGCCCCAGACTTGTAGCAGTATCTATACTGTCCAGGCCAACGACACCTGCAGCACCATTGCTGCCGACTACGGCCTTCTCACGGCGGACGTTATCAACTTCAACTCTCAGCTCAACGTGAACTGCAGCAACCTGGTCGATCCGGTCCCTTACTGGGGTTCGACCCTGTGTGTTTCCACCCCAGGAGGCACATACACTGGCGAGCCCCTCAACACCACCACCGGGGACAGCAGTAGCTCGGTTGTCAGTCCCCCGGCAGGCAGCACTGTGGCTACTGGTACAACGACCGACTGCGGCGCCTGGTTTGTCAACGACGCCAGTCTCAACCTCACCTGCGCGCAGATCTGTCTGTCCAACGTGATCGCGATCAACCTGTTCACCGAGGCCAACCCGTCCCTGAACAAGACGACTTGTGACAGTGACCTGGTGGCCGGCGCCGCCTATTGCGTCGATCCGCTGCCCGGGTGGGACTATGGTAATTCCACCTCGAGCAATGCTACCAGCACCACCACTTCGGTCCCGGCAGCTAGCACCCCGGAGGCTCCAACGCAGACGGGAATTGCTTCTGATTGTAACAAGTACTACACTGCCCAAGGTATGGCTCATTCCCCTCCAAACCTCTTTGAGATATTGTGTACTCATCACCGCACCATAAGGTGGCGACACCTGCGATAAGGTAGCGGCTGAATTTGGCATTACCACCGCACAATTCCTTGCCTGGAATCCGGCTATTTCTTCGGACTGCACATCTGGCTTCTGGCCTGAAGAGGCATACTGCGTCGGTGTGTCGTCCTCGACTAGTGCTACGACCACCGCAGCCCCAACAACCACCACCAAGGCATCAGCAACTACTACCGTGACACCCCCTGCCCCAACTCAGTCCGGTATTGCCAGTAACTGTAACCAGTACTATGTGCCAGTGGGTATGCTTCCCCAACTTTCTTCTCCTTTCTTCCTTCTCAATCTATATTCCCACATGTGGCATGAACTAATGTATACAGACGGCGACACCTGTGATACTGTGGCGGCCAAATATGGCATCACCACCGCCCAATTCCTCGCCTGGAATCCGGCTATCTCGTCAGATTGCAAGGCTGGGTTCTGGTTGGAGGAAGCATACTGTGTGGGGGTTTCATCGTAGATATCTAGGAGTATTCTTCCAATGCTCTGATGGGATTACCGGAAGCTCTGATACAATGTCAGCTCTCCATATCAATCATAACACCGTCCCCATTTAATTCCTGAAAATGTGGAGTTGTCAGGAAAATCTATTCAGGACATTAATATATATTATCTGTGCGATGTGACTAAATCCATTGAGACAATGCATGGCTCTGCCTACAGCCCTTCTCGAAATCGGCTTGACCAACAAACATTTAATTATTATTTTGGGGGACCCATTGCCAAGGCCTTAGCGTAACTTTACTATTGGGGTGCCCCGTCCTGATTATGGGGCCGCTGTTCTCGTATGGAATATGCCATATCTTGTAATAACTAATCGCCTCCTAGTAAGCAGACCAACCCCCTGAAAAGAGACTATTATTGTGTCCACATCCGCACAATGGCTTAGGTAACGGCCAACAGGCAATACATAATAACTAAGCAATTCTACCTACTGGTTGAGTGCAAGTAGAATCACATCGAATTTGGCAGACGCCATATGCGTGGCGAATAAGCACCGTGCCTATATGTTTACTAATAGTCCCAGGCCCTCCTTTTGCTAAGATATTAGGAAATAGACAAGTCATGATGTTACAAAACTGACTTGCCTTGATTGGACTTTGAATTACGAAAGGATCAGGGACCGTTGCTGGAGTGTAGGACTCGGTGAGGATCAATATCGAATATTAGCAGCCGTCCTGATATGCAACCTATACAGATGGCTGATACCGTAACGTCGAAGATATACGGCCCCCGGTACTCGGGGGTAGCCATAACAGTTTTCGCGTGTCCCCCAGGTAATCCAGGGACCATCAGAACTAATACCATATGTCGTGAACTTCGGTGGTTCAGCTGGTATGACATGTAAACCTCAGGATAAGCGGATACTACCACAGTCAAGATGGAGGTATGAGTTAGTTAGGTCGAATGATTTTACTCTAGCCAACCTTCCAGCGTTAACAGTCTGCAGGCAATGACCGCTGGTAGTATCCCAGATCTTGATAGTCTTATTCTCCGAGCCGGAGGCGACCAGCTTAGAATTGTGACAGAAGGTCACAATTAGACCCAGTTGCTATGACCCTCGAGCGTCTGTAGGTAATAGCTAGTAATAGTATACCAGATCTTGACGGTTTTATCAAATGAGCCAGAGACGACCAGCTTAGAATTATGTAAGAAGACCACTAACTTAACAAAGTCACTATAGCCTTCGAGCGTCTATAGGCAATAGCTACTAGTAGTATCCTAGATCTTAACAGTTTTATTAAATAAGTCGGAGGCTACGAGCTTAGAATCGTGTAAAAAAGTTACTAATTGGACTAGGTGGCTATAGCCTTCGAATGTCTGCAGGCAATGGCCGCTGGTAGCATCCCATATTTTGACAGTCCTATCAGCTAAGCCGGAGGCGACTAGCTTAGAATCAAGCAAGAAGTCTACTAATTGAGCCAAGCTGCTATGGCCTTCGGGCGTCTGTATGGTTAAGGTACAGTGGTCAGGTTAACCCACTCTACTATAATATAATCTCTAAAAGAATCTATTCTAAATACGCTAGGCTAGTATTAAAAGAATGATTTTTTACCGCATAAAAGAATTTGTCAGACGTATAGCCTGATGCCTCCAACTAACTATTTCGGGATTATTTATGTTTTGCATTGCTTATTGAATCACTGCATTATTCACTGGATCATCCCTATGCGTGCCATACTAAGTCATTCATTCACTCCCTATTTATTCCATTCTGATTCATTGTTCATTCCATGCTTACCCCTTCTGATTCAGACCCTTCATTCGATTCAGATTCACAGCCCATATCTCTGCAATATATATATATGTGGACTGTTTCCATGATTCTTTTGAGGATTAAGGACATGAGTTTCCAAAGAAGGTGTATTCTATTCTTCTGACTTATCTCTCACTTTCTACTTATTCCTTCCTTAGATTTCTATGCGTTCCTCCTAGAGATCTAAGTATTCAGCGAGGAACATCTAAAGTCAAATCGAATTAGTTAGAATTCTTCTGCAGCTATACCGAACTCCCGAGAGTTCCATAATTATACTACTTTAAACTAGAAGACGGCAAACAAGCTGCCCAAAACGGCCGCAGTCGACGCCGTTTTTGGCCGTCGATCTGCCACGCCTTCCGCCACTACCCCGCGCAATTACGTCCACGCACCGCCAAGCACCGAGGGTAGACCCACCCGAATCTCATTTGTCCACAGCGCAGTATACCTCTCCAGTTACACTCTTCTGAGGCCGGCCAATACTAACTTCCCATACCCTTTCGCTGCGGTCTCCGGAACGCGCCAAAAATGGGGTCGTCTCGACAGTATTATTATAAACGGTGGCCACTCGCCTGGACTCTCTCATGTTCCTCCTTTGCTAGCATACATCCGAGTCTTTGATCCCTCTGTTGGATTCCCTAACCCACGGCCGAGTATTCAGTGTCACAGAGACAGAAGCGTTAGGTAGAAAGCAATTTTGTCGTCGACTGTGTTGTACCGTGTCATGGCTCGCCGCCATCGAAAAAGAGTCGAGCTATTATCTGACGACAGCGACTTTTCCGAAATAGAGAGCACCGAAGATGGTCAATACGATACGGACCTGACAGAGCCTGAAGATGAGGGCTCGAAAGATCAGGATGTCAGTGATGCAGCACTACTTTTTGCGGATAACGAGCACCCGCCAGAGTACTATATCCAGCAGCTTGCGAGCTTCGATGAGACGGACTACACAAAGGAGGACTATGGAAAAGGTACCATTAACCTACTCAATCGGGTGGAAGAGAAATGGTCACAGTATGGCTCATTCTTTCAAACACTTATATACGGTCGCCTGACTTCTAGTCTCCGTAGATTCTGCGCCTTTCTTCGAAAGGACCCCCGGGAGGAATTCGCACATCTATCGATTGGGATCATGTATACCTTCCTCGAATGGGTCCTTAATCTACGACGTGGAAAGGATGGAAGGCGCCTTCCAGGAATTAAGTGTAAAAGCTCCCTTGACACTTTCTGGAAGGTGTTCCGTCTTGTATACGAAAGAGAAACTTCGAACAAGATTACAAAACAAATAAATCGTCAGATGCGTCGTGTACGTTTTAAATGACCCCTATCCAGACGCATAGAACCATACCATTACATATGGTTCCCGCTATCTAAGACAAGGCATGGAGCTTACATACCATGGCAACTAGGTGATCCGGCGACTGGCCAAAAAACATAAGCTGTCCAGTAAGGGACGTGATAAACCTCCGATGGATGTTGAGGACTTGACCAAGATCGTAGAGACCACCATCAGCACAACAAAGAAGAAGTTTGGACACGGCCGCCACCGTATTGAACTGGCACTCTTCTTGCAGCTTGCTGGCCTAACGACTAACCGCCCTCAGGCTATTCTGGATTTAAAGTATCGGCATATTCACGTTAGCCTACTACGTGACCCTCAGGGCGGCCCTCATCGTATTGTCATCGAATTTACTTTCGAGTTCACAAAAGAATGGCTCGGTGCTAAGGATGCGTAAGTTCCTCAGTCTTACCGACTATATTCTCTGACCCAATCCTAAGAAACACATACATTCTACCCGAGATTATTTTCGATCCTTCTCTTGTTCTCAGCCCCCATGTTTTTCTGCTAGGCTTACTTTTTGCGGACCGTGCTTTTGATCGCCTTGAAGGCGAGGAGATACTTGTTTCTGCAAGTCAGATTCCCCGGCTTCGGATCCGAGATGGATGCAACGAGCTCCCTTTGCATCTTAACCCAGCGCTGGATGATATCCCTATATTCAGAATGTCAGAGCGCACTTTACAGGGCATCTCAATATCTCCTAATAAGCCACTTCCTTACTCGACAATTGAACCTTGGGTTAAGAAGATAGGTATTATTACCGGCTTTCCCCAAGTTACGCGTCCATACAGCTTGCGATACGGGGCTGGAACAGCATTGGATAGTAGCGGTGCGTCCCTCCAGTATATCGCCCTTTAATTTATACCAGCTAACGTTCTCTAGGATCTGTCAGTAATTCACTACGTAACCTTATTATGCATCACGCCGATACCCGCACCTTTCTACGCTATTATCTCAGCAGAAGGATTAATAAGAACCTTCCGGCAATAATTCGCGGTCTTGATCCTGAGGACGATATCATGCGCGCTGCATGTCGGATGAGCCGGTCTATCGATCCGAATCGCCCTCAAGAATTGACTACCGCGCAGTCGTCCTCCGTTAATCAAGATCCGGAAATTGTCAACCTAATTCGTCGGCGTGACGCGCTTAGTCGTCAAATAGGACGTCCACTGTCGAACTACCACGGAACAGAGCAATACGCAATATACAAGAAGCTAAACCAAGAGATAGCGGGTGCTAGACAACGAGCACGGAATACATTGCTCACTCAGATTCAAGCAAAGTACGACCGCGAGCAACCGATGCTAGAAATCAGACGTCAGCTGTCTGGATTCAACCTAGCGGAGGAGGAAAAACCTCTTAAGTGTTCGGAAGCAGTGTCACCTCCCCAGAAGCGACTGATCGAGAGCCTTCTTACCCTACCTCGCCCGACACTCGAGGAGGAAATAGCTAGGCGGACGGAAGCAATTGATGCCGTAGCTGCTTACGCTCTTTTCGAAGAAGGTGATACCTGCCGTCTTCCACGCGATAAGCGTTCTACGGAGCCCGTCATCGCCGGACCAGGCTTTTCCCCCACGGATAAGAGACTAGTTACCGCGATTAAGACCGTGATGAAGGACAAGCAATCAGAGAATAATACGGAGAGACCTCTTTTCTGCTTCATCTGTCTGGGTCAGCAAGATTTGGACATCGGGAAGCGGACATACAAGTTCTCTAGTCACGGAGATGTTACAAAACATATCAAGCGAAAGCATCTTCGTTATATCTCTACACAATCTGAGATAAGGTGTAATGTCTGTGACAAGCTCTTTTCTTGCAAAATGCACCTCCAACGGCACGCATTCGATATGCATGCGACTGTGACATAGATTCGGCCCAGACATCGCTAATATTGGATAATAACAGGAGAACTGTGTTTGACATTCGCTATTATTCTCAAGTTGTATAACAGCTGGGGTTTCGTGGATGAGGACTCGTAGCAAAGGGATTCTCTAATTTGAAAAATGGACTTATGCCTGAATTAGCGCATCGTTCGTCTCATAAATATAGAAGAGCCTTCTGGACGCCAGCAAGAAAGTAGGAAGAAACACGTTCAGCTGTTACTACTGGGAACAATTCTTTGTAAAATCACCATCAAGCAAGCGACTTATCGAGGCCACCCTGCTCGGGTAATAGTCTCGTGGTCTTACTACGCAGACCGTCGCCAGACAGCTGGCATCAAGGTAGCCCTAATGTCCACGGGATCGCCGCCTCAGAGGGCTGGTCTAAGAGGTCAATGAGCTGTGGCCCACGCATGATTCAGGATTGACATCGCCTTTGCGAGTCAGTCGGTCGGGGACCCTACTTTATAGGTATTCCGATTAACATAGAGTGTTCGACTCTAGCGTCCTAACCTATCTCGAGTCTAGGAGGTGCTCATCGAACAACACTGAGGAAGAAATAGCTCGTGAGTGTCACATTAAAGTACCAAAGTAGGAAGTATATCAATGATGAGGTTGAGGATAGAGGCTGGCTCTACAAATGATCCTACTGTGTGATAGGGTTCTTAAAGCTCTCAGCGCTTTATCAACAAACAGAAGATGTTCCTTGTTGCTCTTACCTTGTCAGTAGGAACGGCTGTTTGGCCAAATTAGAACTTTCTATAACCCGCAGGCTGGAGTAGTAGTAGGCAATGAGTTCTTCGGTTATTTCTTTTCCAAGCAGGAATTAACTAGCCGTAGGAGACCCATTTGTTATTTCTGACCCTTATCCGAGGTCGCGCAGCGTATACGCGGTTACGTCGGACTTATCATTATATCACATTGTCATCTTGCCGGTGAGCCAATACACGCGCAACATCGTCAGAGAAGTCATCCTTCTGGATTCCCGCTGAATATCCCAGGAAAAGAGGATGAGAACTCCGATACGCATGCATATGACTAAAAGGGCTGAATTGAATGAGGATTGATGTCTTTCGGAATAGTATCCCGTGTTGTGTAAGCTTCATTCTGTCTATCTTTTTGACGTGCATGTCGGTTGGTTCCAATACAATTCCAGTCCGGTCAATTTTCGCGACGGGAATATCAACAATATGGCGGATTGGATACTGAGCCGTTGATATCGAGCGACTTTTCTCTGAAAGTAGTCTCTGTAGAAGTCCCCTGAGTGGTCGCAGAGTCGGTGGACAGTCAAAAAAAACATGTTCCGTTTTGAAGTTTCCTGAAGCGTTGATAATGTCTTGAAGAAGTTTAATCGCGTCCGACTGGCATCCATCTAACACCAGTGACCATGCCAAGGCTCTCCCAAAGGGGTAGAGAATCTGTTCATAATTCGTCTGCCAGTAGAAAAAATGCGTATACTTTTTCTGCTTAAATAGCTTCCATGCACTTTCGAACAGTGACATAGCAACATCCCTTTGGATGAACTTATGTGAAATTATGAATTGTAAGAGCCGTAGGAGTCGGTAGGTGCTGCTATCGGATTCCAGCCGCACCGTTCGAAGTATGATTAATTTAATAACGTGTAGTTGTGATTTCGCAAATACGTCGCGAAGTCGTCTGCATGTGCTAATCGCAGAATGGAGACTGTCGAGATTGGTTAACTTCGCCAGCACGTCTACGATTAGTTCAGCAGGGAGGTCGGTTAGATTGCACATGGCTAAGAACGCTGAGACCGCTTATGGCCACTGATTTTGACGTCAATGGTAGGTGGAGCAGTAAATCTTGGGTGCCACGGGTTTAAATGGACCTGTTGCTGCCTAGGGGCGGACCGCTCATTATATGCTCTAAGCGGGTAGCGAAGCCAAGGGCCCATGCACCGCCCCGTTCCGTTGCATCCTCCCAGCCACTATCAACTGGATCGGATGAACACAACAACAGTACTGCTGAAATGACCGGCTCACCAGCATCCGGTAGCCAACGAGGACATGTTTGTTCTAACTTCCCTTCAGTAGAGAAGAGCTATTGGCTCTACTGGAGCAGGAAACGCAACGAAATGGAAAGATGTACCTTCAGGCTTGTTATCACTTTATTACGAATCCCTTGACTATCCAGACTGACAGGTCGCTGATAATCAAGGGTTCAATCACCAACTGAAATGGCCGTTGTCTGTCCGACCTCGTCCATGCGAATATCTCCGCCTCTTGCCGAAAATAATGGAACTGCCTTTCGGGAAGGGGCTATCAAATGCTCACGTCGCTGTTGTTACTGACTGGTCCGAAACTTGTTTCTATCTTCTCTATAGAGAAACATGTTTTCAAACCCTAAACGCCAAGAGGAACTAGCCTACACATGGTTTAGCCCGTATTGGTCCGATCGTTTCGTAGATCAGCCGTTTTCAATGAAACGAGAATGTATCTGGGTAAGGTGTATTGTTTTGTAGAATTATTACAGAACTAAAAATAACCACGACCACGATGACGTCGCCGAAACTCACCAACCGTCAACTTTCTAACCCACCACAAAAATGGCGAGAACTCTCGAGTCCTGGCAGCGTGGAATAATCGCACATATAATATGCAGCAAGAAGAAACTGACTAATTCACAAATCGCCAAAGCTGCGAAATGTACTGAGCGTTCCGTCACTACTGTAACATCCGCAAGAAGATCCGGTTATTTGGCAATCCCAAGTCTCCCCCAGTCTGGAGCGGCCGGCCGTCTGCCATTACTCCAGTGATGCTCGATACCCTGTGTGATCATCTTTCCGAGAAACCCGACTTATACATCGAAGAGATGGCTATCTTCTTACGGAACGAGTTTGGTGTATTACCTTCGCCGTCCAGCATCAAACGGGCTCTGTCTGGGCCTGGCTGGACATGGAAAAAAGCCCAGCGGAAAGCAAAGGAACAGAGTCCTGAATTACTACCAATACCAACTATCTAAATTCCGTTCCTATCAGTGGACCCATGGTTGCAGTCACATGACGAAAACAAAATTGCTTGCCCCTCACTTTCCGGTTGGGTGAATGATGATGCTCGGGTAAGCGCCAATTGGAATATAGTTTTGGACTCAGCCTTGATACCCCTCTTTCACGGGGTATAATCCTATTGCTCTCCGAGTATTACTAATGAAAGAGGTGGGAATAATTTGTTTTAAGGATTGATACCGTATACAATTATGATCGGCCAACTCTTGAGGCTCACATCCATCCATTCTCCTGTACACGTATCAGATCGCGATGACCGATCCAAGATCAGGATACTGTATTGTCGCCCGCGAGATTCCTACAAACGAATAAAAGCGGATGAATCCGGCTTTATTAGGTTGGTCAATACATTCTCTACATGCCGCAGCATTTTGTACTTAGTGTGTGGCAGTGTTGCCCCGCACTATTTTGATTTGATCAACCTAGCGAGGCTGGCAGCCAGTGTACAATACCAACACATCAGCCCCTCACTAGCTTGCTATTCTTCGTTTCCAAAGGTTTCTTTATTTCCAGTCGCTATCCACATATGAGCGAGAAGGGCTAGCCATAAGATAGTGTTCCGTGCAATAACCAAAATACTCCTCCTACCATGTCATGCCCACCGCTCGATGAATACCAAATTGGATGGATCTGCGCCTTGCCCGTTGAAGCGGCCGCCGCGCAAGAAATGCTTGACGAGGAATTTGAGCCCATGGACAACCAACACAGTGCTGACACAAACTTATATACTTTGGGTCGAATTGGTAAACATTACATTGTGATTGCATGCCTCGGGGGGCAATATGGGACGACTTCGGCCACTACAGTTGCAAATCATATGATGCGTACATTTTCACAATCACTACGAGTCGGGCTGATGGTTGGGATTGGAGGAGCCATCCCATCTGCTGAGAAAGACATCCGGCTGGGCGATGTTGTCGTTAGTTTTCCTTCAGACACATGTGGTGGCGTACTCCAGCATGACATGGGGAAGACTGAAGAAGGTGGGATGCTTAATCGCATTGGGTCCTTGAACAGTCCGCCCAGGCTATTGTTGGGCGCAGTCAACAAGATGAGAGCACTAGCAATGCGGAAAGACCCGCTCTATCCCTCCTACATCGAGCAAACGATTCAGAAAAATGCACGGACGCGACAGAGTTTTAGTCCACCTGACTCTCAAACTGACCGGCTATTCCAAATCCAGAACAGGCATCCTCCGACTGCCGCCACCTGTGATGATTGCCCAGCTGAGTGGGAATTCAAAAGACGTGTCCGTGACGACAAGACACCGCAGCTACACTATGGCATCATTGCATCGGGAAACACCGTGATCAAAGATGGAGAAACCAGAGAGCGATTACGCAAAGTCACTGGTGCCCTTTGCTTTGAGATGGAGGCTGCAGGACTGATGCAAGACTTCCCTTGTATTGTTATTCGGGGCATCTGCGACTACGCGGACTCGCATAAGAACAAACAATGGCAGGGGTACGCCGCGCTGGCAGCCGCGTCCTATGCAAAGGAATTACTCAGCCATGTGCCTCGAGGGCAAGTACCAAAAGAAGATCTAGCAGCAAACATTTGCAGTAAGTAGAAGTTACAGAATATAGAATATTCTCTTAGCATTATGAGTTGACTTAAGGCTTTGGCAGAATCTATTGAATCAATGAACGCACAATTGGACAAAGTAAACCAAACCACAAACCTCATTCAACAAACTGTTGATCTAACTAGGTTAAGAATTGCAGAAGGAGCTGCTTTTGACTCTTATGATAATGAACATGGTGAATGTCTTGAGGGTACCCGAACTGAGCTGCTTCAAGACATCGAAGAATGGGCCAAGGCGCCACACGGAAAACACATATTCTGGTTAAATGGCATGGCCGGGACAGGAAAATCAACAATCTCCCGAACAGTTGCCGGCCGTCTAAATAAGCAGCAGCTTCTTGGTGCAAGCTTCTTCTTTAAGAGAGGCGAGGAAGACCGAGGAACAGCAAAAAGATTATTTTCAACGCTGGTCGAGCAACTAATCATCAGTATACCTCAAATAGCGCCTAAAGTTCGGAAGGCCATTGAGGACGATCCAAAAATCTCAGAGAAAGTTCCAAGAGAACAATTCGAGAAACTCCTTCGTGGTCCACTGCTTCAAAGCCAACAAAACCAGAATAAAGTCAGTAATAAGGTGATCATTATTGATGCGCTAGATGAGTGCGACCGCGAAGACGATATAAAGCTTATTCTCCGACTCCTGTTACAAGTCCCACAGTCGACGCCCTTCAAACTCCGGTTTTTCTTGACAAGCAGACCTGACTTGCCTATCAATCTCGAATTCAAAAAGATTGATCATGCTTATCAGGACTTGGTCCTCCATGAGATCCCTGGACCAGTGATCGAGCGCGATATATCGTTATATTTTGAACATCAGCTCTCTCATATAAGACAAGAGCACTCACTTCCATCTACCTGGCCTGGGGACGCAACCGCTAAGTTATTGATTGAAAGAGCTATCCCTTTGTTCATTGCAGCGGTCACTTTATGCTTATTCGTTGGTGATAGGAGATGGGACCCGCAAAACCGACTCGAAGCGATTCTAGAGAATGGATCGATTTATACGTCAAAGATGGACAACACATATATTCCTGTGCTGGACCAACTACTTACTGGCCAGAACAAAAGGGAATCGCAGCAACTACTTAGAGAGTTTAAGGAGATAGTCGGGGTTGTGATTGTCCTTCGCACTCCGCTCTCAATCAATGCTCTCAGCCAGCTACTGGACGGAAAATCAGATAATATAAAACGCCGATTGGACCAGCTTCAGTCCGTTCTCAGTGTACCAGACAATGTTGAAACCCCAGTCAGGCTTCTCCATCTGTCATTCCGAGATTTCCTTGTGGATCCCGAAATTAAGAAAAGAGAGTTCTGGATTAATGAGAAAACGGTGAACCAATATCTTACAGCGCGCTGCCTCCAGACAATGTGGAATAATCTGAGGAAGAATATCTGCGGACTACCAAGAGAAAGCACGCAATGGTGCGAGATTAACAGTGACTCTATCCGCCTTTATATCCCCAGCGAATTGTGGTACGCCTGTCGGTATTGGGCTGTACACTTAGAACAGAGCCACGACCCTGTTAAAGAACTGGTTAAGGCGTTCTCGTTTCTCAAAAAGCACTTTCTACACTGGTTAGAAGCGATGAGTATTTTGGGATATATATCTGAAGTGGTCGT